>NC_059389.1:7287500-7887500 GCF_019703515.2 Myxocyprinus asiaticus
GTCTGTCTGTCTATCTATCTATCTATCTATCTATCTGTCTATCATCTATCTGTCTGTCTGTCTGTCTGTCTGTCTATCTATCTGTCTGTCTGTCTGTCTGTCTGTCTGTCTGTCTGTCTGTCTATCTATCTATCTATCTATCTATCTATCTGTCTGTCTGTCTGTCTGTCTGTCTATCTGTCTGTCTATCTATCTATCTATCTATCTATCTATCTATCATCTGTCTGTCTGTCTGTCTGTCTGTCTGTCTGTCTATCTATCTATCTATCTATCATCTGTCTATCATCTATCTGTCTGTCTGTCTATCTATCTATCTATCTATCTATCTATCTATCTATCTATCATCTGTCTGTCTGTCTGTCTGTCTGTCTGTCTGTCTATCTATCTATCTATCTATCTATCTATCATCTGTCTGTCTGTCTGTCTGTCTGTCTGTCTATCTATCTATCTATCTATCTATCTACACTGTCAAATTAAATTAGTTGACCTTCGATTTTTCAAGGCAATCAGCTTGCATGCTTTTTCTAATTAAACATACTTATTTGACTCAAGTAAACTGAACTTAATTTTTTAAGTAATGTTAACTTGTTACAAGTAAACGTAACTCATCTGTAATTAAAGTATCATAGTTTTTATTTAATAATTTAAATTGAGTTATAGCACGTGTTATACAGTATAAGGGAAATTATGACTGGAATCTCGGTTACCCATATGGCACATTGGATTCTATTCAGTCCTTCTTAGCGCACATTAATCTGCACTTTTGTAAAATACAGTTGAGTAAAGAAGAATGTCTTAAATTTAACAGGCTCCAAGTTCCACAGAAGTAACACTAATCACCCTAATGGTGACTTCACACAAATCACAAATATCAACCAGCTACAACAAAACAACAACAATAGTCATAAGAATTAAATGTAAATAAAGATAAATAAATAAATAAATAAATTTTCTACATACTGTAGTTTTTTTTTTTTTTCTATCAGAACACATATATTCTTCTGATTTGTAATGATTAAAAACAAAGTGTAAAGAATTGTAAAATAATAATAATAATTATAATAATAATGGGGGAAAAAAATCTTTGAGTATGATGCCAGATGTGAGCTGATGAAAAATTATAATTCACTCACAGTGACTATATTATTCATATCATTTTGTCTGAACAGATTTTCTTTTGCGGTTACTTTATAGTGTGTTTTGTCTCCGTCTCTGTAAATGAGCATGGGTTTATTGACTTGTACATGTTTTTTAATGACCTCAGTGTCATCCTTCTTCAGTGGTCACTGGGGAGAAAGAGGAAATCACCACTCAATTAGCAGTTGTTGACCTGTGTCTCTGAACTTTGACCTCTGTCGGTTTGGTCTGGTTTATTGTCCTCTAGGGAGCAAAAAAGCTGGTCCCTGCCCATCGGATCTTCATTCATCTGGACTCCATAGTATATTTAGTGGTCAAGGTCATTATCGGTACCCTAAAGAACCAAAGTCCTTCTAATATTGTTTTTTTATTTTTTATTTGTATTTTAATTTTTTTATAGATTTATTTAAATACGCTGAAAATGTATCTAATATATATATATATGTTACACAAAATGCACTACTGAACCCACTGATCCTGGTGACAGTCAACATTCTCTTGTTTTATATTGTTTATCTTTTACTACTTTAGTTTCATTGGTTCTCATATGTCTCTATTTGTGTTTTTATTTTTAATTGTGGCATTAGAAATTAAATTGCACAAAATTACATTTAATAATTCTTACCCTATGGACAGATATATTTTAGAAATATTTTGAAAGATTAGAAAGAAACATTTCTCACTATTTGTTATAGGCATATTCATTTACATTTCAACCTTTGCCATGTTTGGAAATTTCGTCCAACACACTCACTTCACTTTGACCAAATCTATCCTACAAAATCTTCTACACAGAAATCAAATAGCCATAATCCTGTCAATTGTTTATTATTATTATTATTATTATTATTTTTAAAAACACATACACTCTTTTCTCCATATAGATTCTTATGTCTTATACAAAGGCGTAGCCAGAAAATTACTTTTGGGTGGGCCTCAACAGAACTGGATGGGCCAAGGTGTCGCCCCAATTTTTTTTCACATTTTCCTTAACAACAAAGAAGTGGCGCATTCAAACAATTCTTTAACACTTACAGAAATCAGTATTTATGCATTTGTAACTATTTTAAAAATATACTGTATATTTAAAGTCAAAGAGTCAACCCAAATATTCTGGGTGGGCCTGGGTCTAATTTGGGTAAGCCCAGGCCCACCCCGGCCCACCCTTGCCTACGCCACTGATCTTATATCTTGCTCAATGCAAGTGGCTGGATACAGTTCTCAAGCTGGTGCAGGAGCGAGTTGTGTTCATTTATTCTGCGTAGCGTGTGTCGGGAACTGTTCAGCCACTTCCTGTTGCGAAAGGAGTGAAACCATTCATTTTTTTCTCAAATCATACGTTTTCTCAAATTTGACAATGACACATGCTATGAAGATGGCTGTATATATAGGCTAGGGCTAGTTGTCACACTTTTTCCTCCAGTGATTATTTCTCACTGTAGGTTTATTTTTGAAAGTCAGATTCTGGCCGAATTTCATTTGAAAGTGATCATCCCTATGCCCTACTCCCTTCGAAGGACAGATCTCTTGTGGGCACTCTAAAGGGAGCATGAAAGTATTGTATGATTGTACCCTACACTAATAGTCTTATAAAAGGGCTCTTCGTGAAAAAATAATAATAATAATAATGTTTTCTTACTTTTGTTTGGAACGAACTTTCGAGTAGCGTCCCCTTTCTGGCAGTGCCCTTCAAGGGCGTAAAACTGCCATTTGGAAAACACCCTATGTTAGTCTTGTTCATGCACGTTGATATTTTGCTGGGAAGTCGTCGCAATGGAACCTGCAATTACAAACTTTTCAGCAAAATGTAAATAGTAAAACAATTATGAAGCTCAAAATCATAATGTAAAATGTAGAAGGAACCTGTGTTTTGGACAACATATCATCTAATTATTAAATAGCATACATTTATGACAATTAAAACACATTTAAAGGGATAGTTCACCCAAAAATGAAAATTCTCTCATCATTTACTCACCCTCATGCCATCCCGGACATTCTTTCTTCTGCTGAACACAAACGAAGATTTTTAGAAGAATATTTCTGTAGGTCCTCACAAAGCAAGTGAATTGATCCAAAATTTTGAAGCTCCAAAACAACATAAAGGCAGCATAAAAGAAGGCCTAATCCATAAGACTCCAGTGGTTAAATCTATATCTTCATAAGCGATAATATAGGTGTGGGTGAGAAACAGATCCATATTTAAAGGGGTCATGAAATTCTCTTCCCTGAGGTCCACTGATAATGTTAGTAAAGTTTTTTTTCACCAAAACAGTCATAATTTTGTAATATATGATCATTTTCCACACTGTCTCTGACCATCTTTCTGAAAAGCTTGGTTTTGCCTTAGCTTCTCCTTTAAACTTCAATGTAAATGCCCTCTGTTATGATTGGCTAACAGCGTGCAGCCCCACAAATTCAGCCATTTTTTAAACTCAATCGGAAGAGAATAAACAAGCACCAAAACATTAGAAATGTACATTTCACGGTTTACACAAAATGCACATCCAACACAATGCATCCGAAAATATTATACTATTCATCTCAAGCACAGCTGTTAACACTCACACCCTGTCTACACCGGATGCTATAATCAATGATGCTGTCTACCATGGAAGCGTCTGTTGCGGCGCGTCACTCCAACAGTAAACAAACAGGTGTCCCGTTCAATTTTGCACCGGCGCTACTACTGCCAACAACAGAAAGAAACATTTCAGAAAGTTCGTGTCGACACACCCGGTGTAGACAGCCTCAAGCTGTTGCATCAGCGGATGCGCCTGTTGTAGACAGCGTGTTAGTATCTTAAACAATCATGACATTTGAAATATCAATGGATGGAACTGTTTACTTATGTTTGATCGAGTCCAGTAGTGTTTTTAACTGCCCCATATCCTTCAGTGCCAATTCCTTGGCAAGGACTGCTTCACAAGACACACATATCCATTTATCATCCTGCACTGAGGTGCACATCGCCGGAAACGTCTATCTAGTGCGTGTTTACATACACCAACAATTAAAAATAGCTCTGATAGGTGAAAAAAAGTTTGTTGAGCAGTTTAAGGAACAAAACAACAGGAACCACAGAGATGAAACTTGACACCGCGTCTTTTAAAAGCGTGCCAGAGAGATGACAACAGTCAAAGACGTCTGTGTAGTACATGTTTGTATACAAAAATAATTTAAAATAGTCCAGATGAGTCCCCTTTCGTGTTCAGGAGTAGTGGGCCTTTTGTCCTTCTCTCTGTCTCTGTTTATGAGCCAAGTGAGCACCAGTGGGCTTGGCCATGGGTGCAAGGATTTTAAAATAGGTGTTGATGTGGTGGCTGTAGAGGCCGTCTTGAATTAATGGGTACCCCTAGTGACATAGGGAAGTCGTGGAAGTAGAGAATGGGGCGTTTTGGCAGCTTGGTTTCAATAAATGCTTTTATTGCATTGGGGATTAAGTTTTGAGTTCTGGAATTTACAGTATGTTTTTATTGTACAATGACGTCTTATATGTCAAAATATCAAGGAAAATTTGATTCCCCATGACATGGCCCCTTTAAGTCATTTTGTTACTATTAAGTCTCCTCCCTGCAGTAAGTGGCGATATGCAAAAAGAATGTGAATTGCCAAAAACAAAAGAAGGAGACTGTGAAAGTGGAGATTGATAGTAAAAAGGACATATTTTGATCTGTTTCTCATGCATATCAGTCACATCACTTCTTAAGATATGGATTCAACCACTGGATTACTTTTATGCTGCTTTTATGTCATTTTGGAGCTTCAAAATGTTGGTACCCATTCACTTGCATTGTATGGACATACAGAGCTGAAATATTCTTCTAAAAATCTTTGTTTGTGTTCAGGAGAAGAAAGAAAGCCATACACATCTGGGATGGCATGAGGGCGAGTCAATGATGATAGTGTAACAGGTAAAGGACGGGCAAAGAGTAGGCGGGAACCGGCTGAACAGTAAACATAAAGTTATAATGAGAAACTCAACTTAAAACAATGTAAACAAAAACAGACACATATGCAATGTGGCCGCGTGCGTCTCTCTCTCTCAAACTTGCATCTCCGGCTACCCTTTATCTCGCTCTCAGCTGATCAGCTGATTCAACGCCGGCCATGCTCCATCACGGCCTGGCCACGCCCTCCTCCTCGTCACAGATAGAATTTTCATTTTTGGGTGAACTATCCCTTTAATGGCCCCGACAGAAATGTGACAACTTGCCCTGAATGGTACTTTTTAAAATACCCTTGTTCTGAGAAATAGAAAATAGAGAAAATACCCTTGTTCATATAGTTCAAACTTTTAAAATCTACCTTCATTATTTATTTGACTCATGTTGTCTCACTTGTATACCCAAACACCATGGCAAAATGTGATATCAGAATTTTAGTTTGCACGATGGATCTCAAAATAATTATTTAGATTCACATAATATTTTTTAACTGGACCTTATAGTTACTGATATAAAGATATATAGTTATGTCTTGTGTTTACACAGAATAATACAAGACATATGATTTAATATGATATGTGCTGTCACTCACTTATGTCTTGTATACTGTAAGTTAAATGTATAAATATATTATGTATAAATATATGTATGTCACTCCTACAAAATAATAAGAATATTAATAAAACATTATGTAATAAGGATACATCATTAAGGATTTACTTAATTTACTCAATTGCATTTATTTATTTACTTCAGCAGAGTAGGTAGCAGTCCAACACTACTTAATGCCACTAAACTAAAGAAAGGAAGGGTTAATATGTCACATGGTCAAAATAGATGTGTCTAAAATATTACATGTTCAAAATTGTCATATTAAGGCGATAAGAATGTGCGTGTCTACACGTAATAAACATTTCCAGCAGCCATCACTCCAACACCTTATCCTTGAGTAATCATGCTAAATTGCTAAATTGCTAATTTGGTCCTAGAAAATCACTTGCCATTATATCAAACACAGTTGAAAGCTATTTGGTTCATTAAATGAAGCTTAACATTGTCTTTGTGTTTGTTTTTGATTTCCAGTACAGTATGCAATAGACTGGCATGTATTAAGGTCAATATTAGGTCAAAAATGGCAAAAAAGAAACAGCTTTCTCTAGAAACTCATCAGTAAATCATTGTTTTGAGGAATGAAGGCTATACAATGCTTGAAACTGCCAAAAAAACTGAAGATTTCATACAAAGGTGTACACTACAGTCTTCAAAGACAAAGGACAACTGGCTCTAACAAGGACAGAAAGAGATGTGGAAGGCCAGATGTACAACTAAACAAGAGGATAAGTACATCAGAGTCTCTAGTTTGAGAAATAGACGCCTCACATGTCCTCAGCTGACAGCTTCATTGAATTCTACCCGCTCAACACCAGTTTCATGTACAACAGTAAAGACAAGACTCAGGGGTGCAGGCCTTATGGGGAGAATTGCGAAGAAAAAGCCACTTTTGAAACAGAAAAACAAAAAGAAAAGGTTAGAGTGGGCAAAGAAACACAGACATTGGACAACAGATAATTGGAAAAGAGTGTTATTGATCTTAACCCCATTGAGCTTTTGTGGGATCAGCTAGACTGTAAGGTGCGTGAGAAGTGCCCGACAAGACAGCCACATCTATGACAAGTGTTACAGGAAGTGTGGGGTGAAATGTCACCTGAGTATCTGGACAAACTGACAGCTAGAATGGCAAGGATCTGCAAAGCTGTCATTGCTGCATGGGGAGGATTTTTTGATGAGAACTCTTTGAAGTAGTTTAAGAAGTTCTGAACATTTTTTTTTTTTTTTTTTTTTCAAATTGTAATAGTAATTTTTCACATTATTAATGTCCTGACTATATATTGTGATCAGCTGAATGCCACTTTCTTGAATAAAAGTACCAATTTCTTTCCATAAGAGCAAAATCTGTACATTATTCCAAACTTCTGCCCACCAGTGTAATTTCTTTTGACATAATATAACTATATTATACATCTAAATATTTCCTATTATTTTCCAAATCATGAAGTGATTTGATTTGATTTGATTTGATTGATTTATTCTGATTTTGACACCTTTTATTCTCAACCCCATCACGGACATAACAGAAGTGGTTTAAAAATGATTCTACACAAAAATTGTTGTAAAGTAAACATCTACCTACTGCTCATGTGTCCTTCATACAAATTTAATTACCACAATTACACATTTTAATTAAAACCCCAACTTTTTTGAGCCAGCCCTTAACATGTCAGGTTGTGCTCAGCAAACAATACCTTGATTTTTAATTGTGTTCCCATTTTAATTATCCAGTATTATCACTCTTGTATCAACCCCGTCACAACTCTCCCACCATTAAGATATTTGCACCCAAATATTTTTAACACCATGTTTCATTAAAGTAAATATACAGAATTTGTAAAGTATAATATATTGACTATTCTATATTTTGTTACAGTATTCATAAATGTAGTGAATAACTCAAACCCGTCACAGGTTGACAGTGAAGAAATGTGTCAGGGTCGTGTGTGATGGAGTTGTTGTTGTTTTTTTGTTTGTTTGTTTTTTGCTCAAAATGGCCACTGTTCACTTTTGAGTCTTCACTCATTTGCCAGGTGTGACAGAACAATACTTAGTGTATTTTGGTCTTAGTCTATGTTTACAAATACAAAGCTTAAAATGCAATTTGGTTTATTTAATTGAGAATGATTTGAGCAGTGTAATAATGGAATAAACAGCACAATAAAATACCATGTAGAAATATTTTTATTTATGAACATACTGTAATGTCAAATTAATTATAATATATATATATATATATATATATATATATATATATATATATATAAAACAAATGGGCATCTTCTGTAAACATGGTTGTAATGGAAATATTCAAATGGCTCATTCAAAACATTTTTTGTTTTTAATTTGTAATAATAAAGACAATAATAAATAAACCAATAAATAAATAAACAATAAAGACAAAATACTCTTGCTCTTACACACTCACACACACACATTTGTACACACATCGCCATCATCATGATTTTACGATTTTATGCCTCTTAAACTTTCTACATGGTGCTCTCCCATTGTTCTCTCAGGCTGCGTAATTACAGTCGATTTTCCTTCATTTCTTCCAATGAGCCAAGAGTGTGTCTCCGAGTCAAGTCCACAGCCCAGTCTGTAAAAAAAGAAAAGACCAGCAATTTACCACAAGGTGCATTATTTTAGATTCTGAAAGAACTACACCCCCGAAGGGTGACTTTTTAATTGTGAGGGCATTATGGGTGAATTAGGCAAATTATCAGAGTAAAACGTCTTCTTGTACCTGCCGCTCAAAACACAATCCATTACAGCTTCATACAGAGATTTACAGTGGCAGTAGAGTGATGATGATCTAATTTTAATATTTCCATGTGTACACATCAAAAGCTCGATAAATGATCCGTAATCAATCTCTTTCGGTCTCTTTCAATGGGCCTTTGTAAACAGTGTTACAGCTCTGTCACAGTTTTCAAATATTATGCATGGAGGTTCCTAGTTCCTTTCATGACCACAGTGGATAAGCTTCATGTCTTTCTCTGTTCATTTCCACCCTCTTTCCGATGCAAGCTCTCTCTTTCTCTCTGTGTCCGCCCAACGTAGGATTTGTCCTTTTTTCTTTTTTGTTGTTTTCCTCTGAACACCCTCTTTGGGCTCCATGCAGCTTATGCAAATGACTCCTTTTATTATACCCTCCTACTGCCCGACAACCACACAAACACACACACACACACACATTCTTACACATAGTAATTCTCATCTGACTCCAACACGCCTTCAGAGCCAAAGCATTGGCAACCAATCATAAAATGGACAACTGAAAGCGGTTTTACCAACTGATCTTACTTGGCAGAGCTTCATATACACATTCCCATTTATACTTATTAAACATTTTGAAAGTGCAGTAACTTAGCTGTTAACCCACATGCATTACAACTTGAGGACACAATTACAGTCAAATCTTTGCCCCATATTCTCAAACCAAGCCAAAAATGTGCGTTATAGGCTGCATGGGTGCACTTCAACTTCGGGGTATTTCATGTCCCAGGGGTTGATTTTCATTACTGTAAAATTTCAACTTTTATTTGTATTTTATTTTTTTGTTATATGAAGTTCACAATAAAACTGACATGGAAATTTTTGCCAGGATTTCATCATTTATTTTTGGTACTTTTCAAATGCCTTTTGCAGATTTTACTGTTTCAGCTTTGTCCCAGACCCACATTCAACATTAAACTATGGAAATCCATTATTCAAACTATGAACATCTAAAAAAAAAAAAGAGTAAAATAAACAAACCATTTCAATATTTATCGTGAGAAAATGGTTTCTATAAAATTTTCAAAAATTTCGACATTTCCCACAATGGAAATGTACCTGATAACCAAGCTGATAAAAGTGAAATATGAGACTAGTGATGTTTGAAAAAACAGAAAAATATAACTTTTGAGCAGAAAATTTTACAGTGTGTCATTTACAATCAAGCTGTCATTTTGCCAAGTTATGCAAAAAGTGTGAAAATATTATTTGATTGTATGAATTTACCAAACAAAATGCTAACTATGTAATTAGCCTTAGCAAAACAAAGGAGTCAGCCATTTTATACTAAAAAACTTACAAAATTGTCATTTTCATCAGCGTTATTTCCATCAGAGAATTCAATAGAAACACAAAACAGAAGATGTGCTGGAAATGACATTGCGCTGGGAATTTTCATGACTTTAAGAAAAAAATGACAAAAATGATATAAATCTCATGTGATGCATGTACGTCACAGTAGACAAATAATAAAAAAACTAAAAAATAGTGAGTGTGACAAACGTTGTTACGAGACTTTACTTTCTAGAAGTCCACAGTGCTAAAAGTACCTAAAGTTAAAGAAACAACCACATATGCTTTCGGTTATCAGATGCATTTTGAGAGTCAAGACTAGAGTTGAATTTGGCCTTAGACTGCAATCGTGATCACAATTCTGCAGATGGTGGGGTGACGGTGATACGACTAGACTAGAGTGATGGGGTGGGTGGGGTGGAGGCAAGCCTTGGTGGGGGTGGACCAGGTTTGAGATGTCTGATGAATCCAGAGCTCAAAGATTCCCAGGCTCCGGGACCGTGCCCAGCTGCGGGAAGAGGCGGGAGGGGGGCATGTCATGAGACAACCCTGACAGCACAGCCTTTTCATGGCCACATTACAGAGCCCTCATGCCTCCCTTCCATAGTAACTTATACCCAGGTCAAAGGGCTAACAGCCCCCCGAAATGCAAAGAAAGAGGGAAATAAAGAGAGAAGGTATGGAACGGGACCAGTCTAGACATCTGAGTAGCAGTAAACTTGAACTTGACATAGGCCAAATCCGCTCTTCGTTTTCGATGGAAGACTCTGTTTTTCAGTATCCTAATGACAGTTTTCAAAATGTTCCATTTTCAAGGGAAAAAAACACCATTCTCATGTGGATGAGAGGTGTAAACGTAGTGGAATTAATGCGTTTTCAAACGAAAATGGATTAGCGTGGTCGTGGCCATATCCACACAAGTCTGTTTTCATTTGAAAACTCAGTTTTCAGTTTCCTAACATCATCATTTTCCAAAGTAGGTGGTAATGGACAGCGTTTTTGAAATGTTCCATTTTTGTTGGAGGAAAACACCATTCCAGTGTGAATGAGAGGCATAAACGTAGCGAAATAAATGCATTTTTCAAATGAAAATGAATTAGTATGGTCGTGGCCACACCCACACTAGTCCATTTTTGTTTTCTAATGTCATAGTTTATCAAAGTATGTGGAAATGGAGAGTAATTCTTTTCTCCCCAATTTGGAATGCCCAATTCCCAATGCACTCTTAGTCCTCGTGGTGGCGTAGTGACTCGCCTCAATCCGGGTGGCGGAGTATGAATCTCAGTTGCCTCAGCATCTGGGACCATCAATCTGCACATCTTATCACGTGGTTTGTTGAGCGCATTACTGCAGAGACATAGCGCGTGTGGAGGCTTCACGCTATTCTCTGTGGCATCCACGCACAACTCACCACGAGCCTCACCGAGAGTGAGAACCACATTATAGTGACCACGAGAAGGTTACCCTGTGTGACTCTACCCTCCCAAGCAACTGGGCCAATTTGGTTGCTTAGGAGACCTGGCTGGAGTCACTCAGCATGCCCTGGATTCGGACTCCAGGGGTGGTAGTTAGCGTCAATACTCGAATGAAGAGTGTTTTTTAAACTTTCCATTTCGGTGGAGGAAAACACCATTTTAATGTGGATGAGAGGCATAAACATAGAACAATTAATGTGTTTTCAAACTTAAATGGATTAGTGTTGATGTGGCCAAATCCACACTAGTCAGTGTGACATTTCCAAAGTATGTGGTAATGGAGAGCATTTTTGAAACACTCCATTTTTGGTGGAGGAAAATGCTGTTCCAGTGTGAATGACAGGCATAAACATAACTAAGTAAATGCATTTTTCAAATGAAAATTGATTAGTGTGGACGTGGCAACATCAACACTAGTCCATTTTTGGTTTTTCAGTTTCCTAATGTCATAGTTTTTCAAAGTATGCGGAAATGGAGAGCGTTTTGATACACTCCATTTTTGGTGGAGGAAAATGCTGTTCCAGTGTGAATGAGAGGTATAAACATAGCTAAATTAATGCATTTTTAAACGAAAATGGATTTGTGTGGACGAGACCATATATACCCTAGCCCGTTTTCTTTTTTTTTTATTTTCCTAATGTCATTGTTTTCCAAACTATTCTAAGTAAAACACCATTCAGAGGCGTGAATGTTGCAAAATTAATGTGTTTCATTTGAAAACTAAAACGTATAATTGTGGACGTGGCCTTAATGAGTTCGTTACTCAGAACCCACAGTACATTGACTGTGATCTTAGAATGAAGGCTGCTTCAAGAACTTGGTAACTCTTAAGCAACGTCCACATTAATACATTTTTGGTTGTACGTTATCTGTTGACCGCTTTTTTGTGTCCTAACGTCATCATTTGCCAAAGTACGCAGTACTAAAAAGATTTTTTGAAAGTCTTGGTAGAGGAAAACTCTGTTCATTGTGGATTAGATTAACATTATTTCACCTCTCGTAAAATCATTCACCCTTTACAAGTCACCAAATTAGAAGCTCGGTCCTAGATTAGCTAACATAACTTGAGAAACACTTCTATTTGTCATCATCCACAAATACTGCAGCTACTCATGTAGCTCAACTAGTAGAGCATTGCGAAAGTCGTGGGTTTGACACTATACTGAGAGAATGTATATCTTGAATGCACAATAAGTTGCTTTAGTTAAATACATCTACCAAATGCATAAATGTCAATCTCTTTCTCTTCATCAGGCTTTTCCTGCTTTTTACCAGAGGCTCAATTAAACTTGTGAACTTCAAGGGTTACAGATGCTTTGCGTCAGCTAATGAGTAGCCTAATAAATAAACTATAAACATCTTTTCCAACACTCTGGTAATTTAATAGACTTGCACACAAACACACATTTCCAGTGATTTTATCATAAACAAACCCACATACATCTGAGGATGATATGCTGACTATGTCCCACAACACATTGGACAACTGAACAAATGCCCTCCCCTCCCCCCCAAAAAAAATCAGGACAAGTGCATTGTTGTTGAAGAAGATCAACAGCTAGTTCTGTTTAAGGCGTCTACTTTTGTTTGTGCTTTGACTAAGATGCTCAACTTCATGGCACGTGAAGCAGACAGTGTATGAACTCACAAAAATTGCTTCTTCACAAAAACTGTTTCTTCATAGATTCTTAAATGCTCGGCTTTGTGATAGATTAGTTTTTGGCCAAACTTGCATTAAGAGACCAAGATTAGGCTTGACCTACATTGAAAGTAATTTAGGACTCTGAATGGCACATGAAGGATTGGTAATATATTTGCTGAAGCTTATACTGTAGATCCTTGGTAGTCCACATTTAAGTGCTGAACTAACAGACCTTTATTTTCATATGCCTTATGTATATCTTTGAAAAGTAACTTTGTATTATGCTCAGCGAGTATTGACGCTGACGACCACCCCTGGAGTCGCAAGTTCGAATCCTGAGTGTGCTGAGTGACTCCAGCCAGGTCTGCTAGGGAGGGTAGAGTCACATAGGGTAACCTTCTCGTGGTTGCGATTAGTGGTTCTCGCTCTCAACGGGGCGCTTGGTAAGTTGTGCATGGATCGCGGAGAGTAGCATGAGCCTCCACATGCAGAGTCTCCGCAGTGTCATGCACATCGAGCCACATGATAAGATGCGCAGATTGACTGTCTCAGAAGTGGAGGCAACTGAGACTTGTCCTCAGCCACCAGGATTGAGGTGAGTAACCGTGCCACCGCGAGGACCTACTAAGTAGTAGGAATTGGGCATTCCAAATTGGGGAGAAAAGGGGATAAAATAAATAAATAAATTAATAAATTAATTTAAAAAAAAGATCAAACATTCTGTCTATACCGAACTTAAAAAAGTAAGATATATCATAGATTATCAGATTTTTTGCAAGTGTAAATGGGTCACTAGACAGAATAAAAGCACACTCTATGAATTACATAAGATTGATAGCTTTCATTACCAACATCGACAAGTAGAAATACTGCTTTCTGGTGATTACTCTAATTATTTCTACCTAAGCTTACTTGAACACATTGATATCAAGATTTGCAGCATCCCTTGTTACTGTTTAGAGCAGAAAATGTTGCTAAATTTGAATGCGGCTTTATCCCAGATTAACAGCACATAAACAAAGTCACATAAAGAAGACAGACGTGTGGCTCTTGACCTAAATACACATCCACCATGATCTTGATTTATTCTTACTGGACTCAGTTTACCAATAAGAAATGACACTTTTCTTAATCCAGCTCACAATCAAAAAGCGTAACGACTGTCTATAATGGGAAGCAAATGATGGTAACTTTTAATTGCATGGTTTTTAAAGAAATGTTATGGATTAAATACAAGATAATATTTATTAATAGCATGCAGCAGAACTTGTATTTAATACTTTTGATTTGAAAAGTAGTTTGTAATAAAAATAAGGTGTACAGAAATGCATTTAAAGAATCGTTCCAGGTTCAATACAAGTTAAGCTCAATCAACAGAATTTGTGGCATAATGTTGATTACCACAAGAATAATTTCAACTTGTCCCCCCTTTTTTTTATTATGTACTGTGAGGCACTTTACAAAATAAAAATTATACGATTATGTGACAGAGGTTCCTGGCCCAGATATGGGGCAGACTTTTACACAAAACACTGTGGTGAGATCGGAATCACTCGTAAGAATGGACCGCAGTCGATAACCGGACCAATGCGTTTGTTAGCTGTTTGTTTAGAAACGCATACATTCCATCATGTCTTCTCCGTACATCTGATTATTGAAGGGATATCACAGCGGCTTGTTTACAAACAGAAGACAATGGTGAAAACTGAAAACTCAAAGTCATGTCAACTCTCTTTATGGTTTCCTTTACATCATGTGAAAGTTAATGGGATTTAGGCCTACAGGGTTTACAGGGTTTTTTTATTTTATTTTTTATCCCCTTTTCTCCCAATTTGGAATGCCCAGTTCCTACTACTTTGTAGGTCCTTGTGGTGGTGCGGTTGCTCACCTCAATCTGGGTGGTGGAGGACAAGTCTCAGTTACCTCCACTTCTGAGACCATCAATCTGTGCATCTCATCACGTGGCTTGTTGTGCATGACACCGCGGAGACTCCACAAGTGGAGGCTCATGCTACTCTCCGTGATCCATGCACAACTTAACACATGCTCCATTGAGAGCGAGAGCCACTAATCATGACCATGAGGAGGTTACCTCATGTGACTCTACCCTCCCTATCAACCGTTTGTTTGCTTAGGAGACTTGGCTAGAGTCACTCAGCACACCCTGGATTTGAACTCACAACTCCAGGGGTGGTAGTCAGTCTCAATACTCGCTGAGCTACCCAGGCCCCTGGGTTTACAGGGTTTACAGGAATAAATATCGATGAATTTATATTAGTTCTCTAAGCAGTTTTGTTTTTGGTGGCAATGCATGCTTTCACTTCATTCTCAAAAGTTTGAAGAAAATATCCAAATCTTTGATCTCCACTCTTCACACGTTCATACTTTTGTCCCATGATTGATTAACATCTTATTTCAAAAAAGATTATTTTATCACACTATAACCATTATGTTTACATCTTATGGCTATACTTTTGAAACTGTGTGTATTTTAATGTTTATGGACTGACCCTATTAACTTCCATTGTAAGTGCCTTACTGTAATAACAATTACTCTTTTTGTTTTTTTTAATAAATAAGGGACAAGCCTAAATTAATTTTCTTTGGTGATCAGCATTATACTACAGATGCTGTCGATTGAGCTTAACTTGTACTGAACCCAGAACATTCCTTTAATAGAAGTCTATGGGGCAAGCGTACATCAGATGCCCCCATAGACTTCCGTTAAGTGCACATGTTACTTGTTTGTTTTTACAAATTGGCATTTCACAAATATTATATTTAACTGGAATATTCTTTCAATATATTTATGCTTATTCAGTGATTAGCAAATAATGTTTAAAAACCAAACAATTTCTGTGTTTTAATCTCCTTTATCACAGATGTCTTTCGCCCATTTCCCTCTGGTCTGTCTAAAATTCCATCACAAGTCTGTATGTCTATTTTTCTGATGCCCTTCTTGACGGGCATACAGCGAGTCTTTACCACTCAGAAGCCACTGCGGACCTGCGGTTTACCATAGCTGCGAGCAGGAACCTGAAACTAAAACATGACACCACGTCATGTGTCCACCCCATCCTTCCTTCCATCCTCTGAATCTATCCATCTCACCATGTGCCATTAAACACCCTTTTATCCCACGCCTTTAAGCTTACCTCTTTTGCTTCCTTTCATTTATCATTTTTGAATCGTTATCACTGTAATGCAGTAGTAATAGGGTTATTGGTGGTAGCTGGCTTTACTCTGTCAATTCTTTCACTTTTCTATCTCTATCTTTTTCTCTCGCAATCTCTTTGCCCTCTCTTTGATGAGGTGAAACTGAGGTGGGGTTGTTGTATGATGGTTTCTTTACTCTGCAGAGCTCACAGTGCATGAGGTGCCCACCTTTGATGTCATATGACCTTCATCACGGTGTTGATGCAAATCATCAACCCATGCAATCCATGTACGTTACCTAGAGCTCTATTAATTTCATCCATAAACAGTGTCGTTCTTTACTTAATCTGAAAAACATCGTATCTGTGGGCATTTCTCAATTATTTTCAATAGCATTAATGCATGGCATTTACATTTGCATTGTGTTTTCAGGTGAATGGGTACTGAGTTCTAATTAGTTCAACTGTTTGGTACCTACTAAAGATATACTTTAGTATACAGTGCTAGTTTACTTTGGCGGTAAGTATTTAGACACTTTTGGACACATAACAATGTATAATTTTCCTTGCATTAAAGTGAAAGGTTTTGCTTGAAAAGGGAATATGTGCTATACTTCTATAAAATAAGTGCCACTTAGTTTGATATTTTGTACTATTATACAAAGATATTCACACATTTTAAGTGTACCCTAAGTACTTTTACACTTTCTCGTATGTAAGACTGCTGTCTTAAAATAAAAAAGAATGAAAAAAGGGTAGTAGTTTTACTATAAAGTTCTATTTGTTAACATTATAAAAAGCATTAGGTTTAATGTACTAACAATGAACAATATTTTTACAGCATTTATTAATCTAGGTTAGTGTTAATTTATACAGTACAGTATATTCACAATTGTCCATTGTTAGTTTATACTAGTTAATGCATTTACTAATGTTAACATATACTACCTTAAGGAAATGTTGGAATTAACATTAACCAAGATTAATAAATAAAAATTAAAGTTTTGTTTATTGTTGGTTTATGTTAATTAATGTAGTAAGCTGAAGTTAACGGTGACAACCTTATTGTAAAATGTTATCAGTAAAGTTTGATTTTCATGTTAAATTTTATTTAACATTTTTTTTATTTAATGTGATGCTGTGAAGGGCACCTTTTAAACTACAATCCATTGATAAAAACTTAAAACTGCAGTACAGCAAAACAACCTTCAATGCAGAGTGTACATTCTGTACTCTACATATAGATGACATTACACTTTGTTATATCTATCACACACTTTGCATGTTTGCATCTGCATCTCACCCAGACGCATATTAATTAAGATGATCATACACACCCCTGTATACATAAAACACACACTCTAGCACACAAAGGCTCTGCGATCTGCATAACCGTCTCATGTCTTTGGCATCTGGTGGTGTCTGGTCTGCATCAGTGTTTCCCACCCTACCCCCTCTCTGGTAATACTGCAGCACCCCTGACAATGGTGGGAAAGCAGGAGCTCTTTATAAAGAAGAAGAGGCCTCCATTGAGAGAGAGGGACCAGTCTCGAGCTGGGCAGAATATTAATGGCCGACACCACGCTCTGTTCATTAAAGGCACGCATGCTGCAGCTGCTGGTCCCTGGCCCCACAGTGGCCCTCATACCAACCTCGCCCTCTGTATCTGCGTTTCATAAAACCTCGGGCCAGATCGCCAGGGGCACGCCGTGCCGTTTCTGCCAGGGCGTGAGAGAGGGGGGTGTGAGCCGTTCTGTTTGGAAAACTGCATTGTGTCTGTGTGAAAGCCATACAGCAACATCAAGATACTGTGACTTTAACAATTACTTGTAATGGGGGCATAACAATTGTTGAGGCATAACATGTCCATGAGCTTTTTTTATTATCAACATGAAGATTTTAGGTTCAAATTTATAAGGGAAAGTGTAAATTTTCACTGCTGTGGCTCATCACCATTACTTTAAAGTTTCTGACCATATTTATTACCTTTAATTGCCTTCAATAGATCATTTTAAATGGTCTTGCGGTGTGTGTGTGTGTGTGTGTGTACATGTTTATACAACATTGTGGGAACCAAATGTCCCCACAAGGATGGTAAAACCTGAGATCACCTACCAAGTTGGGCCCAGCCAGCGGTCCCCATGAGGGAAATAGCTTATTAAACATACTAAACTGTTTTTTGAAAATGTAAAAATGCAAAAACATTTCTGTGAGGGTTAGGTTTGGGGTAGGGTTAGGGTTAGGGGATAAATTATCATTAGATCTGTATAAAATCCATAAAATGCATGGAAGTCTATGGAGAGCCCCCACAATGATATAAAAACAAATATTGTTTGTGGTCTCTCAATTAATATAATGTCATAAAACCTGGATGTACAGTAAAATAAGTGAAGTTGTCATTTTTATTTGTATAGCGCTTTTCACAACACACATCGTTTCAAAGCAGATTTACAGAAAATCATGCATTAAAAAAAATGATACTGTAATATCTATCAGTCATCACTGTGTAGTTTGATTAAATATGATTGTAAACTGTGTATCGAAATTAAATAATTAAATAATAATTGTATTTAGAACCCCTGTGAGCAAGCTGAAGGTGACTGTGGCATGGAACACAAAACTCTATAAGATGATGTTTAATGGAGAAATATAACCTTGGGAGAAACCAGGCTCACTGTGGGGGCCAGTTCCCCTGTGGCTAAATAATTAGCAAAAAGCTGTTTACAATAATTTTATATTGAGAAAAGGACATGTCAACATACTGAAATTACTTAAAGGTGCTGTAAGCGATTTTAGTTCTTAAGCTATTCACGTGACTGAGCCGTTGAATTAGCCACACCCCCTCATTTTCATTTAATTCCAAAACCCCGCCCTCCAAAGATAATTGAGTCCCTTGGCTATCAAACAGTGGCACAATAGCGCCCTCAACTGACAAACATTATGAATCATAGTCTCAATGATCTGCATCAAATGAGAAGGAGCATGATTGACAGTTGAAAACTGCCAATGTCCTCGGTCCGTGGAAACACTTTTCTTTGCTGTTTACAGAATCTAGATCTGTCACAGAGACCGGTGACATATCACAGGACACTTATTTCATTAATATCTTTAAGGGAGTAGGAAAAAATTGTGCATACTTTTCCATGAAAAAAAAATCGCTTACTGCACCTTTAATGTCAACTACACAACTACAAGATGGCGAAATTGTACAAGTTGGCACGTACAGAAACGTAACATTTTTACTCCCATAGAGAAAAATAAACAAACCAGTGGACAATGTTGTTCATATTTTTCCTACGTTTAACCCCTAACCCAAACCTAAACCTAAACCATGATTTTTATAGGAAAATAACTGGTAACACTTTGCAATAAGGCTTCATTCATTAACATAAGTTAATGCATTAGGTATCATGAACTAACAATAAACAATATATTGTTTACAGCATGTATTATTCTTTGTTAATGTTAGTTGATAAAAATACAATTGTTCATTGTTAGTTCATGTTAGTCATAATGCATAACTAATGTTCACATATACAACTTTTGATTTTAAAAATGTATACGTGTACATTAACATGAACTAAGATGAATAAATGCTGTAAAAGCAATGTTCATTGTTAGTTCATGTTAACTAATGTTGTTAACTGATGTTAACAAATGAAACCTTATTGTAAAGTGTAAGGGTTAAACAAAAGTAAACATTGCGTATTACAGACATTTGTATTGCATAAATAAATATGGAATGAGAAACAAAATGTGTTCACAGATGTTTCCTTTCTTAAAATAAAGTGTTGGATAGGAGGCTAGCTGAAATGTCTATTCTCCTTGTAAATTGGTTGGTCTCTATGCAAATAAAGTGCCTTTCTTAAGAGCCAAGTCTTCTGATATTTTATGATATCTTATGATTTCACCATCTTGTGCGAATTATTATGAGTTCTCATGTTGGATTATCCATTATCTAAGTGCATATTGACTGTGTTTTTTTAAAGAAATCAAAACATTATTGACATCAATTCATGCATTAATTTATTCATTCATTAATTTGTGCATGCGCTCATTATTTTGAGCATTTATTAATTTTTTTAATACAGTTCCTCAGCCATTGATTTGTTCATTTACTTAGCCCAAATATTTCTGATTATGAATTCTAAACTTTTGGATGCCTGAAAGAGATACACAGTAAATTCTGATGAAAGCAACAGGATTCATTGCAGATAGAATCCCCATGAGAAGAGATTGTGAGATGCTGTCTCTTTAAACACGCCACGAGCCCTCACTCCCATTCACTGCATCTGTGTCAAGAGGATCTTAGCTTAGCGCCTCTCATTAGCAGCCCTAGTTTCGTTATTTTCTCCCTTTTGATTCCCTCCCTCGTTATCTGTCCTCAGCTACAAACAATTTGCTTTAAGGAAAAGATTTGAATTGTAAATAAGCCTGGTATAGAAGCACAATTTACTCTTAGTGGGGAATAGTGAGGAGACAAACAAGAAGAGATGATCGCATCATTTTTTTTAAAGTTCTCTTGTAGGTAATCTAAACATTCAAATCCATCACATCATATACACTTAATATTAAATGATGATTTCACTGTTAAAAATGTTAAGCTAGCACACAAAAAAAATAAAAAAAAAAATGAAAGGGATAGTTCCCCCAAAAATTAAAAGTCCATCATCGTGTACTCACCCTCATGTTGTTCCAAACCCATAGGACTTTCTTTCTTACAAGGAATGCAAGGAGATGCTGAGCAGAATATTAGGGACTGAGAGTCAGCATTTACTTTCATTGCATCTTTTTTTCCATACAATGAAAGCGAATGGTGACTGAGGCTAACACTCTACCTAACATCTCCTTTGTGTTCCACAGAAGAAAGATATGCAGGTTTGGAGCGACATGAGCGTGAGTAAATGATGACAGAATTTTCATTTTTGGTTGGACTATCTCATTAGGTTAAAAAGGCCTAATTAGATTTGTTTAATCAGTTTACTACATGAATAAACAAACCTTTTACCCTAAATTATGCATACAATATTGTGCTGCTACTGTATCCTATGGGGCACAATGAGACAAAATTTGTGCAAAGGACCCAGTTTATCATTTGTTTTAGAGTCAATCTCTATTCTTTGGCTTATAAAAACTGAATTTAGCTCTTAACGAAGACAGTGAGATCTCTGTTAATATGTTAGGCACAGTTCAGCCTTAACAAAGAAAGATGGCAGTCGCCGCTACAGTCATTGCCAGTTCATTTATTTTCTTTGCCCCCCATCCCCCCACTTCCCTCGCCAAGCCCCGCCAAAAACCCTCTCGCTAATTAGTGTGCTAAGATCAGATAGGCTAGAAGCAAGGGGGGGAAATTAAGGGAGCCATAATATCCCTGTAAACACACACACATACACACTCAAATAAAAAAAAAAAAAGACATGATGCAACTCACCTCATGTGCCAGCCCAGCCATCTTAGCTTCTCGTTTAAGATCTCCGTCAAGATGGCCTCCCTATGTCGTCTGTCTTGGCGCTGCGACTCAAGGGTTTCGTCGCCGCTGGCACTGGCATGGATTCTCTACAGCACCCCACAGGGGCACAGATGGCACTGGGGGTTTCTGGGTAGGTGGAGAAGGAAAGATGTAGCAACTGGAAGCTGCCATGTTCCTCCAAGACTCTCTCTCTCACACTCTCTCTGATGGATGTGCCCCTGTTTTTACTTCATTGCCATATTGTGTATGGAAATAAGCACACTGTAAGAAAGGAGAGAGGGAAAGAAGGTTGAAAGAACATGAAAAAGAAGCATTTTAAAAAACGACTCTTTGTTGGTATTATTGCCAAGCTGATGCCATGGCAACCATCTCTTGGTTTGTTTCAAGCTAGCTCAACAGAGCAGTATTCAGTTCAGTCTTGTGTGCAAAAGTAAACAACTTATTGTGTTATTTTGGATGTGAACATCTTATTTCAAGCATGCATTTAAAATTATTTGTTGCAGTACAAATTCACATGACAATACATTTATACTAAAAAATGTTCTACATTTACTATTGGACTGAATCTAGACCAAATCTGGCATGACTATAGTGTGATTTTAAAGTAAATCAGCTGCCTGTTCACTTTTCAAATAAATATATTTAAAGGAATATTCTAGGTTCAATACAAGTTAAGCTCAATCGACAGCATTTGTGGCATAATGCCGATTACCAAAAAATTATTTAGACTTGTCCCTCCGTTTCTTTAAAAAAAAAAAAAAGGAAAAAATCGAGGTTACAGCAAGGCACTTACAATGGAAGTGAATGGGGCCAATTTTTGAAGGGTTTAAAGGCAGAAATGTGAAGCTTATCATTTTATAAAAGTATTTTAATTAATTCCTCTGTTAAAACTCATGTATAATTTGAGCTGTAAAGTTGTTTAAATTGTCATTTTTACAGTCATTTTAGGGTTATAGGGTTTGTTGAGATCACATCGTCATGGTTACGAAGTTGTAAAATCGACTTTCCACAGAAAAGGTTAGTAAGTGATTTTATCACACTGAAATAATGTTAACACACATATTGTTTAAGTCTTGTGGCTATACTTTTAAAACAGTGAGTATTTTATAATTTGCGGATTGTCCCCCATTCACTTCCATTGTGAGTGCCTCACTGGAACCCGGATTTTTGCGTTTTTTAAAGAAAACAGAGGGAAGAGTCGACATTATTTTTTGTGGTTATCAATATCATGCCACAAATGCTGTCGATTGAGCTTAGCTTATATTAAACCCGGAATATTCCTTTAATCTGATAGGGTTGAATCAGTTCATTTGAGACAAGCTACTGATTTGTATTTTTAAACTTATGTTTTTTAAGATGCATATTCCACAAGCAAGATGAAAGTCTATAAGCACACATATACCATCAATTCTGACCAAGCAGTGAATGGCCTCCTTTTTACAGCTAAATCTTCCAGTGCAATTCAGGAAAAACTGCAGCAATGTCTTTAAAGCAATAAAACAGACAAAATGCACTTACTGAATCTAAGCAGTTAGCCAGAGTTTCATTACCTACTGTAATAGGTTTCTATTCTACCACAAGTGTTTTCAAAAGAATTAAATGCAGCCTTGTTTAGGGAACCAGTTTCATGTAATGATAGGCTACTCTCCCTGTATACAGAGAATTAATAAGTGTTTGTACTGCTAGCATTGTTTCTGTCATTCACACAGGGAAATCCAGCACAAAGAGTCTAAATAGGACCACAGGACAATCCTAAGGCCTCCCTTTGGGCAACAGACCCCAACAAATAGCCCTTAAGTACCTCTTTTGTTTGCAGAGCTGGAGAGTATCTCAACAGCTAAAATTTAATCTCCTTAACCTGAGATGATATGATCACAGAAATGGGGCTGTTTTGGATCAGAAATGGGAAAGCATGCTATAATAAGATTTAAAGCACTGCACAATTTTGCAACTAATTGTATTAGGTTGATTTTATCATGAGAAAAGAAAGATATTCTCAAATCAAATTATGCTAAAAGAAAATCATAATAATGTTGTTCTGCGTTCAGACTACAGCAGGATGTTGGGTAGTTACTAATGGCGACATGAGAATGTTTGGTGCATTCAGACACACAATCACAACCTAAAGGATCATTTTCATTTTAATGTGACTATTCATTTTTTACAATAACATTTTTTATGAATGAATGAATGAGTAAATGAATGAACTTACCTGAGATAAAGCTCTGGCTTCTTTCAGACTTGAGTGGCATTTTCAGCAGATTTTGAGAATTATTTCTATTTTCGGTTATCTAGCTTTATGAAATGTGTTATAACTCATACAGCTAGATAACCAAAGAGAGAAACCAACCCTCATAAACGCGCAATTAGTCCCGAGTGGTGGTGCTTTTGTGGTCTTGATGTTATGACAGCATCATACATCTATGAATAAATCACAAACACTTGGTCAAATGAGTTATCGACAATCAACGGAAACATAATTAAGTCAAGAGAAGAAAATAACGCTGCAAAAGACGAGCACGTGCAGGTGAATTTGCAGGTCAGTTCAAATAGCCAACGATAAAAAAACGAAAATAAATATGTATTTATTTCTTTCATATGGCATTTTTGCTAAATAGTGCTGTTAGGCTATTTATTTTTTTATTTATTAATTACATGCATTTATTATGTTATATTTATTTATTAATTTACGAACACATAGGCCTGCGTTATACAACAAACTGCTGTGAATTAGGACAGATGGATAGATCATTTACAGAGTGCATTTCACAAAATCCAAATCTATACAAAATTAGCCTACTTTTATGATTAACTTCTCATTTTTCTTTCATAATAATAATAATAATAATAATAGTAATGTGTATAAATAACAAACGAAATTATTTTAAACTATTTTAATTCTCAAATTCTCCTAATTCACAAATAAATAAAAAAATTGATAGTCATTATTACAAATTTATCTAATAAATAAATAAATAAATAAATGTAGCTGTCCTAACTGGCTAACGAAATAAAGTTCGTCTGTTGATCAGTGTAAAATACAACACATAGGCCTACAACACAACAAACCACGAATGGACACCATAAATTCAGATACATGTCTTGAAAATAATCTGGTGGTGCTCAAGTATATAAAAAGGCTGATATGGTGTGTACAAACTACACACTCTATTCCATATATTCAACAGAGCCTACAATACCAAATGGCTTAAACTCACACACTCCTTCTCCAGCTCACCATTAAATCAAATGCTATGGTTTATCGTAGTACAATGTAATTGATCATTTATTACACCACTAAGGCACTTATGTTTTAGAGTGACATAATTTTGTAATATAAACTGAAGACTCTGTGCAAACTTTACTCTAATTATTATTATATTAATAATATGGTCTTAGACGTGACTATGAATTCTGACCACTACTTTGTTCTATATAGGCTAAAATATGATGATTATTATCAATATGCAGGACTGCCTATTAGTCAACTTTCATGTACAAGAGAATAAGACAGAGGTGGGTTACATCACATTGGCCAAACGGTAAAGGATGAACGACACCCATTGGATATCTGCCCTTTTTCTGATTGAATTTTACTTTAATATATTTTAAGGCATATTTACAAAGGTCATTGTCCTATAACTTTAATTAAATTGTATTATAATCCAAACAAATTAATGCTTACAAACAGGTCTTAAATATGTCGCATAGAGAAAATAATAAATCCACCTCGTTTTTGTCTCTTGATTTTCTTTTTCAAAATGAATGTACCTATAGTTGTGTAAGAGTGTATAGCCTACCTCGTGGAGCAACGTGGATCACCATCAGCATCCTCGTGCACGGAACACATGAAATGTACCGATGCATTGCAACATGCAGCACGTCTGTAATCCACAACGTCTCCTTTGCTCCCTATATTCGCCCGTCAAGCCTACAAATTAATTTATTTATTTTTTATCGTTACTACCTCGCGTTCTACTCTTTCTGAGGCCTTACACATTTACAACAGGTGGAAAACTCTCCAAACCACTGATTATATCGATTATGGTGATGCTCGTGAGGCTGACGCGCGCTCTCTTGGTCTGCTCGCTCAGATTTGGTACCAGCCCTCAGCTTCCTGCCTGGTTTGTTCTCTCCTGCAGTGACGTCAGCTGCGAAGTGACCAATCAGAGCCTCGGCTCGGCGCCGTGTTGTGGAGCTTTATTGAGAAACTATTGGTTACACAATTTGTGAAGTTTCACAGCTGAAGGTGTTATTTCTAAGCAGATTCTTTTGCACCTTCTGTCACACAACTGAGGTTATTTAAAAAAAAAGAAAAAGAAAGAAAAAATAAATAAAACGACTGTCAAATGGGCTGATTTTTTATTATTATTTTTTTTATTTATATTTTAAAACATTATAGATAAAACGTCTTATTTACCTGCTATATTCATTATTTATTTATTTATTTATTTATTTATTTATTTATGAAAGAAAAAAACGATTGGGGTGTTTTTCTATTTGAATTGGGTTCATTGTAAAGTTTGTCTGCACTGAATACAGAACGAACTATTAAAATATTTTTTTTATAATTATCAAAACGAAAACAGATGTAAAATAAAGTGTGAACTATCGAAGTCAGTGGCTATCAGCGATTTTTAAGTTTGTTAATTTTCTTTTTTCCATTTACTTTTTATCTATTTTAATTTTCTCTTCACATTATTATTAGGCGATTTATTATTATTATTATTATTATTATTATTATTATTATTATTATTTAGTTTATCTTATCTTAAATGTAGAATTATTCCAGCACAATTCTTTCCCTTTCATTTAGATCAATATTGAACGAGTAGAAATTTGAAGAAAGAATATACAAAAACGTGCAAAAATGATAGCAATCATAGCCAAAAATAAAAGACGTTTGAAAGACGATAAAAATGTATTCAAAAGAATCGAAAATATATTTAAACTTTTGTTATATAGGCTACCACACATTTTTTGTGACATAGTACTAAACTAGATAAGAACAGAATAAAAAGGGAAAACATAAGAAAAATCAGAAGATAAAAGTAGAAAAAAATGCAGGAGGGAAATACATAACAGTCTCTACATATTATCAGTTAGACAAATAAATACTAAGTGTTGATTTGATAGAAGCTCTGATTATTTCACGTGCCTAGCATGCACACAAACAAATGTACTCTGACATTAAAAAAAGTCTTGAACTTGTTTAGTGTCAAGTTTAGTGTGAATAAAATGAAAAACTTTCATTTTCTTTCCTCAAATGTCTGTCCCTATGGTATCATAAATTAATGCACATAAGTGAACATTAATTTATTAACTTTATGAAATTTAAATTAATTAAAATTTGTTTTTTAGATAAAACACTCTGCAGTAACAAACCAGTTTATACACTTATCTAATTTTATACAGTGTGTTTATTTATTTTTTGTGTGTTATGCATTAGAAATGTGTCCCAGTAAATATTAATTTTACATGCCACTTTCTGAGACTTTTGTACTTTCACTGAACAAAAGTATGTGTCAGACAGTTGAAGGACTTTGGACTTGAACTTCACCTTAGGGACATCTGTCCCACCAGAGAGGAAGTGTTCTGTCATTTCAGAGCTCTTTAAAGTCATAATATTATGCTAATATCAAATATTCATCATTAACAGTTTTTACATTATGTGTCGATTTTAAACTTATTAAAAGAACATGCAAACAAGAGTTTTTATGCATCATATAAATGTCCAAAAATGTATTGATGCATTGTATTGATTATTTAAAAAAAAGAAAAAAGTTTTTTTCATGACAATTTTCTGTGTAGTTTTAAATCGCACTCTTATTTCTTGAATATAAATGAAAATAACGTTTGTACATTGTGCCTCTCCGATGAAGTATCCCAAGGAATGCACGTCTGCATTCCTCCATCTCTTCATCGCGACTATAATGCGACATTGACTCCGTGCTGTGGGGTAAAGTGACAGCTGGTCTTGACCTCTGACCCCTGTTGTCTGGAGAGCTGTCATGGCAGAGGGGGTCATGAATCTCTCAGCCCATGCAGAGAGGTTGGCTGTCTGGGAAAACCGATCCAGACAATCCTAGAACACATCTGGGTAGGGTGGAGAGAGGAGACACTTTTGGGACAATGCGGTACCCATATATCCCAAAGTCTGTGTGAGACGGCCCCACCTCAGGGCCCTGACTGGGGCATGGGGGCCAGACAGAACGAGTGTGATCTGCATACACAAACACATGTGGAACAGAAAAGCAAATGCATACAAAGACAGACACACACTATGGCAATTGTGCAAAATGTATTCATGGCATTTCATATAAAATAACTACAGTGATATTGTATAGATGATAAGCCATATTATTACAATATTTATCATAGATTATCAAACATTCATTTTATGGGTGATCACAGAGAAATAATTGACCTGTCACACTATTAATCTAGCTGAGAAAAATAAAGTTGTAAAATGGTGAAAAGTTACAAAATAAGATTCTCTGATGGATGCACTTGAGTTTTATTTTTTTTTTCATGATAGTTGCTGGGGAGGTTTTCCCCACCATTTCAAATGTGTTCATTATAAAAAAAAATATATATATATATATATATATATATATATATATATATATATATATATACACATATATATAAAATATATAAATTAATATATATATATATATATATATATATTAATATTACATGTAAAAATAAATAACAAATAATAATATGCTTGTGTTTAAGAAAGTCTTATTTCTCCATTATTTTTTTCCTGATTTGTTGTCAGGTTTTATTTCAAACAGGAGTGTACTGATAAATTCTGATAGAGGAGTCAGTTTCACTGTTTTGTTTTCCAGTATTCGATTAAAGATTAGACATATTCAATAGATCCCCAGTTTTAAGTGTTAAAAATGATTTAATACAAATTTACTGTTTGAAATATAATTTTTTTAACTTTCACATAAGCTGTTTTTAAGACATTGACTTGTGCAGCTATACACTTGGTAGATTCAAAAGGAAAGAGCAATTAAATTCAACCAAAAATGTTCAGTATTTCAGTTTTTTTAGGGTTAGGGAAAAAATTCGGAGGAAATATTAAAACCGCATGCCACATGAAATTATTGTTAAAAAATGACAACAGAGTCTTTTATTATAACTTGCAAATGTGCTAAATATTTAAGGTTATAGATACTCCAATCACATTAAATGTGCACAGTGAATTCAGTATTTGCATTTGCAGTGCACAATGTAATGTGGTTTTTATTCCATTCCATTACTTATTTTGACTTGATATGCCAATTAGCATCTTTTTAAATACCTTCATGTTTTTTTCTACACAAGCATGCATTACAAACAGACTATATTTTTAAGAACCATTGCAGATTTGGATGGTACAACGTGGCTTAAGCCCCCCTGGGTTTGATTTTATTTTCTCCCAAAACACTAAATAGCAACAAAAACTACCACAGCACTTTCCTAAATACCTGTTTGTCACTATATACTGCAAAATACTCCTGATCCATAAGGTCACTGCATGCAGTATTTTAAGGTTGATTCTGAGATAATTTGATCTAACATTTAACACATTTAAAATGTTGGAAATATATGTGGCTAATGAGAATCCCTGAAATGATCATATTTATTTTGAGACAAAATACTTTTGTCATTTTCAGTTTTGATCAAGGTGATAAAATCAATTACTGATAACTAAAAATGTCAATAACTGTTTAATAAGTGGAAGTGTAGTATTTAGGGTGAAGTTCCCCTTGTTGCAGGGGCTAAATGCCCCCATAAAACACATTGTTTTTATTAAGTGGGGCGAATAGGTTTGTCATGAAAAATTTTCAAAGTGGGCTCACATTGACTGATCCAATCACAATGGAGATCAATTTGTTTATCGAATACTTGAGATGCTAAATGTGATTGAAATTAAAAGGAAATGTTGCACCCTTTTCTGGAGAGGTTATTTTGTATAATCATTATCTTTATTTGTTACTCAAAAAAAAAGCAACCTTCTGTCTCAAATGTATTTGCATATTTGACATATTTTGCCCTATACATTTTGCCACTACAGTATATCTACATTAAAAGTCCCCCTTGCCACCCTTTTTTACAATTATTTTAATTAAAAAATTAATTAAATTTTCTTTTTTCACATTGCTCCATCAGTATTTAAAAATTGTTTTTTTTTAATATTATTTTTATTATTATTATTATTATTATTATTATTATTTAAATCCTGAGAGACTTTATTAAAAAAAAAAAAAAAAAAAAAAAAAGATACAATTCCTTTAGCTGCATTGTATCCTATAATTCACTGAAATTAATTGAAAATGTTTCCTTCAAAAAAAAAAAAATAAAAAAAAAAAAATAAAAAAAATTGTATACATAACGATTTTACATAATATCCTTTCAGGAGGGGTGGAGATTTCCCACACATATTACAACGTTGTGCCACCGAGGCAGTGCCCAAACTGTCGACAAATGGATACCCTGAAATGGATGTCTCATGTGGGCATGGCTGAGCATAATGGGTAGTGTCATCCACACCATCCTCAGGTCGGACAAAGAAACACTCTTAATCAGGTGCCTCTGGTCTGAAGAGGACAAAACCAACGAGTCAGTGTACTCAACCGAGCGTGCAGCCTCGCGTCAATCAAACGCTAACAGAGACGTCTCAATACATCTGCGGTGGCATCCTCCTCATTTATTCGGTCTTTCCTGTGAAAAGAGCTTTGTCCACAGAGTGCGCCATTGAAAAGGCAACCATCCATAGTCACCGTGTTCAGGCGGGGTTTTTTTGTTTGTTTTTTTTCTGGTGAGTTGCCTAGAGTTTCTTTTCAGGGTAGGGATTCCAACACTGACCTGAAAGCCACTGCTCCTCCTCAGGGCGAGAAGGAGAAGGGGAGGTGGTCACACGGAGTGGATTGGATTAGGTCTAATCTCTTGTTCCTCACCGCGGTGCGCTGACAGGGGCACTTACCGACCTTTTGAGTCACCGGATACCTGGAGTGTGCGAGGCGCACAGACGGCAGTGGGTCACCAATTATGACAGGTTGGAAGGGGAGTGTCAGCAATATGATGAGAAGGACTGGAGGAGGACATTGAACAAATAAATAAATAAATAAATAAAGTATTCAAACCTTAGGTTTACCAAACTAACAGAAAGTCTTTTGATATTTTACGGAAACTTAACAAAACAACCAGAAAAGGTATAGTAGGCCTATTCGGTTGTACAAATGGTTGGTTAATCCTCTCTAAAAAGGAAAGATGTGGGAAATAAGATGGAAATGCTAAATGATTAAATGTAAATTATTAGTCGAACAATAAGAGTTTTTCAATGGCCAATGCCAAAACTGGTATCTAGAGGGCAGGCTGGCCATTGGCCAATATAATGCTGATATACACTCAATGAACACTTTATTAGGAACACTGTTGGTCCTTATAAAGTGCACGATGTGGTCTCCTGCTGTTGTAGCCCACCCGCCTCAAGGTTCAACATGTTGTGCATTCTGAGATGATATTTTCTCACCACAATTGTACAGAGCGGTTATCTGAGTTACTATAGACTCTGTCAGTTCGAACTAGTCTGGCCATTCTCTGTTGACCTCTTTCATCAACAAGTCACTTCTGTCCGCAGAACTGCCACTCACTGGATGTTTTTAGTTTTTTGCACCATTCAGAGTAAATTCTAGAGCCTGTCGTGCGTGAAAATCTCAGGAGATCAGCAGTTACAGAAATACTCAAACCAGCCCGTCTGGAACCAATAATCATGCCACGGTCCAAATCACTGAGATCACATTTTTCCCCATTCTGATGGTTGATGTGAACATTAACTGAAGCTCCTGACCCATAATTAGTATACTGATAAGGGTTTTTCCATGGCCAGTGTCAATACCGATATCTAGAAATGGCTGATATAATTCTGATTAAGGTCTATACATAAAAAAATAAAAACAATTTAATGTATTACATTTATGTAAATGCAAGTAACTAGTAAACCAATATCAGCAACAAAAAACAAAAAACAAACAAACAAAAACAAAAAAAAATATAGAAAAAACAACAACAACCCAAGCCTATAGAATAATAGTATGTTGGTTTTGTCATCAAACCAACATAATAATGCACACCTAATACCCCATCAAAAGACCTGGGATTCATACTCCGTTAAAACACCCTAATGAGATGCTTTGGCCAAAATCAACCCTGAAGAGCTGCATCTTAATGTGACTCATGCACAATGGTCAGTAAATGGTTTTACAGCAGTTTTATGTGATTGAAACCTACAGCAACATCCCATAATAATAACAGGCTCCTCAATGCAAACTGTAGAATACAAACCAGCTCATTCAAGACTGAGGGCAGAGTAAGATCAGTTTGGCTCCTTCGTAAACGTGTTTATGGATGTCAGCAAGGATTTACAAGCTGGTTTATTAGGTTACAGCACAGAAAGACTCTGTATCTCACAATGTGAGGCATCTTATTGGGTTCCTACACTCTTCACATGACACCAACAGAAAAACAATGGGGAAACATTTTAAATATAACACTAAAGATTTGTGTTAAAGTAAGGTAAATGTTTTTTGCATTACACCATCACAATAGCTAACTATTTAACTACAAAAAGACAGACTTCTATAATGTATTAACATAAAGGCCACATTTACAGTCATCCAAAGTATTTGGACATTTAAGCCACACATTTAAGCTGTATTTCATTGTATTGTATTACATAACAAAATATCACACCAAGTGCCATCTAAAAACAATTTGATGCTAGATATTTTCTCAAAACTTTTCTCAACATTTTTGCAATTACTGGTCCCAAGGTCATTTTTAGTGAACGTATGAAGCCAGTTCCTATAAAATTCACACTGGTGTCCCAGTAGAGTAACCACAGGTGTAGTTAATCACATTAAACATGGTCCACGCTTTACATGTTCCACTAAGATTTGACAACCAGAACACTTTTGAATGCTTGTTTGGTCTCAATTTTTAACAGTGTATCTATTGTTTTATGGTTTAAAACCTAATAAATGTCTTTTTTTTAAATAAATGTTTTGCTTGAAAAGTGTGCTTGTGTGATTCTCACAAAACAAAAAAATGTCCTGGTCATATTTAACCCTAAATCAATAATAAATAAATAAATACACAATTATATTTTACATAAAGAAAGTGAAGCCTACATTTAGGACCATTAAGAGTTTTTTCAATCTCTCATTAATTCTCATTACCATCCATAAATTTTACTTTTACAATTCCCCTTGATTTAAATGATTTTCATTACCAAATGTAGTCATTTTATACTAAGTAAAAAAATGTGCTGTTGTACAATGATGTTTTAAATGTAAATCAGCAGAAATGAAAGTCAACATATAATATGATGAATAAATACTTCACAGTTTAAATAATAAATCACTTTATTTTTTTGCATTGCAGTAATGATAATTGGGGGCAAAATGTGCATAGATAAAAAATTTCACAAAACGTAATTTCTTATTTGTTTCTTTTGATTTTGGAGTAAAATAGGACCAGGTTTCGTGAGATTCGCCCGCTTGTGCTATATAAAAGAAAAATGTCACTTGGTGTGATATTTTGTCATATGTGGGACACTGCATATAATACTCCTATTTAATTCCACATTACAATATGCATTTTTATATTCAACGTGCTTTGAGGGCCCTAACGACTGGTCACAGCTAATTAGAGGTGTGCATATACTCAGCAAATCCTCTCTTCTCACACACAATGTCCTAACCTTTATTGCTCACAGCTCAAGATCAACCCCACCCAGAAACCCTCTCCAACTTTCCCACCCTTCAGCTCGACACTGCCTATCAATCAAAAGACACGCAATCAGTCATCAGCCATGAAAAGACTTGTCTCCCTGTATTCCTTCATTCCCTCCTATAACGCTCCTTTATTCCTTTATCCCAGTCTCTCTGAATGGGTGTGACATATTTTAATCTCCAGCACGCCTCCTCTGAATTCCCGCCGTCGTCCTAGCTGTGTCCGCCATTGGTTGGCTTAATCACCGCAGAGGCAGACAGAGCTGTCTTTTTTAGAGGGCTATAGGATCAAATCCACCCCCTCCCTCTGTCTACCCCACCTCTCCTTCAATCTATCCCCGCTCTCTGTGTCTTCAGGGTCAGGGCCCCCCTCGGACTGGGGCCCTTTGAGCACGGCAAAAAGGATAATGTCATGAATGGAGCTTGATTTAGTTTTAACAGGGTGCTGTGTCCATCTTTTAAGTGGTAAATGAATATACATTAGCCGCGAAAGGCCTGCAGGGAAGGGAGAAATGGAAAGCAAGCGATCTGAATGCTGAGAACTTGGAGAAAGGGTGTGAGAGTGCAAATAGAAGGGGGGTTCCTCCGCAGGAACCCGAAAGCAGTTAATTGGAACGTTTGTTTGTTCCTTATGTTCTTTGCTGAGAGGGGAGCTAAGATCTACATAAGTATGTCACACACTTCCCATAGAGTGGAAATGAAATGCTTGTCCACTGCTGCAGACAGGAAAACAATTTGCTTATGCTTCCTTTGGGACTAAATATTGTGAGCTATCAGTTTCGCAAGTTTGGGCACGTCTATTAATTCGTTATTATTACTAGTTCCCACATTTTGAAGTCATCAAAATTGTTATACTCATAACACAAATGGAAGTATGAGAATTATGTAGTGCTAAAAACTGTTAAATCTGATGTTTTAGTTTATTTAGTCTAGATTACATCTCAGAACACACTGGTTACTCTCTCAACCAAATTCATGAGATGCTTTTTAAACAGTATTGAAAGAGATCCCATGTATGCTGGACACTTGTTGGCAGCTTTTCCTCCATTATCTGGTCTAACTCAACTGAAAAAAATTAATAAATTACAATATTAGTATAAAGTGTACAGAAATGTATATGTATGCACAATTTATATTGTCTACAAAACTAAAGTGAAGCATTTAAGCATAAGCATTTTTTTCACAATGTTCTGCTCTTCACAAATATGTAAATAAAACCTCTGGTATTGTCAAAAACATTCAAATCTAGCATGCACTGAAAAAAGTGATTTTGTGGTGAAGTAAATATAGCAGAAAAGATTAAGTGCTTTCCACAATGAATAAGTAAGTTTAAGTGTAAACTTGAAAATATTAAGTAAACTCTACATTTTTACTCAATTCAAGCATGTAAAAATGAATGCTCTAGCTTATGAGTAAATGTAATTTATGATTGCTTGTTATCTTTGCAACGTGTCAACACGTATCAGTCCTGAAGCAGAAAACCTTGTCATGTTTATTCGCTAATTTAAGTAAAATTTCACAGGTAAATAAAATACGTATATTTTAACTTTTTAAAGCTGGTGTTCCCATGAACCAGGCTCGAATAATTAATAAGCTTGCATGGTTTCACTGTTAACACCATTATATTGTTGATTTTGTTATGTTTGGTAACTTCTTGTTTTGTGAAGTCTGAAGTTTATTTTCTACTCAAAATTAACCGTTCGATATCAAAACGTTATCTGTTGATTGTTACCGTCTTTGTGTTTTATGCATGTGTTGAGTTTTCTGTATTTCGTGTCCATCATGCAAGGTGATGTTGTCTAGCAGACTACATAGCATGCAATAAGCTTCTCTATGGAAGGATTCCATATGTCATGTGGTATGTGATTAAACATGCGTTATAAGGAAAGTTCAGAATGTGAAATGTTCATATAAAAACAGTCAAATGAAAATTTTAATACGAATATTTAAGTATCATGTACATCAGATTTGTCTTAAAAAAAAAAATGGCAAAAGACGTCTTTTCTATGAGCACTTGATATATATATATATATATATTCTTATTGCACCCTAATCTGACTTGGATACTATTTTTCTGATGCAATTTAATCTTTGTAATGCAGCACTTTTCGTACCACTGTCTCCTTAAGATAAATCTCTTATGATGTATTATTCCTCTTTTGTAAGTCGCTTTGGATAAAAGCGTCTGCCAAATGAATAATGTAAATGTGTAAGTTATTGTATTAACTGAAATGTTTGTTAAATTCACTCACTTTAACCAATATTATGTCATGAAGTCAAGTAGATTTCACTTAAATGTTACCATTAGAATTGACAGAAAAATTGTGTGCAAAAACTTGCAAAATAAAAATGAAGTAAATCTTACTAGTCATTTTTTTTTTTTTTTTTCAGTGTGCATAACCCTTGACCTCCAACAAGCAATTTTCTGTTTCTTCTTGCAGTTAATGAGACAGACATGTGGCATGGTCACCTCTGACATCTTCCAATTGACCCCAGACAAGCAATTGTCATGACCTTTCACCCCAGCATGAGCCCGCAAGGGATATAAAGATGGTCACTGGCTAAAGAGGGCAGGAATCCTCAAGAGGCTTAACATTGAGTTTACTTAGTGGTCTTGTAAACCCCCAAAATTAGTTACTTATAATGCAAAAAGAGCTTTTTTGTTGGCTAAAATACACATTTCAATAAAAGTGCACTTAATATTTATAAACTAACCATCATGATTTTATATATATAAGACTACATAACCACACAAACAAAAACACCTTTTGCATGAATACAAGAGCAGTGTGCATAATTGTAAAGATTGTTCTATTTTTCCATCTTTGTAAAAAAGCTTCACATTTTCGTTTATTCAGAATTTCATTAAACTGATGCTCATTTGTGTGGAGCTGTGTGGGGACAAATGATTACTTCAACTCATTTAAGAATCATTTCAATAATTTAATCTGGCATTAGACAGTTAAAGGCTTAATATCCATTACAGTCATACAACAAAGGAAACACAGAAAGGTCAACAAAACAAAAAGTATCATACAATATTATAGAAAAGATAAAGAAAAAAAATAAGGAAAACGTACATACAGTTATTGCACATTGTTCTTGTTTGATATACATTTGTTAAAATGGTAAGAAAATATGACAGATGTTTTACTGAGAAATGTATGCATACATGCTGATTGACATGAAAGCTATTTAAATCATGGGGGAAATAATCTGTAAAACAAAAGATTACAGAATTTTGCTCCTTAAATTTTCTTTTTCATATGTCTTGTTTACAATATGAAATGTGTTACATAATGTGAAGTTGCTAAACTAAGATATAAAGACAAACAATTTCAAAATTTTATAAAACAGTTTATAATGATCACAAATGTTTGAATAATAACTGCTTAAATTAACACGTCAAATGTATTTTGTTCTATATACTATAGCTAAAATAAATGCTCAGAGGTTTAGAGGGTTTTGGTCACATTTTCTCTGAACACATTCACAAGAAAAGACACTTTAGATGGGAATCATCCCATTTTTTGAAAATTAACTTTAATTTTGGATTTACTTTAAAGGCTACTCTGACTGGTTGCTATCCTGCAATATGCAAATATATTAAATGGATATTAACAATTCATAATGGATAAAATATATGTATTCTGTGTCACACAGTTATTGTGGATTTGTGCTTCGAGAAAAGCAAAAGATTCCTTTTCATTCCAATAATAAGTGAATTCTGTTGGAGAAGTAACACGGGTCACATCGCTGTAGATCCCCCCGTGTTAACGCTGCTCCACGAAGTTTGTCTCTGTTCTGCTGGAGAAAGAGAAACCTGTCACTTTGTGCTAAACTCACCGCGGTCACATGCGACACCTTGTGGCCAAGAGAAGTAATACACCTCTTCACACGTAATCCGAGACAGAATGTGCGTAATTTGGATCTAAATAACAACTATTTAAATATTATATTTAAAACTATTTAATTAAATGGCTGTTAAAGTTTCTCAGTGTCATTATTCAGATATAAAATATCGTCCAGACAGGTGCTAAAGCAGCACATCAGCGACGTCACATTGGAACTCTTTTCTCAGCGCTTGTCAGGATTGACCAATCACAGTCATTTATGATTACGCGATTAGTATTTTTAATTGAATTGATTTCACGTCTAGACAACAGACGTCCTTAGATTTGAATGCGGCTCAGTGAAGGATTTTTTCTCTCTCAAATGGAAATAGTTTTTTGAAACGCAGATACAATTTTAATTTAGCAAGAGATAACAATAAATTCCAATAAAAAAAAAAAAGAGTTCATATTATCAAACCAGTAAGAGCAAAACTAATAGTCTGATGTAAATACTCACATGCCTGCGTGTTTGTTGAGGATCATGTGATTGTTGTAGGTCAGGACAGCAGGAATGCTTTCTTCATCTTCAGGAACCTGCAGTTATTAATTACAGAAACATTAAAACAAACAAACAAACAATATATAAATAATAATAATAATAATCATCTGACAAAAGCTGACACTTTGAAACACAACAGGAGACCAACCAAGTTTATTTATTTTAATATAATATAATATATAAAAACATTTGCCAATAGGTTAATTAAAATAAACTTGTTTTGCCATTTGAATTAAGGTTATTTTTTTTACCCCCATTAGCAATTTTGTTTTTTTTTGTTTAAAGCATGAACACCAAATTTGGTTAGATTTGTTTGCAAACATGGCTTAATAGCTTCTTATTTTTTGCTGCTCAAATAAATGCAACTTGAGAAAAATACTGGGTAAGAAAATTATTTTTTGCAGTGGTGGAATGCAGATGAAATAAAACTGGTATCAAATGTTAGACTGGTCAGGGAAGTGATTTTCAAGCCATATTATTTTTTAGGAGATTAACCGAGTTTAGAAAGCCAATTCAAATCCATTTTGGGTCAGTTTCAGAAATGCATGGTTGAATTTGAAACTAAATTTACTTTATTTAAATAATATATGATGATAAAATAAAAAAAATAAAAAATACAATACAATATTATTTAATATAATATAAATATACTTTGAAATACTTTGTGGAAAAATTGGTCAATTTTGGCATTATGTAATAATTTGTTTTTGTCTAATATCCACTAAAATAGTTCCTGACAACCAAATTCCTAAATAGCTGTTCTAGTTTGATGTCTCTATCACATACTAAAACTATTTCAACTCAAATGAACATTTTATGTCCATTTATTTGTGTAGGAAGCCATGTAATAATTGGGATATTTGTACTTAAACAAAAATATAAAATGCACTACAAAAAGTTACATTGAGTTTTGTTGTGATTTTTATGGTTTAATGTAACTATTTTAATGACATATCTCAGATCGTAGAAAGCATGCACATCCAAACAAAGTTTTGAATCCAGGTGCACGACCAAAAAAATAAATATCCATAAAAACTCCCAATAAAATGAAACACCAATTAACTAGATTTATACACTTTATTTGCAATTACTTCTTAAAAATGGCAACAATATAAAGCATAAAATACCTAGACAAAATCTGCATCAACTATACAATGGCTAAAACATCAGGTGCAAACACCAACATACTGCCATATAAATACTGAATACAGGTAAATACAGGTGTCAAAGTGAATTCACATGATGAGGCAAATCCTAAAATGAATCTTACAGTACCCACAGTCTTATGAAAGCAAATCTTTAGGGAGGTTTTGGATGTTTCGAAAACCTACAGACAGAAATTCTATTCTGCATGGGACTACTTATCATCCTGTCCCTCTAAAACAGTCACTTCCTATCTCTCAGTTCAATCGAATTCGAAAATGAAAATAAAAGCTTGATTAGAAAATAAAAGCTTCTGACCAGACACAGTGGTTCAGGTAGAGGAAGAGTAAACTGTGTCAACAGCTAATTGTTTTAATCATATGTCTCAACGTGAGTGCCTCAACAAAAGACCTTCAAAATCAACAGATACTAGGGTCAGTTGTTATATACAGTACTCTCCTCTCACCAATCAAATTGAGTTTATTCCAAGGAAACATTGGTATATCATTAATTGCGTTCCCTCCCTAAAGGTTTGCTTTAGTAGTTTCCCTCATGTAGTGTACAAAAGACCCCCTAATCTGCGTGATATGCTAGCTAGGGCTGATTCGCCACCAGCTACATCTGCGTCTCTTTGAGTGAGGTGTCTTCTGGTAACTATCGCTGTGGTAGTTGCCAGCTGTGCAACTTCACTTATAAAACCAGAACTTTCAACTACCCTTATAAGAGTAAGTTATTTAGTATCAAGGGAGTGATTTCATGCAAGACTACTACTGTCTTGCATATATGCTTCAGTGCCTCTGTGGTCTTTCTTACATTGGTAAGACAAGTAGGTCTCTTAAGACTAGAAATTTCAGAACATAGAAGTTCTATTAGAAATCATGAGCCAAAGAGTTCTGTGGAGACACATTTTACTTTAGCACATCATCCAGTTTCTTCTCTTGGATATATTGGCATTGAAGCTGTTAAACAACATCGGAGAGGTGGTGATGTGAATGTCCACTTACTTAAAAGAAAAGAGAGGCATTCTGGATATACACTCGTGATACTTTAAAACCTAGAGGTCTTAATGAGGGCTTTGATATACGCCCCTTTCTTTGACTAATATTTGAGTTATTTATTTTTTCAGATCTGAATTCTTTCATAAGACTGTGGGTACTGTAAGATTCATTTTAGGATTTGCCTCATCATGTGAATTCACTTTGACACCTGTATTCAGTATTTATATGGCAGTATGTTGGTGTTTGCACCTGATGTTTTAGCCATTGTATAGTTGATGCAGATTTTGTCTAGGTATTTTATGCTTTACATTGTTGCTATTTTTAAGAATGAATTGCAAATAAAGTGTATAAATCTAGTTAATTGGCGTTTAAGGTGTTTTTGCCTCACTTGTGTAAATATGTACAAAGAGTTTTTGTTTGTGTGATTTTTGTTCTTGTATCAGATGTATGTAAATGTGTATTTATATTATATGTATGGTTGTATATACATTTATTTTTGTCTTCTCTTTGATATGATCATGTGAAGCTGTCATGTGATGCACACAGGTGTATATATGGGTGTGTTTGTAAGTGTCGTTTTAGTCTGATGAAGAGCATGTAGCTCAAAACATCACGTTTGCTTTTTCTGTGGTAAGTTCATAAAATTTACATGGGAGCAACAGTGTGCCAATATATCTCACCTCCCAGTAGATCTCGTCATCATAGCAGTTTTCATCTGCAGGGTCACCCCAGATGGGTAGCTTCAGAACCAAGCCTGTTGGTATAACAATGATAAATGTGCCATTTTCCACGAACTAAGCCAACAAGCGCAAACTGAAATGGCTATGCCTGGTCATAAATGACAAATGCAGATCAGGTGTATTTGTGCAGGTCAGAGGCTAACTGACATTGTCTCCACTAGTTTTCATGTTACAAAAGATACACCTGCCCTACAGCATGACTTTACAAACAACTGCAACAAAGTCCTGTAGATCTGCAAGCTTACTGTATTGTGTACTGACGCACATAAGGGAAAGCCATCACATTGTACATACACTATATGGACAAAAGTATTGGGACACCTACACATTACACCTACAGGAGCTTTTATGACATCCCATTCTAAATCCAGAGGCATAAATATCGAGTTGGTCCCCCCTTTGCAGCTATAACAGCTTCCACTCTTCTGGGAAGGCTTTCTACAAGATTTTGGAGTGTGTCTGTTGGAATTTTTGCCCATTCTTCCAGAAGAGCATTTGTGAGGTCAGAATTTTCCCAAAAGTTAATGCCTCAGCTTACCAAGACATTTTGGAAAATTCTATGCTTCCATCTTTGTGGAAACAGTTTGGGGAAGGCCCTTTTCTGTTCCAGCATGACTGTGCCCCAGTCCACAAAGCAAGGTCCATAAAGGCATGTTTGGATGAATTTGGTGTGGAAGAACTTGACTGGCCCGCACAGAGCCCTGACCTCAACCCTTTCGAACACGGAGATTGCGAGCCAGGCCCTCTCGTCCAACATCAGTGTCTGACCTCACAAATGCTCTTCTGGAAGAATGGGCAAAAATTCCAACAGACACACTCCAAAATCTTGTAGAAAGCCTTCCCAGAAGATTGGAAGCTGTTATAGCAGCAAAGGGGGGACCAACTCTATATTAATGCCTATGGATTTAGAATGGGATGTCATAAAAGCTCCTGTAGGTGTAATGTGTAGGTGTCCCAATACTTTTGTCCATATAGTGTATAAGCCATGATAATCTCTGAAAATATGCCACTTACCAACAAATATGCCACCTCCGATTCCAAAACATAAGGCCACACATAGTGCTGCTGCCTGGTAGCCACCCTGGATACTGGGCACCCGTTTTGAAAAATCGCCAACAAAGTCAAATGTATTTTGCAACCTACCAAATGGAGAACATTTTTGAAATATCGCAGTGAGCTACCTGGTCAACATCCCAAAAAATTGTATGTGATGGAATCGGAACATTCTAGTGTCCTTTAGGAAGTTAAAGCATATTTGAATGTTTTTTAAACTCTTTTGCCATCTTGTATTTATAATGCTTTATATATTGTCATGGTTGTATAATGCAACTCTTTTGTGTTGTGTGACTCACCCCAACTCCCCATAAACACTATCGCTGGCAGCAGCGGCTGAGATGGCGCCCACAATTCCTCCAATGACCCCTGGCATAGCGTGCAGGTTATGGATGCCACAGGTGTCCTGAATCTTAAGTTTCTCCTCCAAGAATGGCTGAGGGACATAGAAAACGAACATTTCTGAACATTTCACCTTAAAGACAATATGTTTTTACTAGAACTATCCAGATCTATCCATTAATGAAGCAACACAGATTAAATAAAAGGACATTGTCTGAGAGAAATATCTGAAACAATCTATCTGAAAGTTAAAGACTCACCGATAAATAAATGTAGCCCAGTGTGGACACAATTCCACAACAGAACCCCACAATCAAAGAACCATATGGCATCAGCATAAATTCAGCTGCTGTTCCTACAGCAACTCCGCCTGCCAGAGTAGAATTCTGTATGTGAACCTGGAAAAAAAAGTGCCAATTTAGACTATTGAACAGTGACTGGTATAATGTAAAAGCTTCAGCCTTAAAATAAGGAAATTCATTTCAAATTCAACCGTGCATTTCCAAAACTGGTCTAAATGGAATGAACTGGCTTTCTGAATTCGGATACTCGCCACAAAAAATAATATGACTTGAAAATAACTTAACCGGCCAGTCTAGCAATGATTCTAGTTTTATTTCATCCGATTTCCACCATTGCAAAAAACAATTTTCTTACTCAGTATTTTTATCAACAAGATGCATTTATTTGAACAGCAAAACAAGAAAGAATTAAGCCATGTTTAGAAAAATCTAACCAAATTTAGGTTTATTTATGCTTAAAACATGAAAAAAAAAATGTCTGCCAATGATGATAGAAAAATAACCTTAAATCAAAAGGTAAAACAATTTTATTTTGATTAACCTATTGGCAAATGTTTTTCTTGTTATAAACAACATTAAAGGGATAGTTCACCCAAAAATAAAAATCCTCTCATTATTTACTTACCCTCATGCCATCCCAGAAGTGTATGATTTTCTTTCTTCAGCGGAACACAAAGATTTTTTGAAGAATATTTCAGCTCCGTAGGCCCTTACAATGCAAGTGAATGGTGACCAGACATTTGTAGCTCCAAAAAACCACATAAAGGAAACATAAAAGTAATCCATAAGATTCCTGTGGTTAAATCCACATCTTCAGAAGCGATATGAAAGGTGTGGGTGAGAAACAGATAAAAATTAAAGTTATTTTTTACTCTAAATCTCCACATTCACTTTCACTTTTAGATGTGAAAGTGAAAGTAAATTTAGATCCGTTTCTCAACTACAGCTATCATATTGCTTCTGAAGATGTGGATTTAAACACTGGAGTTGTATGGATTACTTTTCATGTTTCCTGTATGTGATTTTTGGAGCTACAAAGGTCTGATCACCTTTCACTTGCCTTGTATGGACCTACAGAGCTGAAATATTCTTCTAAAAAAACTTCATTAGTGTTCAGTAGAAGAAAGAAAGTCATACACATCCGGGAAGGCATGAGGGTGAGTAAATGATGAGATCATTTTCATTTTTGGGTGAACTATCCCTTTAAATTATTTGATTTCTCTGAAAACAAGACTTAATATCTTGTCATTTTGCTTCTTTAGTAAATGTGTCTTGTTTAATCTAACATAATGTAATCTGACATAATGAACGTGATGGGACACTTACCATGTCTAGTTTCCCAGTTTTCTCAAACAGGCTAGACATGGCGACGGTTGTCAGGACAGTGGAGGCCAAAGCCAGGTAAGTGTTGATGGCAGCTCTGTGCTGACCATCTCCATGATCAGCAATGGCTGAGTTGAAACTGGGCCAGAACATCCAAAGGAACAGAGTGCCTACATAGAATAATTTCACACCAAAAACATAAAAGTCTAATCCAGGTGATGTAATCGATTTATCAGTCAATTTTTTGCAACTTTTAACCAGACTATAATTCATATTAGTATCTTTTGTGTTCCTCTGTGCCCTTATCCATATATTATTGTGCAAATTGAACAGATTCTACTGTATAGTACTAATTAAGTAGTCAAATTTGATATTACACATTTGATGGGGTGATGACATGCCTTTTTATTATTATTTTAAAATGTTCCTGATGAGGTTCACTTATAATATTAGTAGTTGTTTTGCACAAAAACAGTAATATATTTGTAAAACATGTTAATTTTCCACCCTCATTCTGACCCTCTGTCAGAAACACTCAGTTTTGGTGCGGTTTCTCTTGACATTAAACGCCCACTGTTATGATTGGCTCTCTGCTCTTGACTGACCTGCTCGCTCTGCTTGCCATCTCACTGCTCACCGCTACTGGGTGGGCTATGGAAGTGATATGGGAAAGTAGGTGTTGATGTGCTGTTGTGGAGGCGGTCAGATGCAAATGTGACATCACAATATGGTGTCAACAAATGCTCTTTTTGAAGTTAGATGGAAGATTTGAGCTCTGCTGAAACCTACAGAATGTTTTTGTAGTACAATGACCTCTTATACACCGATGAGCCAAAACATTATGACCACTCAGAGGTGAAGCAAATAACGTTGATAATCTCCTAACAAGGCCACGTCACATGCTACAATGAGCACGCGAGCATCGGATGTCACTAGGATGCACTGTGGGAAGATGACAATGTTCTGCTGGGAAAACCCTGGGTGCAGCCATTCACGTGGATGTCAATTTGACACCTGCCACCTACCTGACCATCTTTGCAAACCAGGTACACCCCTTCATGGAATTGGTATTCCCTGATGGCAGTGACCTCTTTCACCATGATAATGCTCCCTGCCACACTGCATACATTGTTCGGGAATGGTTTGAGGAACATGTTGAAGAGTTCAAGGTGTTGCCCAGGCCTCCAAATTCCCCAGATTACAATCCGATTGAGCATCTGTGGGATGTGCTGGACCAACAAATCCGATCCATGGTGGCTCCACCTCGCAACTTACAGGACTTGAAGGATCTGCTGCTAATGTCTTGGGTGCAGGATACCACAGGACACCTTCAGGGGTTTTATAGAGTCCATGCCTCAGCGGGTCGGTGAAGTTTTGGCGGCACACGGAAGACCAACAGCATATTAGGCAGTTGGTCATAATGTTTTGGCTCATCAGTGAATGTCAAAAGATCAAGGAAAATTTATAGGAATATTCTTCATGTCATGACCCCTTTGAAGTGTTATTTTGTTACATAATAAATGTTAACCTTTTAAATTTGCAAGATATAAAGGACTCTTACCAATCATGGCGAACATATCTGAGTGGTAGACAGATCCGTTCATGTGTTTGCTCTTATCCAAATTCGGTCGATACAGAACCCATGATATAGACAGACCATAATAAGCTCCAAAGGTGTGGATCACCATGGAGCCACCAGCATCTTTGGCCTAGCAGGGATTGAGTCAATGAACAAATATGCCTAATGTGAATATGCTGCCAATGACATTAAATACTACATAATATAAAATGATATAAAATAAGTGTATAAGAAGGCACAGATTTAGAACGAGACTTCAATAGGCCTCTGGCAATTTGTTACAGCAAACCAAGCTCTTATTGTTATTATTGTTTTTATTTTATTTTTTGTCTTTAGCACCTATGGTCCATTTTGTATCTATAACTGAGTATATTGTAAGTACAGCTAAAGCCAAATGAAAAGTAAAACAGTGATAAGACTCACATGAAGGAGGTTTAGAATGATGAATTCTTCAACAGCAAACAGCGTGACACCAAACAGGGTCATCACCAACAGCTGAACCGGGCTGACCTTCCCCAGCACAGCGCCATACGCAATCAGACACCCCGCTACACAGAAATCTGCATTGATCAGACTGAACACAGAATGAGAGCCATTAACTTTATGTAGAGCAATCTCTAAATAGAGGCTGAAAAGTAAGCGTTTATGAACCGATCACCTGCCGTTTACTCACGATTTGTGTGAAAGTGAATAAAAGTCGTTGTTGTAGCACCTCTAGTGTTCATTTCACCAGAAAACTGCAGTGATATGGACAATGAGCCACATAAAAATCATTTTGCAAAAATATCAGTATAGTAACCTGGTTCTCTGAGGACTGATGAGAGCACTGGAAATCTAGATATACTCCTATGTCAGACTTTATTGCCTTTCTGCACATGTTTTGAATGTAGCTTTAATCAAGAACAGACAATAGAGGTATCTCTGCAAGTTCTAGGAGAGAGAATCATCAGGTTAGCCTGAATTATTTCACTGATGAGTGTGAAATAATATACATTTATCTAGTCTTACTCAGAATGATGTGGCTACAATCGAGAATCAACTAAAGGTTGACCGATTGTGGATTTTTCCGATATGATAACTAAGGTGGTGGAAAAGGCCTATAACCGATGAATCGGTCGTTAGTTTTTAAAATCGATTTATAGAATGTTAAAAAATGTTTTTAGTCTTTTCTAACTGTGATGGGCACAGACATACACGTTACAAGAGTAATGTGAATGAAATCCCAAATGCAGTCAAATCCCAAAAACACTAAAATCCCAGTATTACCCCCAAAAACCAAATTAGGCTTTTTATAGCCTATATATTCACCAGATGAAGGGTTTTGTACATTTCACCAGACAAAGTATTGTGAGGAATAAGGCTTATTATTATTCAGATGATATGAAGTTGAAGACACAATGTGCTGTTCTGACAGTGCACGTTTAGATAATCGGATTTTTCTTCGCATGCCCTCGCTTCCATTTTTTTTCTTCATCCTCCAGCACCGGCCACAGAAGAATTTTTTTTTTTAACTATCTGCAACTATAGGCATAGATTTTTGCTGTTAACCAATAGTTGCAAAAGGCAACTATCGGCATTGATTAATGTGTAAAACCGATATATCGGACTATCTCTAGATTCAACATACTTTTCCACACCAATCTTTATTTTTCCATCAGTGTAGTCCAGAGAATGGAACCAGCCTTGCATCAGAAGAGCCCATTGGATGCCGAAAGCCGCAACCAGGAAGTTGAATCCCACGGCTCCAAAACCATAGCGCTTCAAGAAGGTCATTAGAAACCCAAACCCCACGAAGATCATGACATGAACATCCTGAAAACCTGCAGATATAAATAGAAATAATAAAAAATAAAATTATCAAAATTATCATTTTCAATATAATTACAGAGAGGCAGTGTTTATTTAGATGGTTTTTAGATCACATTGAAAAAGATGGCATTAGAAGAGCTATTGAAACAAGACATTTGGGCAAGACAATAGTCTTTAGTCAGTCAGCCATGAACCATGATTTGTTACATGCTAATGAGTTGCAGTTGAAATTAAGGGGAGGGACATTCTCAATCTTGAGCGCATTTGATTGGACAAAAATCTGCAAGATGTGTCATCACCATTTTTGGTCCATTTTCCTAGAAGAGAAAGACTGTAAAATTTTAAATGCGTTTATCTGCAAAACGTTACAGTTTGTCAACTTTTAGGGGGACACTAGCATTTAGACAACTTCAAAGTTTAAAGCCATAAAACTACCATTTTGATTTCATGGGATTTTGGAAACAAAAAGAATGCAATTCTACAACCAAAATCCAGTTGCATCACCCTCATATCTCTGGAAAAATGTGCTGTGTTATAGAAGATCACAAATGAATTGTAATTGGAGCCTTTTGATGACATAACTGAGGTCAAAACAGCATCAAAGTAGACTAACATGTAACAGAGCTGAAAATTAATGATACATACATTTCTTAGTACCAAAATGGGTTGGGCAGGTTACTGAGAGAATGTTCAGGCTCCCATAATGGGAACAGATACCACAAACACAACACAAGGACATTTTGATGCTGGTGACACCATGAAATTGCTTTGGTTAAAAGCTAATGACAACAGACAGTGCTGTGGTTTGTGAACAAGCCCCTATTTGCACAGACTAAAAGAGCCTGCTGGCCATTACCATAACATTTCTTCCAGAAACAAACAACTTCCCAAGTTAATGATGTCCTTTCATACTAGCCTGGCATGATGCTTCACCTTGAAATTGTTCGGATCCAAATTACAGGAGTCGGTACAAAAATAACAAAACTCTAAATTCAGGTCAGTATAAAATGGCAATAAAAACTTCAACCCTCTCATAGTACTATGTTTAATTCAGATATGAAATCAGCAAGTGTGATACGTATGTTTTCAGTCACATTAGGCTGTATCAAATCTCACAGCTAACAAACACTGCTTTTGAGCTGCATCAAGCATATCAACAAAATGTACTTACTGTTTATACAAAACACCCCACCCTGTTTTTAGTCCCCTTGTTGAATCAGGGACGATTTCCATAGTCATGACCTGTCACCCCCAAGCCAAGTCCACATGTTTACTACACATAATGAGCTCTAACAGACTTGTTCTGGCCATATCTGAGATGACAGTCACACCTCAGCCAGGACAATTGCTACAAAACGCATTCATGAAATTTGATCTGTTCCCCAACAATAGTTTGTGTCCAAGTTCATACACCACCTGTCATCTTAGACTTGGGACTTAGATTGCACTCAAACAGAGGAAAGTATGACCTGAAGACCCTAGAGCTTTATGCGAATTCAACCACACTTTTAAAAGATTCTAAAGCTGACAAAGGACACAGATCCTTACATAATCAAGAGCAAACAACCCCCTACCACTGGTTACAAAAGTAAATGTAAAAAAAAAAAAAAAAAAAAAAAAAAAAGTATGCATGATTCCCATGTGTATCAGGAAAAATTTGATGTCCACAGATAAATGATTTCATAATGCTTAACAGCACTAGACAGACAGAAAGAAAGAAAGACAGAAAGACAGAATCAATTGAATGTATGATTTTATATATATATATATATATATATATAATTATAGGAATATTCTGGGTTCAATATAAATTATGCTCAATCGTCAGCATTTGTGGCATAAAATTGATTACCAAAAATTATTATTATTATTTTTTTTTAAACCACTGGGTTCCAGTGAGCCACTTACAATGGAAGTGAATGGGGCCAATCCGTAAATGTTAAAAACCTCAGTTTCAAAAATATAGCCACAAGACAAACAATATGCGTTAACAAGATTTTAGTGTGATAAAAATACAACACTCAACACTCAAATAATACATGAGTTTTAACAGAAGAATTAATGCAAGTACTTTTATAAAATTATAAGCTTCACATTTCTGTATTTAAACACTCCAAAAATTGGCCCCATTCACTTCCATTGTAAGTGCCTCACTGTAACTTCAATTTTTACTTTTAAAGAAAAGGAAGGACGAGTCTAAATTATTTTTTGTGGTAATCAACATTATGCTACAAATGCTGTTGATTGAACTTAACTTGTATTGAACCCGGAATATTCAGTAGTCTACAAGTATGCAGTTTCAAGAGTAAGTACTAAGTATGTGATTGCATCCTTAAAATATTTAATTATTTAATTAAAGCAAGTGAAAGTAAATTATAGTAAACATTTAATAAAAATTAAAACCGTAAAATAAATAAATAAATAAACCTACTGGGATATCTGAAGTAGAAGTCATTCTCAATATCACTTGTGATATTATGCTGCTGTTTTAATTCAACCCAATGAGTATCTGACTCCTCGTTATATCGCACAAACACCCCAAAAAGAATAATCATAGTCAACTGCCAGACGACACACACGGCCGGTAAACTCCATTTCAGATTAGTATTCTTTTCGCTGTTCCGAAAACAGTCCAGGCAGCCCCCCATTTCTGCAGGTTGTTAATACAGTAGACTAATGATGCTCTTAAAACATGTGGACGCGCATTAGGGCCACTTTTAAACGCCTCGGGAGCGCGGAGGTGTGTCTGCCACGCCATTCCTCGTCCTTTCAGCCAAAGAGGACACATTAAAGAGAAAATAATGTAAAATGATGACTGATTACAACACATCATGGCGTATGTTTGTTATTAATGACGGTCTTTTGTGATTGGTGTATAATGGCTTTGATTTCAAAGCACACGTGTATGCCTCTCTGACTTTTATTTGGAAGTTGGGAATCATTCTGATTTTACAGCACCGTTCACACCAAACGCGTTTTTGCGTCAATTGTTTGTCTTTGCTACGTAAATACATGCGTTTTTAGACGCCGTGACGTCAGAAAAACGCGCCTTGATACACCTCATCACGTATTTAAGCATTTAAACCCCACCAAGCTGTCTTTATGTCAGTGGAGAATTATTTGGCTATGTTCTAAATGGGATACTATCTCAGTAAGCCTACTTACTAAACACTGTGTAGTTTATACTGCATAAGTACGCAGTACGTGAAATAGAATAGGCTACATTGTGCAACAATAAAGGCTGAAACATCTTCTACGCAAGTATGCCAGCGCATGCGCTTAGCAACGAATGCGTTGTTGCATTCCAAAATGTGTCAGACCACAAGTACGCATTACATTCGCAACATTATATAATTTCACGTCTTACTTGTAAGTTACCTGAATAAAAACACAACCTGTTTAATGATTTTGAAGGCAACTCTATCGCCCCCTTGAGTACTATGGTGTCTTACCACCACTAACTTCAAGTACGCACGCTAAGCATTTTTAACCAGACCGCGTGTTGGCCAAGCGTGCTCGCATCTGCGTTCGCATACTTGCATAAAGTGTTTCTGGCCTAAACGTTTCAAAAGAAGTATACTACATTGTTGTCACATGACCTCATCATGCTGTTTCATTTTGTAAATGGCATCCAGATATCATGAGTCAAGAAAGAGATCATGTTTGGTGTTACTTTGGATTTATTTGCCACACTAGAAATGGAAGTTCAAGTCAAATGAAATTGTGAGATACAGTACAGACAGTGTGCTCTGATATGTTGTTTATAAGTGGTGCAGGTTTATTCACTAAAGTTTATTCACCGGTACAGCAGAATAAATTGCTTTTGCCGTCATTCATTTCATAATTGATTAAGTTTGGCTTCTTCCTTATTTTGTTTCCCACTTGAATGCGTGACGTCATTGTAACCAATGCCCAACTCAGGGGTACGAGCTTCCAAGGTGCACTTGAAGGCAGCATAAGCACCGCAACTTTGGGACGTGTCAATTAAAGGATTTTTGACAGAAGCCATGGATGTGCTATATATATATAATTGACATGGTTATTGGTCTTAAACAAAGGATTAGTGTGTAATTTCTGCACCACCATCGACACCAAATGGAATTGCAAAATAATTAATGTTTTCAAACAGGTTTCTCATTGGGCCAATAAACAGATAGTCCCACCCCCGAATTCACACCATTGGATAAGCAAACGTCGCCATATTGGGCTAGTTAGGATGCTCAAACAAACAGAGAAATGTTTGAGAAGTATTTGTAGGAGAAAGTATATTAACATCAGAAAATGCTACACACTTCACCTTTAAGTTGACTGTACAATTTAGTATGCATTTTGTGTATATTTTATGAAGAAAAGTTCTAAAGCTTGCCAGAAAAAACCTACCGTTGCCAGTTTTTGCTATCTAATAACGTAACTAGAGAAATGCATCTCAAAAGTTGATATGGGTGTATAGATTTTCTGTTGCATTCATGCATTCAGTTATATAAATACACTTATGAATTAAATTAATAAATTGCCCAGTTTTGTTCTGACGAAAATCAATTGAATGCATGCACTTGCTGAATGTACTCAAGTTGACATTGTGACTTAGGTAGGTGAGAGTGTTAAGAAACTGGTTATATATTTAGAACTGGAGCTGGGCCAGCAGGAGTCAGTTTTATACTCCACCAGTTTCATGTATAGTCTATTGGTACGTGTTGTATTTGTATGCTTAATGTGACCGTTGTCTGTCATGCATGGTAACCTTTTTCTTTCTTCAGGCACTGACTCTGTGGTTGCGTTGGTCACCCTGGATGTTTTTGAACTAAATGGTCTCGTTGTTACTGATTGATTACAGAGTTAGTGCCTATACGCAAAAGCGAGACTTGTATTTTCTACTGTTTAATTACTCGCCTTGTAATTAATTGTGGTGACTGATTTGACTAAGTGAAGGTGTAACTCCAAAGGGTCAGTACATTGTGTGGGGCGTAACCTGCTTCAGCAGACTGTTTCCCCTCTCTGTTGAGTGTTTCCACGAATGTTAAGTGATCCTTAGCAATGAAAATGTCTCCTCTGAGCCAGTTTATTTTGAAGCTTTTGTTGAATGAGGTAATAATTCCCAGCAACTAGAACTTTAAACATCCAGTTTCGTGTAAAGTAACTGGCATGTTGGATACTCACATGTGTTGTCTATCACACAATGGTAACTTTTTTCTGTCTTCAGGCAATGAATTTGCGTCATGTTAGTGGGCCGGATTAACATGTTGTTACTGATTGATTTGATGGAGCAAATGTCTATGCATGAGTGAGATGGAGAACTTTCTAGTAAATGCTATTTTCAGTAGTTTTTGTTATTTTTCTATGTAAGGTGCATGTATAATTGCCTATACCACCTAGACCACCGTTTCTCCTTGTAACTTACTGTGATTTTGACAAAGGGTTAAGGTGTAACTCTCCAAGGGCAAAACACTGTGAAGAGAGGGGCACATTCTGCTTACACAGACTATTTGCTCTCTCCATTGAGCATTTACATGAATGTTAAGCGATCTGTAGCATTGCATATTTCTGCTCTGACTGTGTCCTTTTGTTTATAGTGTCCTAAGCCATCCTGCCTCCATCCCTGGCCAGGATTTGTGGAGAGGGACATGTTTTTGTATTTTACTCCATTCCATCCCCCAGGCCTGAAGACAGAGGCTGGGTTTGGATTCAGGTGATTGCTTTGAGACACTTAGTTTATAAAATAGTTATTTTATTAAATTCATTGTACAGTACCAGTTTATTAGATATTAAAGGGAGACTTGACCCAAAAATTTAAATTCTGTCATCATTTACCCTTATTTTGTTTTGAACACATATTACTTTCATTCTTCCATGGAACACAAAAGGAGATGTTGAGCAGAATATTCGAGACCGACACTGTTACCATTCGCTTTCACTGTATAAAAAAAGATGCAATGAAAGTGAATGGTGACTACAAAATTTGAAAGATAACCTTCAACCTAAAAAATAAATTTTTTAAGCCTGATTTGAGCTGAAGAAGCTAAATGTATGGCCATTTTTGTCAGAATGTACTGCTAATTTGAACTTTATAATCATGACAAACCATTTTGGAGATTTTGGCCTTTCATCATTCAAGTAGATAAGAGCTGTACTTGTATGCCTATTACCTACATAGAAATAGCAGCCAAAATAGATTACCAAAATGGCCGCGAATGGACTGACTTGCCGAGTGGAGGGACTTTGATTAAAGTTGCCTTTTAATAGAAAAAGGTTGGTTTCACCACATATATCTAGCTTAATATCACATTTTAAAGGTGCTGTAAGCGATTTTAATCATTCTAGAATTTCCCCAAGCTGAGCTGTTGGATAAGCCACGCCCCCTTTTTCCAAAACCACGCACTCCAAAGATACCAAATGAGCTTTTCTGAGACAGACACAAGCAGAAACGGTTGTCAAAAACAATAGCAGCAAAATAGCACCCTCAACTGACAACTATTATGAGCAACATGGCATGAAAATTGCATTAAGCTGCAATAGTTTGCTGCAACTACAATACTATGAAAACGCGCAAAATGATTGACAAGCAGAAAGCGCCATTGACCGCGTGCCCGCGGACACATTTTAGAGCAGGGGTTCTCAACAGGGGCGGTACCGCCCCCCCCCCAGGGGGCGTTCAAAGGACACCAGGGGGCGCTGAGAGCAAATTAATAGACAGGGGGGCATTAGGTTACAAATGGGGGCGATTATCAGTCATAATAATCAAATCTATCTATTTGTACCGCGGTTCATCTGATTTTGAAGTCTAGCGACGTATCTGAAGTATCTGGTTTAGCATCGTCAAATACACAAGCAGAGACACAACCTCGGCTAATGCACCTTAAGAGCAGTGTGAAGCTCTTAAAGCTCGAGCTTTTAAACTCGCAGCTTTGCGAGAAGTAGTGAGAAGCAAGGCGCGAGCAGCGGAAACCATTTGAATTCTGCACAAAACTTAAACATGTCAAAATGTAATATGGTGAATTTTAATGAGATAACTGTAATCCTGAAAAACTGAATTCAGTCCAGTTATATCACACATTATTATGCATCCACTTTGAAAACTTGCCCTCTGTTGAATTGAGCAATGGAATTTTTATGCCAGTGTTATAGGGGCCATCGCACCCTTATTTGTACCTGGACTGTTTAGTCATCATTGCCCCATTGATTGCTATCACTTAATGAGGTTGTCAGTGTACTGTCTGACCCTTGCTAGTTAGGTCTAATTTAAGTAGAATCAATTAAGTAAAGTAAAATGGTTTATGTATCTCTTGAAGTTGTGGCTATATGCCCTCTTGACAATAAACACTATTGTATAATACTTCCCTGCAGCACAATAGTATGTTCTGACGGTTGGTATCAGTCTGTGGTGTTTGCGATGCCAGGTTAGATGGCAGATAAAAGGCACTGTATTCAAGATGCACACAAGGGCTCTTGTTGTGGTGTTAAACAGACGACACAGGTCTCCTCAGACCGGTTTAGTGTTAGTTACTGCAACCATCACTTGGAATTAATTTGTATATAAGGCCACAAGACCAGGGAGCATTTATACAATGCCAGAGTAATTTTACGTTGTCTAGGATGGATCCTCCAGGGCATGCAGAAGAATGCTGATAATTTTCATTTTCAATTTGAGACATGGGAGGGATATTCTATCCCAGTGAACTGTAAATAGGACAGATTTGGTGTAGGGACACACTCATTTACCTCATGAGGTAGAAATGGCCACCCAGATAAACCTGTAATAAACAAGATGAAAATCTTGAATTAGATAATTTCATATTAACTCCCCAGATAGCACACATACATTTCTGAGATGTCTGTTTAAGAACGTTTGATCTAGAGAGCATTGCTCACCTGCAATAAGTCTATAAGACGTATGTCAATAAGACATTCATCAGATGTCTGAGACATTTATGATTTTGAATGTTTGTAAATCTGATCTTTTTAAGATGTTTAGCAGATGTTAATTAGATTATGATGCTTTCCAGATGAAAAGATCAAACACAGACCTCTCAGAGATGTACGTATGTGTGCTATCTGGGATCACATTCTAATTAACATCTGCTGAACGTCTTTTATAGACAGTGCAGATGAGCAAACAATCTCCATGCCACACAGCTAGGTCAATCAAGGTGTGGATGGAGGACCACCGGATCAAGACTCTGTCATGGCAAGACCAATCTCCAGACCTGAACCCCATTGCAAAATTTGTTTGATGAACACAAGCCAAGCTGCTTGAATTTTTGCACAAGGAGTGGCATAAAGCCACCCAACAGCAATGTGAAAGACTGGCAGAGAGCAGGCCAAGATGCATGAAAGCTGTGATTGAAAATCAGGGTTATTCCACCAAATGTTGATGAACTCTTCCTAACTGAACTCTACTGAAGTTAAAATATAAGTATTATGTTGTTTAAAAATGAAAATGAACTTGTTTTCTTTGCATTATTCAAGGTCTGAAAACACGGCATCTTTTTTGTTTTTATTTTGACCAGTTGTCATTTTCTGCAAATAAATGCTCTAAAGTACAATATAATTTTTTTTGGAATTTGGGAGAAATGTTGGCAGAACTTAATATTTTTTCTTAATATATATATATATATATATATATATATATATATATATATATATATATATATATATATATATATTATTATTATTATTATTATTTTTTGTTATTTATTTATTTTCATTTTACTCAAACACATACCTATAAATAGTAAATCCAGAGAAATGGATAATTTTGCAGTGGTCTCTTAATTTTTCCAGAGCTGTATATTTAATAATATAAACATCCCCTCTAATAAACATTCAATTGCAAACATGACAGATGGTGCTCACTGTCAAAAAAATTAATTTTGATTCCAGTAATTTTGATGTCCTGCCAAAGTATTAACATTGGTATAAAAATGCTGAGAAATGATTTGCATTGCTTTGTCCTTCACCTGAAGCTCTTTATTTCTCAGGATAACCATGTTGCTTTAGTATGTATGAAGAGAGTGGCAGTTCTTTTTATGCATTCTACTTCACTGCAGTCTGGCACACTCAAGGAGGGTTGGCAGAACAATGGCACTCCCAGCTGGCATGTGCAATGAGAGGGGACAGATGAGTTAATTACAAATGTATGAGAGGGAATATGACTGTGAGAGTCGGTTGATATCAAAAGAAATGGAAGATCGATTACAGGCAACAAATATGTGGTTCCTCAGACGTATGTTACATATTCCTTGGACAAGTCATACCACAAATGAGACAGTTTTAAATAGTGCAGGCAGTCAAAGGGTGCTACTCGGGAAGATCCGGAAACAACAACTTGAGTTCTTGGGCCATTGTGTCAGGAAAGAAGGTCTGGAGTTTTTATTTTTAACTGGAAAGATTGAGGGAAAGAGACAGAGGCTGGCAGAGAACAACATTTCTTCAGAATATTGCAAACTGGACAGGCATGGATAAGATCAAGCTTCTGCAACTGGCAAAGGATAGGAAGGAGTGGCATTACATGGTCGCCGACATCACTGGAAACGGCAGTTGAAGAAGAATAAGAAGAGGAGAGGGAATAATCCATTTTATTTAGGAATCCTGTTAATCTCAACAGCTGTTACTATGAAAGCTTCTAGAATGCATTTTAAGATTTTATATCTAGTACATGGGTGAAATAAAGCAAGAAAACAAAACAGTACAAATAAATTAGAGTCATAACATTTTAATAACATTTCAAAACAGTACATTACATCACATTTACAACTTCCAACACAGATGTTGATAGTAATCTTAGAAGCAATTCATTCAGTTATTCCCGAAACCCTTTCCCCCTGAAAACCAACTTTGGGACAGGATATTTTGATCTGAGCTTCAAATTCTATCTATAAATTCTTAATGACATGCTTTTGCAATTCACTGAACTCTTCTTCAGACAGTAAATATTTCTGGATGATTGCTTTGACTCCATCCTCAGTGATAGTTTCATAATCTTCTTTGTTTTTAAAGGGAAGATGTCCGGCAAGTTCACACAGGGCCACACTGAAGGCAGACTCTTCTTTTGCCCCAAAACAGGACAATCTGGGCCAGACGATGACCCTCACCCCCTTTCGGGCGTTAAATGGGTCAACTGGCCTGTTTGGAGGGCAGCCTCGAGTGATGAAGAGGTTGTGTGCTATGTTCTTATCAACCATAATATCGGCGAGTTTACATATAGCACTGACTGTTAAATCCAGATCTGGACCCTGGGTGTAAAACAAAAACCCAGCTGGGAAGTCCACCAGGCAGTACAGGTTATTCTCAGGGAGGATTAGCTCAGATGGGGAGCTTTCAATTCTCAATTGGTAGTTTAGGTAATAACCATGGAGATGTAGATGGTTAACAGATGCAAATCCACCCATGCTGTTGAACCCAACCCTGAAACCTGGATCAGCACTCAGCAGAACCGTTTCAATCCCTATTTGGACCGCCAGAGGAGTCAAAATCTGCGGGTAACACCGGCTTGGTTCTGGAACGAGCAGACAGTGCCCAAATTCCAATGGACTCACGTTTATTATGATTTTACACGTCTGTTTTAGACCATTTTGATGACAGTTCTGTTCAGATGTGGTTTCATTTTCTTTCTGTAACTCAAACAGCAGTTCTTTGGGGTTGATCTTGTTAAAATTGAACTGCTTTGGATCAAAGTTCTGTCTGATGGTCAGGATCTCCTGAGGTTTTCGTCTCTCGATGCCCCTCATGATGTTCAGCTGAGCGATGAAGCCACACGAACCAGGAAGCACCCTTGTTTCCAAATCACCCAGGTGGTACCGGAACAACCCGGCGTTCATCTTCTCCGTCCATCCGGACCGCAGAGCGATGTCAAATCTGGACCTGGTCTGATGTCCATCATGTCCACTTGGCAAGCAAACATCGTTTATGAAATCCTTGTTAGTGTACGTAAAAATATTACAATCATCCATAGTTTTTGGCTGATTAAAGCAGAATCCAGTTTATTAAATAGTCATAAAAGTGTTTCAATCAAATTAGTAGTGATTTACTCATTATACACACTTTATTTCAATGGTTTCTATTCAAAATGATGACACCGTGTCCGAAAATGACACTGCAACGTGTTTGAATGGGCACGTATTAAACCCCTGTGATTGGTTACAAAAAATCATATGACACAGCGGTTTGATATCTACGGAAAGCGAGAGGGTTCGCACTGCACGTTTCAACGAGATTTGTAGTTTATTTTCCTTTCCCGTTTTATTAAACTATTTTATGAGCAAGCTATTTGTTTTACTAAACGTTTTATTGTCTTGGGAAAACGTCCGACCACTTCTTCTTAAATCTTGTTTTAAAGAGAGTTACAACAGGTGAACTGAATTGAACACAAGACTTTCTTGTATCGTGACTACCCATAGCATTAAATATGTTAAAGGGATAGTTCACCCCAAAATGAAAATTCTCTCATCATTTACTCACCCTCATGCCATCACAGATGTGTATGACTTTCTTTCTTCTGCTGAACACAAATGAAGATTTTTTTTGAAGAACATCTCAGCTCTGTAGGTCTATACAATGCAAGTGAATGGTGACCAAAACATTGAAGCTCCTAAAAGCATATAAAGGCAGCATACAAGTAATCCATAAGACTCCAGTGATTTAGTCCATGTCTTCTGAAGCGATCCAATCAGTTTTAGGTGAGAACAGACCAAAATATAACTCCTTTTTCGCAATAAATCTTGACATTAGCAGTCTCTTTGGTGTTCATGATTTCAAGCTCAATTACACTTCCTAGCACCATCTTCCTAGTTCTCTGCATGTGTCAAGCACTAGGAAGTGTACTCAAGCTTGAAATCCTGATTGTGCTTAAAGACTGCAATGGCAAGATGTACAGTAAAAAATGAGTTATATTTTGGTCTGTTCTCACTCAAAACCAATCGGATATCTTCAGAAGATATGAAGATATTTAACCACTGGAGTCTTATGGATTACAGGTGCATCTCAGTAAATTAGAATGTCGTGGAAAAGTTTATTTATTTCAGTAATTCAACTCAAATTGTGAAACTCGTGTATTAAATAAATTCAATGCACACAGACTGAAGTAGTTTAAGTCTTTGGTTCTTTTAACTGTGATGATTTTGGCTCACATTTAACAAAAACCCACCAATTCTCAAAAAATTAGAATACATCATAAGACCAATAAAAAAAAACATTTTTAGTGAATTGTTAGCCTTCTGGAAAGTATGTTCATTTACTGTATATGTACTCAATACTTGGTAGGGGCTCCTTTTGCTTTAATTACTAACTCAATTTGGCGTGGCATGGAGGTGATCAGTTTGTGGCACTGCTGAGGTGGTATGGAAGCCCAGGTTTCTTTGACAGTGGCCTTCAGCTCATCTGCATTTTTTGGTCTCTTGTTTCTCATTTTCCTCTTGACAATACCCCATAGATTCTCTATGGGGTTCAGGTCTGGTGAGTTTGCTGGCCAGTCAAGCACACCAACACCATGGTCATTTAACCAACTTTTGGTGCTTTTGGCAGTGTGGGCAGGTGCCAAATCCTGCTGGAAAATGAAATCAGCATCTTTAAAAAGCTGGTCAACAGAAGGAAGCATGAAGTGCTCCAAAATTTCTTGGTAAACGGGTGCAGTGACTTTGGTTTTCAAAAAACACAATGGACCAACACCAGCAGATGACATTGCACCCCAAATCATCACAGGCTGTGGAAACTTAACACTGGACTTCAAGCAACTTGGGCTATGAGCTTCTCCACCCTTCCTCCAGACTCTAGGACCTTGGTTTCCAAATTAAATACAAAACTTGCTCTCATCTGAAAAGAGGACTTTGGACCACTGGGCAACAGTCCAGTTCTTCTTCTCCTTAGCCCAGGTAAGACGCCTCTGACGTTGTCTGTGGTTCAGGAGTGGCTTAACAAGAGGAATACGACAACTGTAGCCAAATTCCTTGACATGTCTGTGTGTGGTGGCTCTTGATGCCTTGACCCCAGCCTCAGTCCATTCCTTGTGAAGTTCACCCAAATTCTTGAATCGATTTTGCTTGACAATCATAAGGCTGCGGTTCTCTCGGTTGGTTTTGCATCTTTTTCTTCCACACTTTTTCCTTCCATTCAACTTTCTGTTAACATGCTTGGATACAGCACTCTGTGAACAGCCAGCTTCTTTGGCAATGAATGTTTGTGGCTTACCCTCCTTGTGAAGGGTGTCAATGATTGTCTTCTGGACAACTGTCAGATCAGCAGTCTTCCCCATGATTGTGTAGCCTAGTGAACCAAACTGATAGACCATTTTGAAGGCTCAGGAAACCTTTGCAGGTGTTTTGAGTTGATTAGCTGATTGGCATGTCACCATATTCTAATTTTTTGATATAGTGAATTGGTGGGTTTTTGTTAAATGTGAGCCAAAATCATCACAATTAAAAGAACCAAAGACTTAAACTACTTCAGTCTGTGTGCACTGAATTTATTTAATACACGAGTTTCACAATTTGAGTTGAATTACTGAAATAAATGAACTTTTCCACGACATTCTAATTTATTGAGATGCACCTGTACTTTTATGCTGCAATTATGTGCTTTTGGAGCTTCAAACCTTTGGTCACCATTCACTTCCATTGTATGGACCTACAGAGCTGAGATATTCTTCTGAAAATCTTTGTTTGTGTTCAGAAGAAGAAAGGAAGTCATACACATCTGGGATGGCATGATGTTGAGTAAATGATGAGAGAATTTACTTTTTTGGGTGAACTATCCCTTTAATTAGGTAGCTTATTAAATAAAATTAAACTTATTATTTTTTGTTTTATTATTATTATTATTATTATTATTCAATGCATGTAAATTAACATGTTGTTTACCCTCAAAAGATAAACAAGCCTATTAAGATAAAATTGCCTAAAAATGGCAAGGAAAACAGACAATTTCCAAGGAAAAAAAACCTTTCTGACAATTACTAAATATTTAATTAAATCTAAAATTAGGGGTCTTTATCTATGTATTATGAAACAGGAAATAATGTTTAGTAAACAATCAATATATTACTGAAAATGGCCTTTGAAACATGCAAAAGGTGATTTAAAAAATAAATAAAATATATTTTCATTAATCCCATGTATGTTGTTGCAAAATATTTTAAATATATTGTGAAATATATATTGTCAATATTTTAGTAAAATTTGTTAAATCTAACTCTAATCATTAATTATGCCTGTAGTACCTCCCCTTAATCTATGAGTATGTAAACAAGAGTATGCAGATGAATGATGCATCATTAAAACAACCACACTTCAAACAAGAGTAGTGTTTATATAAAACCAGAATACATAATTTCACATTCAGTAATTAAGACTTTAAATGTTGAGGTGATATCACACAATTGTGTCAATGCATAAATAACATAAGATCAATACTTTTCATGTGTGCCCTTAACAAACACGAGGGGCACTGCATTTAAGGAATAATTGTATAATATATTGGAATGCACACATCAAATAAATTGGTTGAGTGGAAGTGAATGAACGGCAATATTTGGTCTCTTTGGACAGTATGAAATGTATGCGTATTTATCCATAGTGAATATAAGGCTCCAAACGACTGTGGTGGGAAAAAAGCTTTAGATTGCATCACATTGATATATTGCTATAAATCAACAGCTGAGCCCTGCAAGAGAAACTGACTTCAGATTATTCTTCGGAATTTCCGTTAGTTCCTCCCTCGTTGCTACGGATGAGGCCATACTCCATAGCCAGGTCCAGGCAGCGCTGGGCGGCTTTGCGGATGGAGACCTGGATGGGATCGTCTCCTTTAGCCAATACAGAAAGGATCTCCAATGCCTCGCTCTCCATCAACTTCTCTGCAAGACTCTTGTCAGCCTGCATTAGGTTCATTATTATCACCACGCCACGATGCCGCAGGTCCTGACTCTCACTGAGCAACAAAGCCTGGAAGATCTCCAGCCAGTGAGTTGTCTGCAGAGAAGAAAGAGTAAATGAAAACACTGTGAGAGGTCTGAATGAAAAATCAGAGGATTTACTACTCCATTGTTAGTTTGTTTTTAGTAAGAATCCGGGAACCCCATAAAGCAGTTTGGCGGTACTCACTGTTCCGGGAACACGCGAACAGAGCTCTGGAATCTCTCCTGTCAACACAGCCAACGTGCCTGATGCCGCCTTCCTCAATCGCTCATCATCTTCTCCGCTATAAAGCACCAACAACTTGAGCCGGTCACTGTCTGTAGCCTGATATAACTTCTGCACCTGATAAATGACATTGGGCAGCATCACAGTTTTGACTCATGTAATACCACAAAATAGATGCTGTTTTTGGTTCAGCACTCAAAAAAACCTTCACAGTAAAGTGTGCCTGTGACATACCTCGGTGCTTAAGGCCAGATTACACATACATTCGGTGGCTGCAGCACGAACCATTTCATGCTCCTCAAACATGTAGCCCTCTATTTTAGGCACTGCTTTCTCCTTGATGATCTTCTGCCTTTGGGATTGAAAGGCAGGTTGAACAAGTGGATTTTCAGTTCCTCTTATTTATATTATCAGAATGGTAATGGTACAATGTGCCAAAACTATTTGCAACATATATACATATATTAGATCCCTGGTATTGTTTTACAGCACTGTGCATAAGCAGCACCATAAACAACATTCCAGATCATGTTCCAGACCAATAATAATTAGATTTTTCTCTTGACTCCCAATTACATTAAGAATTCAGAGTATGATATTAAACAGAATATCTCGTAGTTGATCTCAGCAAACCTGAGTCTCTCACTGATGCCAGCCAGGTTGGTAAGTGCCATCAGAGCCTCAAAGTTCTGCAGCATTGTACAGTCAAGTGCCAACAGACTAACCAACGGTCTCACCACCTCATACACCTGCACACACAGATAATCATTTATCACATAAACAGCAAAACTTCCCATTGTCCATCTAGGTATGCAAATGCATCACAATATAAAGTGATTTGTTAATATTAATAAAATAATAATAAAAAAAAAAAAAAAAATAATAATAATAATAAAATATTTAAAAAATAATAATATAAAACATATATAATAAAAATCAATAAAATATAAATATATAATATTTTAAATATCAAAAATAATTAATAATAATAATAATACTTTATTAATAACAATAGCAACAAAAATAATACTGGTTATAATTATTATTCAAATTATAAAATAACCAATACTAATATGAACAACAACAGCAATAAAAGTAAAAATTGTTATTATTATCTAATATAAAAACATAAATAATAAAATAAAATATAAATCTGTAATATATAACAACAGCAATAATAATTTTTAGTAATAATTATTATTATCAAATAAATGAAAAATATAATAATTAAATATAAATATATAATACTGTATTATAAATATCATTATTACATTAATAACAATACCAACAGCTACAATAATATTCTCATTAATATAAAATTAATCAATAATAATAACAATAATAAAAACAATTATAATCATAATAATAATGATAATTAATTTCGAATTAATATTAATGAAAATATTGTGTGAGAGAGGCTGAACATGGTGTTGTCTTACCCTCTCCCCTGGGAAGGCGATCTCAGGGTTGGCGGTGATGGTGATCTTGGCCAGAGCTTGTGCTGCTTTTATTTTGCCCATATCTGTGCTCTCGGAAACTAGCGGTAACAAGGCCTTCATTGGACAGAAAAATTATCATTCATTCATTTAAAAAATAGTGTTAAACATCCTCATTGTGGGGCCGTATAATAGAACTGTCCGATCTTAGGTAGAGTGCACGCTGTACGATTTCACTGTCCTTTACGATCGTTGCTTGTCAGATTGTGCGATATGACCCAAGTGAGATTTTGGGTAAAAGCCAACCATGGCACACTGTACAACATAATGTTAGACTGTACCATACACATTGTAGCCAAGACTTTGGTCCCAAACATCTCAATTGACAGCACTGACTGGGTGTTACGCTGTCTTCTCATCATAGGAGCAGATACACTACAAGACTACAACAACAAATTTCAAAAACTGCCAGAACTTGTATGGAGGCTAAGATTTATTGCGAATACAATTAATCGGCTGTCAGTAAACATGTCACACTAAGCTATCAAAGAATGCTAATTTTGCACTACAACGAAAAATAATTAACATTTTCTGAAATTAGTTTTAGACGGTACAATAGTGGCCAAAATTCTACAATGTGAACCCAGTTTAAGTCTTTAAAGAATATTCCGGGTTCACTACAAGTTGAGCTCAATCGACAAGAATTTATGGCATAATGCTGTTTATCACAAAAAATTATTTAGACTAAAAATCGGGGTTACAGTGAAGCAGAGATGTTCACGAGTCTTCCATCTGAAGTCCTAGTCAAGTCTCGAGTCTTTTGTCACGATTCCGAGTTGAGCCTCAACTCACTAAAAGTTACATATTTTATATGGTGTGTATATATATATATATATATATATATATATATATATATATATATATATATATATATATACACACACACACACACACACACACATATATACATACACATACTGGTGGCCAAAAGTTTGGAATAATGTACAGATTTTATGGAAAGAAATTGGTACTTTTATTCACCATCAAGTGGCATTCAACTGATCACAATATATAGTCAGGACATTAATAACGTGAAAAATTACTATTACAATTTGAGAAAAAAAAATTCAGAACAACTTAAACTACTTCAAAGAGTTCTCATCAATCCTCCACATGCAGCAATGACAGCTTTGCAGATCCTTGGCTTTCTAGCTGTCAGTTTGTCCAGATACTCAGGTGACATTTCACCCCACACTTCCTGTAGCACTTGTCATAGATGTGGCTGTCTTGTCGGGCACTTCTCATGCACCTTACAGTCTAGCTGATCCCACAAAAGCTCAATGGGGTTAAGAGCCATAACACTCTTTTCCAATTATCAGTTGTCCAATGTCTGTGTTTCTTTGCCCACTCTAACCTTTTCTTTTTGTTTTTCTGTTTCAAAAGTGGCTTTTTCTTTGCAATTCTCCCCATAAGGCCTGCACCCCTGAGTCTTCTCTTTACTGTTGTACATGAAACTGGTGTTGAGCGGGTAGAATTCAATGAAGCTGTCAGCTGAGGACATGTGAGGCGTCTATTTCTCAAACTAGAGACTCTGATGTACTTATCCTCTTGTTTAGTTGTACATCTGGCCTTCCACATCTCTTTCTGTCCTTGTTAGAGCCAGTTGTCCTTTGTCTTTGAAGACTGTAGTGTACACCTTTGTATGAAATCTTCAGTTTTTTGGCAGTTTCAAGCATTGTATAGCCTTCATTCCTCAAAACAATGATTGACTGATGAGTTTCTAGAGAAAGCTGTTTCTTTTTTGCATTTTTTGACCTAATATTGACCTTAAGACATGCCAGTCTATTGCATACTGTGGCAACCCAAAAACAAACACAAAGACAATGTTAATATAATGGCAAGTGATTTTCTAGTTCCAAATTAGCAATTTAGTATGGTTACTTAAGGATAAGGTGTTGGAGTGATGGCTGCTGGAAATGGGGCCTGTCTAGATTTGATCAAAAATGACTTTTTTCAAATAGTGATGGTGCTGTTTTTCATATCAGTAATGTCCGCTGAATGGCACTTTGGTGAATTAAAGTACCAATTTCCTTCCGAAACAGCAAAATCTGTACATTATTCCAAACTTTTGGCCACCAGTGTATATATACACAGTACTATGCAAAAGTTTTAGGCACTTGTGAAAATTGTTGCATAATGTGGATGTCTTCAAAAATAACGCCATAAATAGTTTTCATATATCAATTAACATCATACAAGGTGCAGTAAACATAAAACAAGCTAAATTAATATTCGGTGCCTTAAAAACAGCACCAATTCTCCTAGGTACAACTGGACGCAGCTTTTCTTGGTTGTTGGCAGATATGATGTTCCAAGCTTCATGGAGAATTCACCACAGTTCTTCTGTGTCTCCATTTCTTTCATCTCTTCATGTAATCTCAGACTGACTCGATGTTCAGTGGGGGACTCTGTTGAGGTCATGCCATCTGTTGCAGGGTTCCCTGTTCTTCTTTTCTGTTCTATTATATTTGCAAAAGGAATGTTTGGGAGTCTATTATGTATATTTCCTATTGACACACTAAAGCTGAAGATATAAATAACCATCTTAAGACAAATGCTTTTGAGAAACATCATATGTGCCTAAGACTTTTGCACAGTACTGTATATATATAAAAAATGTAATACCTCTACTTAAAAATTATACACGTTTGATCTTTGAAAAATCTGGGATACTAATAGGATTATACCTGAACTTGTAAAAATGTATTTTATTTAATTTTATTTTATTTCACTGATTTAATCCTGTACAGTTTTTTTGTAATAAAGGTGCCGCAGTTCAACAAGGCTCAGAACGTGCACACAAGCAATGCAATATGACATATGCAATGCAATGTAATGCAATATCATTTGGTATAATTTTGACAAAAACTTGCCAGATGTTTCAAGTCCACAAAAAAACTGTACGCGTGCTGATTGCAAGACGCTAAAATACGGGACTAATCTCTCTCTCTTTCTCTCTCTCTCAAACACACACACACACACACACACACACAGAGAGAGAGAGAGAGAGAGAGAGAGAGAGAGGCGGCATACTGTATATACTACAAAAACATTGATAAAACAAAGCGCTAGGTTTAAATTGATGGAGCCTCTGGTTGGCGATCATAATGAGCCATGTACTGTAGCTACACTACCCAATGTTTGCGACAGTACAATATTAGCTAGCTTTGTGTGTTACTTAATGTGACTAATCTTTGAGAATGTGTTCTTCCTGAAGTTTATGCTTCTGAAGGCACAATCAAATATTGAGCGTGAACACAAATGGCACAGCGGGTGCCGTCATTTTTCATGGGACTCTTATCCCATTTCGAGGTTTACACGAAAATACATCATCGAGTTCTATGATAAGGGCCAATCGATCATGACACATGGGGAAATATGTGATACAGATGTAATAAAACCATACAAATAAAACACAAATTCTTCCTTTATGATATTAATAGTTAAGGTTAAGAGACTCGAGTCGTTTTTGAAATATTCACGAGTCCTTTGTGTCGAGTCAAGTCTGAAGTCATTTTAGGTTGAGTCTGGAGTCTATTAAAATGCGACTCGAGTCTGCATCTCTAACTCGAGTCCCCAGCTCTGCAGTGAGGCACTTACAATGGAAGTGAATGGGGCCAAGCAATTTAAAGCTTATTATTTTATAAAAGCACTTACATTAATTCTTTGTTAAAACTTGTGGATTATTTGAGCTGTAAAGTTGTTTAAATCTTCGTTTTTACTGTTGTTTTAAGGTTTATGGTGTAATGTCGTCATTGCAACAAAGTTGTAAAATTGGATAAAACTTTACACAGAAAAGTTTAGTAAGCGGTTTTATCACACTAAAATCATGTTAACACGCATATTGTTTACATCTTGTGGCTATACTTTTAAAACAATGAGTATGTTAACATTTATAGATTGGCCCCATTCACTCCCACTGTAAGTGCCTCACACATTTCCTTTATTAAAGAAAAGGTGGGACAAGTCAAATATATTTTTGTGGTAATCAACATTATGCCACAAATGCTGTCAATTGAGCTTAACTTGTATTGAACCCGGAATATTCCTTCAAGTTCAGATCTTACAAGTTCAATGTTCTAAATGAGATCCTAACTGAAATCGCAAAGTTTCCTAACAAATAGGATTGGGTTATAGAGAAAGGGGCTGTTAAGGCTGAACGTGTTCTTGCACAAAAAAATAAAAAAAAAGCTAGATGCAGCACAACGAATGAAAATAGAACGCATGTGTTGAGACGCGTTTATAAATGTTAATGTTCTTTTTAACTTGACGTGGCGTCTAAAAACGTGATGCTCCTTCGCAAGATGCTCAAAAAAATGAGATGCGATGCAACGGTTAAAAACGTCCGTCAAACGTGTTAACATAAAATACAGTGAAAAATAGTGCAGACACATGCAAAAATGTATTCGGTGTAAACTGCCCCATCCAATGTTTCTGCAATACAGTGTGTGGTCCTGGAAGATACTACACCTGAAAGACTTCTTGTTGTCTTACCTTTCCTCCTCCTTGTGCTACAACTAAACCCCTGTCCTCCTGTCTCACCACCAGTGCCAACATCACCCTGTCAGAAAGAGTAAGAGAGATAATTTCATTTAAAAAAGTGGAAGAATAAGCCATTTCCTTCACTAAAACCTATTTTTAAAGGAGCTCCCTTGAAAAGCAATTCAATCCTAGACTTAATCTAAATTTGGGAAATCAGCCATGCCAGCAGTGGGAGACAGCCAAAACTGGAACGCAAATTAATTCCTTTCACAGTAGCAGCCTTTGAATTTGCCCAAACTTTCAATCTTCATATAGTGTATGGTTTAGTGATTGAGATCCATTGTGGACTGATTTTGCCTAGTATGGGTGGAAACCAGTAAGAACACAGTCAGACACGTGGCAGACCTGGCAATACACTCTCTGCAGGCTTCCGTGAGGGTGGGACTCTCCTGTTTCACCATACACACCAATGCTGACACCACTCCAGCTTCCAAGAGTTTCACAACCCTCTTCTCGACAAATGACTGGGCATCCTGCATACAAACACATTGAGGCATTAGTGGTGCTTGCATGTTAAAGAAATAGTTGATGCAAAAGTGAAAATTCTGTCATAATTTACTCACACTAATGTCGTTCCAAACCCCTTTGACTTTCTTCCTTCCATGGAACACAAAATGAGAAATTTTGAAGAATGATCACACTGCTCTTTTTTAAGTATATAGTGAACAGGGGTTCTCAAGCTCAAAAAGACAAAAAATGCATTATAAAAGTAGTCCATACAACTTGTATGCTATGTTCCAAGTCTTCTGAAGTCATACGATAGCTTTGTGTATGGAACAGACCGAAATGCAAGACGCTTTTCACTGAAAATCTTGCCCTCCGCCGTAGCTCTCAAATCTCTTTTGCACGTTTGCATCAAACACGTCCCACCTGATTTGAAGCCAATGACACCAATGCCATTGATTGAGTGGTAGTGGCGTAGTGGGCTAAAGCACATAACTTGTAATCAGAAGGTTGCTGGTTCAATCCCCACAGCCACCACCATTGTGTCCTTGAGCAAGACACTTAACTCCAGGTTGCTCCGGGGGGATTGTCCCTGTAATAAGTGCACTGTAAGTCGCTTTGGACAAAAGTGTCTGCTAAATGCATAAGTGATTCTTGCAACTTGCAAACCAAGTTGATGGCGTGTTTGTGGTCACAGTATACATTCGTTGCATGATAAATCGGTGCATAAACATTCTGCTTAAATTCTCCTTGTGTTTTGGAAAGAAGTAAGAAGGTCATCCAGGTTTGAAACGACATGAGGGTGACTATATGTCAACAGCTGATGGCTGTTACCTTTGGATGCTCCTCAGGTACGTGCTGTTTTGCGTATTTAGCAAGTTCCACCATCTGAGGGTCTGGCTTCTCAATTTCATAGCTGTTGGTGCAGTTGACCAGCGTGGATCCGATGGCAAATAACACGGTTTTATCCTCAGACTGCAAAGATTCAGAAAGAACAAGAACGATCATTTGTATCTCAAAGCATTGGTCAATAGCTTGGAAAAGTACATCAATTACATATTGTTAATGGTACCTTTGCCAACTCAAACATGGCCTGAAGGGCTTTCTTGTCCTCCACCAGGTCCTCTTTCACATCTGCATCCAGCGTGAGGTACGCCAGACCCTCGATGGCCCAGCGGCGTGATGTTGGGGGCAGAGCTTCATTGCAAAGCCACCTGGGAGAAAGAGACACATTATACCGCAGCTGAAGGCCACCTGCAAATGCATCTTAGAATTTAAATGTTGTTCTACGCCTCTAATGATGTCTGTTTTAGATATGCACATTTCACACACATGCAAAAATTGCTTTTGCTTCATCTACTACGTTTCTGCACTGTCCAAATCTCTGTATAGTTCATCTGTTACTCCAGTATGAAACTTATAAGCAAAACTCAAAACATACTTCCTGCACTGCTTGGCGAGTTTGAGTGTTGAACCTTCAGCAAACTGCTTCATGCTGAAATCAGTGCCTCCAGCAGAGCCAAGTTTGCACAACCCCTATAAAACACACATAAAATTTGAATAGTACTATACTTGATGAACAAACTACAAAAATCGGCAAACAATAGAAAAGTAACTCAAAATGCTCAGTTCTTTGTGTAGGTTGAGTTTTAATGAGTTAGCTCCCCCAAAAATGTAAATATATTATTTACTCACCCTGATTTACACATTGTATCAAACCTGTATGAGTTTCTTTGCTCTGTGGAACACAAAAGGAAATTTCAGGCAGAATGTTAGCCTCAGTCACCATTCACTTTCATAGCATCTTTTTCCATACAATGAAAGTGAATGGTGACTGAGACTGTCAACCCCAAATATTCTGCCTAACATCTCCTTTTGTGTTCCTTATAAGAGTCATACGGGTTTGGAACAGCATGAGGGTGAGTAAATGATGACAAAATTCTCATTTTTGGGTGAACTATCGCTTTAAAATTTTGCAGTTTCGAATACCCACCACCAGTGCTCGCACACGTATTCGGTCGTTTTCGCTTTTCTTGTAAAGGTCTTTGAGCAGAGCCACGCCATTGGCTGTGATGAACGACGCTCTCTTTGCTTTACCGGCAGCGTGAATGAGCGCCTCTACTGCCACCTGCTGGTGGGTGATGTTTTCAGAGGCGCAAAGGGAGATGACGGCATCCATGATACCGCTCAGTTCCAGGGTTAGATTCCCCACATCACTGGGACCCTGCAGCAGGACCGACACGGTCTGTATCGCACGCAGTTTACTCTCCATACCAGAGCTGCTAAAATGATGCCTGCAAATAAGCACAAAACAAGAAAAACTTTACATTTTTGCCACCATGCAATAACAGATGTAAAGAGGGAGTCTCACGAAGAAATGTCCAGGTCATATTTCACCCCAAAATCAAAAGGAAAAAATAGGAAATTATATTTATCATTAAGAATATAATTCCTATTTTAGGACATTACGATTTTTTGCATTGTGACATTATTTCCCCTCAAATTCTCGTGAATCGCTCTCATTATGTGAATGTGAAAAAGTGATACAGTACTGAAAATAATTATCCTCTGACACAATGATTCGGACAAATTTTTTATTGATTTTGTTTTAATGATTTTTTTCTTATTTGTCTTAAATATAAATGTCATTATACAAATAAATCTTAATGTTCCTAAAATAGGTTTTATTTCCTCTGTGAAGAAAATAATTTTGGGGTGTGAAATATTATCCGGAAATATGTTCTTGACAGTTATTTTGATTCACCCTCGTAATACCTACATATCTCTGTGAGACATCACTTACTGGACATATTCCTCGCAGAGTTTGCTGAAGTTCTCTCTCTCTTTTTCACTCCTCAGGTCGTCGTAGAGCTTATTAAGTAGAACAGAGCAGCTCATGGGAGTGTTGTCTGTGAGCGGCGGCCCATTCCCAAACTCAGGAACAGTTCCTGCTACTTCTAGAATCTTCTTAAGCCCTACAAAGAAAGAAAAACGTAATTTGTAAATGTTACTACAGATTTGGTATTATCAGAAATGTACATAAAAAAACACAATAACGTTCCACCGCAAGCAACTTGCAATTTTATGTTTCAACCACAGATGTCGATAGAGAGCCCAGAATTCCATTGTGTACTTTTAAGTGAATTAAAGGGATAGTTCACCCAAAAATGAAAATTCTCTCATCATTTACTCACCCTCGTGCCATGTCAGATGTGTATGACTTTCTTTCTTCTGCAGAAAATGTTTAAATGAATATCTCAGCTCTGTAGGTCCATACAATGCAAGTGAATGGGGTCCAAAACTTTGAAGCTCCAAAAAGCACATAAAGGCAGCATAAAAATAATCGGTTTTGTGTGAAAATAGAACAAAATGTAACTCAATTTTCCCTACAAATCTTGATATCAGCAAGATTTTTCTAGCGCCATCTAGCGCTCTGCGTTGTCAAGATCTACAGTGAATAAGCAGTTACATTTTGGTCTGTTCTCAACCAAAATCGATTGGATCACTTCAGAAGACATGGATTAAATCACAGGTAATCCATAAAATTAATTTATGCTGCCTTTATGTGAGCTTCAAAGGACAGGTTACCATTCACTTGCATTCAATGGACCTACAGAGCTGAAATATTCTTCTAAAAATCTTCATTTGTGTTCAGCAGAAGAAAGTCATACACATCTTGAATGGCAAGAGGGTGAGTAAAGGGTGAGAGAATTTTCATTTTTGGGTGAACTCTCTCTTTAAATACAGGTCAAAATTACCTTGGTCGATAACCCACAGTGTGAGCGAGTTGTCTGGGTTTTTCAGAGATTTTCGTGGCACCTGTTTGACCAGCAGGTTGATGGCACTGTCACGTCCAGGTCCAGACACACTTGTTGCAGGCAGCATGTCAATGAGATGTCGCAACATGGAACGCAGCTCACGGGAGGGTTCTGCAACCCATAAAAACAAACAAATGTTTCTCAAAATTGCAAACATGTCTTTTGTTTTATATGTATCACTCCATAAGAAAGTTAACAGTGACAGGAGAAATTCTGATAATATTAATTTCATATCTAAGGGTCTTTTGGATTTATCACCACAACTTTTTAAAGACTTTTAGAGAAGGTTTGGAGACTGGAAATCTTTTTTGGCTACAACATAGAAAATTATTTCACAGATTGCTGGAATACTCAGTTTTGATTGGTTTGTATGTGAAAAATAAAACCTGAAACTCCTACTCCACAGACTCTATCTTCTCACACAATTAAATAATTTCAACTCAAATCAATATTTCATGTCCATTTATTTGGTAAGAAGTCATGAAATAAGTGGGATAATAAACAGTCAGTCAGTCATTATCCTCAGGGTTTATTTTGCATAAACACACATTTTACGTTTACTCTTAACATAACCATTTATCACTACTGGAAATTATTTCTGGTCTCATCATAGTCTCTGTGACCTAATGTAAGCCTATCTCTAAGAGTGAAGTTCAGTCTCTCACCTGGCAGTACAGCCTCATCTTTTCCTCTGATCTCTTTCTTCATGCCCTCTGTGAGAGCCTCAAACATCACTTGAAGCAGGTGACATGCAGATAGTGACACGGTAGAGGCAGAAGAACCCATGACGCCACACAAGCTGTCCATGCCGAGCTCGTTCACAATGGCCATGGTCTATGCAAAAAAAAAAAGTAAAAATAAGCATATTAAATAGACTTTTGAGAGATTATATATAGTAAAAACTTCAGTTCTACTTTATATAATGACTTTTGGCTAGATTTAAAAAAAAAAAAAACGCTCACTGAAATTATGTTTAATATTTGTAAGCAGGCCAACATGGTATCAAAAAAGTATTTTAATCTTCTATGCATTATACGTATGTTCAGCTACCAATAATAGTGCAGTAACCTCAGCTCTATTGTTTGAAGCTATTCCACAGAATTCTGCAGATTTCCCCCAAAATCATCTCAAAAATTGCAAAAAAAAAAAGCCAGCAGATTCCGTACGACCCTAATCATAGGTGATCATAATAATACAGTAAGTGCTCCAAACTACTCATACATCTAAACTTGCCATTGTATGATAAATCATGAGCTAGAATCTGAAGATTCAGCTTGATGTTGATGAGCAGTTCCTCACCCTTGATTGGTGTCCAGTACACAGGCCAACCAGAGTTCTGAGAGCTGAGAGAACCAGTTCCTCCTCCTGAGACTCCAGGAGATTCTGAAGGAGTTTGACCCCATCATTCCTGAAGATCTGCTCAGCGCCAGCGTCCTCCCGTGAGAGCACCACCAGATTCTGAGCAGCCTGAGTGAAACACAACGAAGAAAGAGTCTCAAAGATACACAGTTTTAGAAAGTTTAACATGTGTGGACATTGTATTTTGGCTTCGCTATATGCAACGCATAATTCTAATTAATTTAATCCGACTGAATACTGTTCACAACACTCTAGACTGTCATTTAAGGGTTAAACATCTGCCGCACTAAGTCACGTGACACAACAACATGACGTTGATTTCCGTGAAGTGCTTCTACGTGCGCAGAGCCAAAAAAGTGCCTCTGGTAAGAAACCTCTAAGTTTCTTCATTGAACCTGTTTGGGTGTAAAGAGTAGCATCACTAGTTTCGTTTGATCTGCCATTTTAAAAAATTCATTCATTTTTTGAGCGCCATCGTGCTGATAAACATGATGTCCACATATGTGGATTTGGGGACAGTATTCCCTCAAAAGTTTAAAAATGTTAGTTATTTTGAATAACTTTTAACATTAACACATATGTGGGTCATTTCTCTTCATTTTAATATAAATTTTGTTATATTTTATTTAGTTATCACTGTACAACACGGTTCTGTTCATTAACATTAGTAAATGCATTTCTATATTCATTGTTGATTTTCACATTGAGAATAAAACGCATCATCCAAAAGATGAAAAATGTTGCTTTCAGAGGCTTTATATGGAGTTAGGATGAAAATGAGGTGCATTTCAAACTGTTCTGAGACCAGTGCAGACAGACACCACACTGGAGGTTAAGTCATTCACTAAATAGGGAGATAGGGAATATCCTATGGCTTTCTATGCAGCTAAGTGCATTCACTCCTAAAATCTGACCTAAAGTTCAGTTTCAGGCTGCAGATGATGTTTTGGACCACTCAACATGTTTGGCAGACATAGGACAGTGGTAATCAGTACCTAGATTCAGAATTGTTCCTAAAAAAAATTAACAACATAATAAACAAGCAAAAAAAGAAAAGAAAAAAGAAAATAATAATAATAATAATAACAACAATAATACTAATATATATATATATATATATATACACACACACACACAGTACTGTGCAAAAGTTTTAGGCACATAAGATGTTTCACAAAAACATTTGTCTTAAGATGGTTATTTATATCTTCAGCTTTAGTGTATCAATAGGAAATATAAATGTTAGACTCCCAAACATTACTTTTGCAAATAGAAAAGATTAGAACAGAAGAACAGGGAGCCTTGCAACAGATGTCATGGCCCCCACAAAGCCCCCCATTGAACATCGTGTCAGTCTGAGATTACATAAAGAGACAGAAGCAGTTGAAACAGCCTAAATAGATAGAAGAACTGTGGCGAATTCTCCAAGAAGCTTGGAACATCATATCTGCCAACAACCAAGAAAAACTGTGTCCAGGTGTACCTAGTAGAATTAAAGGCAAAGGTGGCCACACCAAATATTGATTTAGTTTTTTTATGTTTACTGGACTTTGTATGACATTAAGTGGTAAATGAAAACTATTTATGTCATTATTTTTGAAGACATCCTCACTATGCAACATTTTTCACCAGTGCCTAAAACTTTTGCACAGTACTGTGTGTATATATATATATATATACATAAAAAAACTAAATCAATATTTGGTGTGGCCACCTTTGCCTTTAATTCTCCTAGGTACACCTGGATATATATATATATATATATATATATATATATATATATATATATATATATATATATATATATATATAAAATTGTTTTGTTTTGTTTTTTTGCTTGTTTATTAGGTGCTACTAGTTAAAAATAAAAAAGGGAAATGGAAAATGCACACAGCAGTCACGTTCGGGTCTGAGGAGGTTAAGGTCTCGCTCACCTTCTGTCTGTCTGAAGTCTGTGCTGAGCTGTCCAAAAGGAGTTTGAACATCTGTTGAACTCGTGAGTCTGTGGTGGAGAACTGGGCTGCCTGTATACAAAAGATACATGTGAACAAATCAATATAAAATAGCAAATGACATAGGGTGCTTGTAACAAAAACACCTTTTCTTTTCAGCTTTTCTGAAGAAAATGCTTGCCTGTGTTTAAGTTGCCGTCCATATGCTAAGGTGTTAAAGCTGGCTGCTTACTGGCTTTAGTCCTAAAAAGCCCATCCCCAAGTCTCTATATTATTCTGGTCTCAAGACATTGCTCCGGACCCATTGTCAGTTCAAGTCTATGGGACTTTTTTGCACGTTTCATCAAGCCGTACAAGATATCATTCATATGTGTTGTAAAAATGGTACAGGACACGGTACACATAACTATAATCAAAAGTACTGTAATAATGATGCTTAGCAAGTACCACTTAATACCCACCTTCTGCTGGATCTGTGCTCCTAGCTGTCTGAGGAGATCCTGGAAAGCTTTATTCTTGGGCTCCAACTGTGCACATTTCTGAGCATCTAAGAAAGCTTGTTCCAGCCGACCAAGCTTCTGTAGAGCCTGTGCTCGACGGAACCGGGCCTTGACATCACCTGGGTCTACATCCAGGGCTTGAGAGAAGGAAGCACAAATCATTTAGACTGATGTACAGGATGCTGGTGACAAATAACATCAACGGGTATCAACGACTCTTTACCTTTGCTGGCATCTGCCTCTGCTTTGGCATAGTCTTCCAGTTTGAGATAACATGCTGAACGGTTGCGGTACAGAACTGCACTCTGGGACTGACAGTCGCTGATCTTCAGAGCTTTAGTGTAGCAGCTGAGAGCTTGTTGCACATCACCGGCTTTAAAATGACTGTTCCCTTCCTCTCTTAATGCAGATGAGTCCTGGGTCATCTAAACAGGTAGCTATTGCTCATTAGGTCCACGTATACAATGCACAACAAACAGTACTTCTGACAGCCTGAGTGACTTTACTTGAAAATAGAACAGAATATTGCCACTTGAAAATAAGAGACAGTGCATAATACAGAAAATGGTGTTGTAAATAACTGAAATGGAATTATGTGAAATGCATTTGCAAAAGAAACACATTGTATGGTTTACTGTGTTTGTAATATAATATACAAGCATTGTAACAGCATATGTTTGATCAGACACATCCTGTGTACCTCACCTTTCTCTACGTCTTTGTAGTCGCTTTTCAGATAAAGTCTTCAGCCAAGAAACTCAGTTTATCAATGCAATCTGAGCTCTGGTTTTATTTATCTATACACCGTATTTAATGTATACAGGGCTTCGTATGTGTAGTAGTTTGTTCACTCTCTTCTGTACTGCCCTGTACGCTTCCTGGTCTGGGTGCGCAATGATGACGCACACGAATCCTATTGGGCGAACGCCGCATTCCGTAATTAATATTCATGAGCCAAGCCTTCGCCATTCCTGGAATCAAAGTTCTGCCTTATTTGTTCAAGGGCGTCTTGACCATATAAGTCCAGCAAGAGGCAGCTTCTCGCTTCTCTTGGCAGATTCCGGAGTAACGATAAAATGGGCATATGAATATTTGCATTCTGCCTTATCTACGAGATTATTTTCATTTTTATATTTATTTAAAAATAAAATATATATATATTTTTTTTAATCGTGGTGTTGGCTAATATTGGGATTTTGGATTCTAGAAGTTTCAGAAAGAGTCTGTTTATAATTTGTGGGCATACATCTTAAAATATTTTTTACATTTTAATTAAGTTGGATTATTTTACTTATTTTAACATTTCTTATTTTCATTTCTTATTATTTTTTTTAAGTGGAAGTGTGCTGAGGCCCCCTAGTGGGTCCCGGCCCCCTGGTTGAGAGCCACTGTTCTAAAGGACTAATTGAAATGAAATGAAATAAATAAATAAATAAATAAATAAATAAATAAATGCCAATGCCAATTTCTCTCCACAAATAATAATATAATATCTGTATAATGTGTTATTTATTTATTTGGTGAATGAAAACGGTTATTTTAAAAGTGTTATAAATAAATTAAATTAAATAATAAAGAAAACTAAATAAAATAAAATACCAGCTTTTTAAAATGATCGTTCATACCCAAATTTACCTTAAAAAAAGGCTCCAAGTATAAGAAGATAATACAATTTGGCCCCAGGGCCTTCTTCTGGACAACTGATATCTTAAATTGACAGCTTGCAAATGAATTACTGTGGCTCTCATTTTACTTCCGTTGCCTAATAATAAATAATTGACTCCATTTCAACAGTTGGAGTATTCATTTGACAAAAATTTGGCTAGATGCAGACAATTTACTTTCTGTTAATGGCTAATTACGTGTCTCGAGTCCGAGTCCCTATGAAGTAAATCCCACACGTCTGTCATGTATATATTTAACTATTTATCCCCTGGTTTAAGTATTTTTTATTTTGACACCCTTTAATAATAACACTGTAAAAAAAATCCTGTTGTTTAAAAAAAAACAAAAAAAAAAAAAAACTGGCAGCTTGGTTGCCAGAATAATTATGTAAAAAATACAGTAAAAATGTAAACAACTTCACAGAACCAGTAAATTTTACAGTTTAAAACTGTTGTAATTTACATGACCACGATGGCACTGTAAAAACCAATCAGAGACCAGTGCGCCTCAGCCCTCCATAAAACTCCAGTTCCCACAATGCCCCGCTCCATTCTCAAGCTCGCGCACAGGATAGCAGACGTCTTTCAGGAGGAAATAACGGGTAAATATTTGATGTCCTGTGACTGCTTTCGCTTTTAAAAAGCCGTGCCACCAACTGGTCTGCCGTTGCAAAATGATAAAAAGTGCCGTATAATGATTTTAATCGTAAAAAAGGTGTTTCTCGGAGCTTGACGTCGGAGTGGTCGAGGTTGTGTTAAAGATTAGACCAGACCCAATGTATTTAGATGCTGCACGCATACATAATGCTATATTACACGCAGATCTAGCAGATAAACTCTTTATTTATGTCTGTTCTTGAGGGGTAATGTTAGTAACACGTGGATATATCAGATCTAGACGGATCGCTTGCATGTATGTGCAGAAATAGGCGATGCATTGCAATGGATTTCAATGGATCTGCCTATTGCAACAAGCTCTTAGGAGATCACAAGGTTTAATGATTAACTTCCTCACTAGTCTCACCTGGTCTGATCAGTGCCGATAACCTACCTGCAGAAGAACAAAGGCCATTATTTTTATGCATATTGCTGGAAAGCATGCAAAGAGTGCTGCAGTGATGTTGGACTGAAGGTCTTTGGGACTTTGCATAGATCAGACTGCTGTAGTTTTTACATATTGATAATTTCCCTAGAGATCCAAGTACTATTTGTTTGCATATCTATGCTGTTTTAAAGATATTTTTTCATTTTCAAAAGTGATTCAAATGTTGCATCTGAGGGGTGCAGGGATTTAATTTCTGTGTACTGCATATATGTCCATATTAATTGCTTTAATTACATTGTATTAGCCAATATATCACATATATTATCAGTCATTTTTGACCGGTGACATTTTTTTCTAGTCATCTAGCCACTATTCACACAATGCAGCTCCAATCTAGGTTTCAAGCTTTAGAGGTGCAGTCAGTAACTTTTGTTTTTGTGTCATCTTGGACTTACACTGACACCTAGCGGCTTGGATGCAGCATAATTTAAAATCAATAGTTTTCGGTTTCAGATGCCATTGTAGAAATTTAGTATTCACAGTCAGCCATGATTACTTTAATCAATGAGTGAAAGTGTCAAATAACAGGACGGTTACTGAGATAAAGCGAGTAGTATTCGGCTGGTCATGTGATTCTAACATGGCAGCCCCCATGAGCGGACCCTCTCCATGTAGAATAAAACAGCTTTTATAAGGTTACTGAAATGACTGGAGTCTTAATTTTTATGTGAGTGGTCATGATTTCTTACATATATTACAAAAATACAATTCATGTCTTTAAGAGTTAAAAATGTTTTAATGAGAAAAAAATTACTGAGTGCACCTTTAAGGTATTTAACATAATTTTAAAATATGATAGGTAAAATAAATAACAATTTGGTACTTTTGTAAAAAGTCATAGGAAATGAGTATGCTGTTAGAATTTAAAATAATGCTTGTATATTAATACATCTAATATTTTGACTGATACGATAATTTAAAAAAGCTAATATTGACCATTACCTATATAGTCACTGAAATCAAAACCGTGCTTCCCAACTGTAACTTTTTGCTGTGTGAATAATGTGTGGTCTTAATTTTGTCGCCTACAGTGTTGTTGATTGCTGCCATTGTTTTGATTGTATGCTTCACACACTGCATGTGATTGGTGCGTTATATATTTGTTTGGAAAACGTATCAAATTCCTCTGAACATTTAGTGCGTTTGTTTTTACAGGTGCTCGACTCTCCATTTCTGATGTTTGCTGTGGAAGTCGGAGCTTGAGACTATGAAACACAGAAGACCTTCAGACCAACCCTATTCATGTGAAATCCTCTGAAACTCGAGAACTGTTTTAGATGAATCGCTTTCTATGTAGCCTAGCTGTTTGTGCAACCTGAGATCGGTTGAACTGTTTACCAGTGCTGAAGGAAAGGCTTAATCCCAAATCCTTCTAGAGAGCGCTAAGACACTGCCTGACTCGGATCTGACGGGATTAACATCATATTAGATTTGTGAGACGAGAGGAAGAACACCTGCTCGATTTTGCGGGCAAATCCAGGCCACACTACTCCGGGTTTGCCCGCTTTCTGTATCTCGTATGCAAGACGCCACCTTCCACTGTCAAATTTATGCACTTCCCAGAATCGGCTCTTGTTTATAAACTAAATTCATTCAGAATCAAGGTCAATTGTCCTTGAGAGCAAAAAGGGACCTGTTTGGCCCCCAAATATTAACACTAAAGACTTAATTTTTGATTTTTGATACATTTATGACATCAAAAGTATAGTGGAAAAGCAAGTGCTAAAAAGCATATCTTTATCGGTGGTGTCCAAGAAGGCCTCTTAGCTGAGCCGGATAAAAAAATCAAAATTTAAAAGAGAGGACATACTGTGCCAGGTCGTTTTTATTTCACTCTGGTCCTTTTTCTGCTTGGTGGAAACTGTGATGGCTCCTCGGCCAACTCAGACAGGAGCGACCGCTGCTGTGTGAAGGACTACCCTCAACACGGTGAGTGAGAAACTACCATATACACACACTCTCACACACACACACACATAGACAGACTATGCTGGAGGGACAGTGAATTCCCTGTCTGGGCTCCCTCTGTTTAGAACCTGTGTCGTTCTTTTTTTTTTTTTTCTTCTCTCGGCATCCCCTCGGTTTTGAATGGTTGAGGACAAGGGCCACTTTGATGGAGGCAGGATTTGGCTGTGGTGTGGTTGCAGTTAACAGACTGCTGGTCAGTTCCTGCTGATCGGTGTCCCCTGTGTATATACCCTCCTATCTCAAAAGCCTCCGCTTTAGAATTTGAAGCTCTGTGGGAGAGCAGGGGTGGACTTAGTTTTAAACGTTACTGACAAAACTTTGATGTGGAGTTCTTTTAACTTTTTGGCATTTGCAGGGCTTGACAATAGGGACGTGCAAAACTACCCATATTCATAATTGAATTAGTCGACTAGTCATTCAAACAACCGACAGACTAGTCGGTGATAAGGATCATGTATAATTACAGTAGGCTCTTATGTTCACCTGACCTCGATCGGATACGTTTCAGAGGGATATATGGACGCTAAGTGCAGCACTTCAACATAACGAACAAATAAATGTGCTAAATAATTATAACATCATATTCTACAAAACTTTCAAAGTAAGACTCCAATACAGAGTGGCACGAAACCACTTCTTCGCATCCTGAACGCAGAATGTAACCGGAGTGCTTCAGGGCGATCCTCGCTGTGCATTTAAAATCGCGAAACTGCTAGATAATATTGCGGGTACACATCTAGTTCATGACATCAAGGCGCTTAAACCGTTTTTACGGCAACTATTTATTGAAGCAGTGTCGGAGAGAATCAACAAATACCATCATTCTCAAGTACGGGAACATTACTCACAGCAGAGGATTTAATGTCCGACAATGATCGTCTTGAAATGTATTGTTGATTCGGCACTTTAACGTCTGTAACTGCAGCACATAAAAGGACTAAACTTAAAGCATTAAAGAGACGAAATTTCTTGCAGAGGGTTTTACCGTGCGGACTTACTGCGACTTTAGTTATCATCACGCAAAAACACTCTCCAAGAAGTTGCGTCTCGTAATTAATTTGAGAAATGCGTCTCCCATTAAAACCACCACCACTAAAAATATGAATGTTAGTAGTTGACCCTACAAATTGATTTGTCAATTGTTGGATGACTAGCTGATGAGTCGATTACCCTGGCAATTACCTACTCGACAATAATGATAAGCCAGTGCTGCATTGTCACTAAATCTTACTTGTACATGTGTTTTTATGCCTTGCCAACAAAACATTTGATTTTTTTTGTGATGTATTAAACATTGTTGCAAATTCTGATTTTAAAGTTGCCATCAAGGTAATGTTAGCTGGATAACAAATGGTTTCGTCCAAATTGAAAGAAGTGATTTGTGATAGTCTTGGAAGCATCTGTAAGAATTGGTGATGCACCGATGTATTAGCCGAACATCGGTATCAGCCGATAAGAGCAATTATGGGCTGATTGTTTAAAAACAGCTGATTATTTCTTGTCAAAAGGGGGCGGAAAAACACGTAGGACAATTATTACTTTAAACTGAGTGTGATGACAGCAGAGTTGCAGTTTGTAAACTTTGCAATGCTAGAATTTCACGAGGTGGAACTACCGTAAACAATTTTTGACAAATAATTCCATTACTCACCTTAAAGCTTGACATGGCAAGGAATATGATGAGTTTGTCAAAGCTAAAGTGGAGGCTGCTTCAGCTAAAAAGTGACAAGCTTCATTATTCAAAATTCAGTGAGTTAAGGACATTAAAAAATTAAGAAATCTTTCCAATTATGAATGTGTTTAACAAGAGGCCATTCAGAATTAAGTTAAAGTGGGAATGTTAAATGGGAACAACTTTTCTATTACATACAATGATGTCTGTCCGTGTATTATATAAAAGGAATATTCTGGGTTCAATACAAGTTAAGCTGAATCGACAGCAATTTGGCAAAAATTAGGGTTACAGTATGGCACGTGCAATGGAAGTAAAGGAGAAAAACAATATGCATGTTTACATGATTTTGAGATACTGTGCTAACTAACCTTATCTTACAAACTTCGTTGCCATGAGGACATAACACCACAAACCCTAAAACATCGATTTTAACAACTTTACAGCTCAAATAATACACACATTTTAAAATGATTATTTTAAATGCTTTTATAAAATTATAAGCTTCACGTTTTCATCATTTTTTGTGGAAATCAGCATTCTACCACAAATGCTGTCGATTGAGCTTAACTTGTATTGAACCCGGAATATTCCTTTAATGTGGGTTAATAATAATGTGCTTTTGGTTTAGTGTGTTGTTTATAACTTATACTGGTTACTCTGAAACATGAAAGACGTGGAGAGACAGAGACAATAAAATGTATTATTTAAATTTCTTTCGAAGTTGTGTAATAAAGTAGCATAGAAAAAGCAGAACCACCAAGTTATCGGATAATCGGATATCAGTATCGGCACGTTGTATCGGTGCATCCCAACTTAAAACCTAGTCTTTATGTAAAGTGAAACTTAACATTTAATGTTGTAAAATGTATCTTTTTTTATGTTAGGGCTAGTGATAATGTTGGCTGGGCAAGTCAAAATCTATGCAGAAAAGATCCTTATTTTTGAGCCCTGCTTTTGGTTCACAGATTCAGTATTCTCCTTTTTCTTGTCGATAAAGAACAGACTGCAATTTAAGGTTATTTTCTTTTTATCTTTTTGCCTCCACCCTCCATGCCCTCAACATTAGCATCTGTCAGATAAGCACAGAAGGATGAAACTGAAGAAGCAGGTGACCGTTTGCGGTGGGGCCATCTTCTGTGTGGCCGTCTTCTCCCTGTACCTGATGTTGGACCGAGTCCAGCACGATCCCGCCAGGAGACAGAGTGCTGGGAACTTTCCGAGAGTAAGCCGAAGAGAGTGTTTCTCCAGTACTTTTTCTTGTTATGAATTCCCTTTGTTCTGGATTACATTTTGTGCTGTGGTGGTGTTGGTCTGTGGGTCTGTTTGAATGGCTTCATTTATCAAAGCCTTTTGGCTGAGTTTTTTTCTGCCTGGACTGCAAGTGCGAAGCTAGCGATGTCACCAATTTATGTCTGGCTGACTCTAACTAATTAACTACTAAATTAGTGACTAGTGATTAACTCGCTATGAGAGCTGGCCCTTTTTCTACCATGAACCACAGGCTTTATTTAATTGTGAAAAAGTAATCATTAGGAGTATGTGGTGTAGTTGTTCTAGAAAGGGCATACGTGATGGCATATAGTTGAAAGTGTTGGATGCAGCACAGTGTTATGTGCTTAACGTAAGCCTCAGGAAAAATAATGTACGTTATGCAGATGCTTTTTGTATTCAAAATATGAACTAAATAATTAGTCACTTTGATTGTCTGTCAGCTCTGCATCAATGCTCCCAGAATTTAACACTTGGAGCCCTACAATGAACAAAGTAGAAATTTAAAGGAATGTTCTGGGTTCAAAACAAGTTAAAGGAATATTCCAAATTAAAGCTAAGCTCAATCGACAGCATTTGTGCCATAATGTTGATTAGCAAAAAATTATTTCAACTTGCCCCTCCTTTTCTTTAAATAAAAGCAAAACTGTAGGTAAGTCACTTACGTTGGAAGTGAATGGGGCCAATCGGTAAACATTAAAATACTTACTGTTTCAAAAGTATAGCCATAAAACATAAACAATATGCATGTTAACATGATTTTTGTGTTAAATTTCTTACTAACCATTTCAGTGTAAAGTTATATCCAATTTTACAACTTTTACAACTCTAAATCCACCTTAAAAATGTTGATTTAAACAACTTTACAATACAGCTCAAATAATACACAAGTTTTTACAGAATAATTAATGCAAGTGCTTTTATAAAATGAAAAGCTCCAAAAATTGGCCCCATTCAAAAATATTATCCTTCAGTTTGTAAAAACTAAAATTACAATTACAGTAATTCACTTACTACGGAAGTCTGTGCGGCAAGGCATTCCAGAGGGTTTAAAAGCAGAAATGTGCAGATTGTATTTTTGCACTTACATTACATAAATATGTAGTTTGAGCTGTAAAGTCTAAGTAGTCCATATATATTGATTTTTAACGTAAACCGTCTTTTTCTGATATCCTTGTGCATAACATGTGAAAGCTACAAGGCTTGCTGGCTTTACATGGTCATGACATGAGGTGAAAGATTGGAAATAACTGTGCACAGACAAGGTTAAGTGATTTTGTCACACTAGTCTTGGGATATACATAATGTTAATGGTGCTGAAAGCTATTTCAGCCATTCTGCTTCCACGAGATTGATCCGTTGAATTAGCCACGTCCCCTCTTTCCAAAACTCTGCACTTCAAAGATAACAAATGAGCTTTATTGAGAAAGACATTGTGCAGAAACGGTTGTTTAAAACAACAGCAGCAAAATAGCGCCCTCAGTAGACAACTATTATGAACAACATGGCTTAAAAATGGCAGTAAGCCTCAATAATTCGCTGCAACTACAATACTATGAGAACGAGCAAAATGATTGACAGTTGAAAAGCGTCAATGTCCGCGAATCACGGACACATTTTTGTTTGCTGTTTACAGAGTCTAGAGTTGTCACAGAGACCGGTGAGATATCTCAGGATACTTATTTCATTAATATCTTTCAGGGAGTAGGGAGTTTTTACATTTCCATGAAAAAATCACTTGCAACACTTTTAAAGTCTTGTGGCTATACTTTTGAAACGATGTGCATTTTAACAATTATTCTGGTGCAGTGCCTTGCCCCATAGATTTCCACTGTATGCTTTACTTTACACTGGATTTTTGTTTTTACAAACTGAGGGACAAGTCGCTTTTAACATGTTTTTAATACTTTAGACGTGCTACAAATTATGTCAGTCCTGTACAGCCTGGTGTGCCGTTCCCTTTAGAGTGTTCGGGTCAATCGTGATGTTCTAGATCCGTGGTGGTAGATAGATTACACCTCCATCCCCCTCTTGGTTTCAGAGCCAGATTTCGGTGTTGCAGAACCGCATTGAACAGCTTGAGCAGCTCCTTGAGGAGAACCATCAGATTATCAGTCACATCAAAGACTCGGTGCTGGAGCTTACGGACACAGGTGCCATCTCTCCCAGTGGACACCTCCCCTTCCGCAGCGCCAACGGCTCCTGGGTACTGCCGTTTGATGGCAGGCCCACCTTCCTTTCTGTGAAGCCACAAGATTGCCAGTTCGCACTGGGCCGCAGGAGACAGACTGACCTGCAGGTGAGAATCCAAGTACAGTATTAGTGGTATAAAGTGTGTAGACTGATTTAAATTTAATGCAGTGGTTAATCAGTTCCAAACTATGATTCAGTGACTATGTTTACATGGACACCAAAAAAGCAGCTTACTGTGAGAAATTGGCATTCCGTTTTACATGCACTGTATAAGCGGCGTACTCTTTACTCCCTTATACATGTGGCTCGGTCAGTAAGCAGATTTATCCACAGCAACATCATTTCCCAGCGATGCTTGTGTAAATAACAAACATGGCATCCAAAGGATTCTTTGCCATTTTATTCTCCGTTGCTTTGCTTTATTTCCAGATATGCTAGAGTTGTATCTGTGTTTGGTTCCTTCACTTTCTATCACAACCTGCAGTGAAATTACGCTGCAATAGTGGGTTTTACCTCTTACGTAAAACTCTGGGATTCCCCCAATGTACGAGTGCATATACACAAACGTGAGGAACAGTCGATTTTATATGGGAGTGTATAAATTGGTATAGTTTGTGTATGTGCTTTTCCCACTGTACTTTGAGAAATGTTGAATTCTTTCTGCTGTCTTGACTTTTTGTTGGGCTCCATCCTATGACGTTTGTTATTCGGTCTGTTCACGCACATGCGCACTCACACCCATCAGAACGCCATTCATGCATTTACACGGCCACGTTAAGCCGCGTTCTCGAGGAGAAACCTAGGTGTGTTAACAGCCTCCTCTTAATCCTTTAAACGGCGTAAGGAAATCCGCATTCTCATTTACATGACGTTTCGGAACGCCGCTTTCTGCAAAAACCCTAGAATAAACTGTTTTCTTAAGTGCATGTAAACGTACGTGGTCAGTGTGTGCATTTACATGCACATTCTTACACTGATTATGCTAAATAAGCCAACAATTTGTAAGGTCATGTAAATTCCTTTAAAGGTTTTCCTTTATTGGGGTATTGTCATAAATGGTATAAGCAGAAACCAGTCGGCACACTTAGATTTTTGCCCATTACTCTGATTTTGCATTGTATGCAAATACATTTACTGGCACAAGTGTTATGCACATGACTGTTTATGTTTTGACGTCAAAAGCAGAATATAATCCAACGATTTTACATCTCATGTACATGTGTTTTTCTTGCTTGCTTTTTTTTTTTTTTTTTTTTTTTTAAATCTAATTTTTGATAGTTATCAGTGTATGCTGTGTGTGTTAACACCTTCAATGATTTGTTTGCATCATCACTCAAAAACATTAACAGAAGTCTCCATGTAAACTTTTTCCTGTATTAAAATTTTCTTGTTGATATTGCTGTTTATTACATATTTTATATTGGTGGGAAAAAAACAGAAATGATTAAATATTCTTCTTTGTGTTTATTTCATGAAAAACAGCGTGGAAAACCTGCCTTGATTATTTTAACTAGATTTTTTTCCTTGTATTAAACATTTTGAATGGTTGACATGATTAAAAAAAAAAAAAAAGAAAAGCCCTTTTAAGCCATTTGGAGCATATACAGTGTATATATATTGAAGATCATCAAAAGTCTGTTTGTTGAGTATGTACTTTATGGTTCCACATGAGACCAGTGAATCACAATTTTCATCACATAAATTGGAATTGATTGGTTGATGGTACTTATATCACTCTTGGCGTAGATGCTGGATGTATATTCCCTGCTCAGCTTTGATAATGTGGACGGTGGTGTTTGGAAACAAGGTTTTGAAATCACCTACGACCCCAGTGAATGGGATGAAGAAACCCTGCAGGTGTTTGTGGTCCCTCATTCGCACAATGATCCAGGTAGAGATTTAAACTTGATCCATTTATTCACATTGTTTTATATGAAACACGTTTTGGTATATTAGCCTGTAATGCTGTTATGAGTTTTCTTCTTCATGGTTGTGGATGATTCACTTTAAGCAGTGAAGCCAGACTATTTTGAGAGGGTGAAACCTTATATGCCAAGTTGCTGTCTGATCTAATGCTACACACACAATGTGTTGGTTTATTCTACATGCATTGTGCAATATGTCAAGCGCAAATACAGCAGGGTCATATAACAGTTGCCTAAAATGTTTCCTCAAACAAACTGCTGTACTGTTGTCACAATAAATCTTAATAAATCAACCCCCTTGTTGTTTCAGATTAGATGATGAAAGGATTTTCATTTTTGGGTGTACAATTCCTTTAAGTGGATATAACATTTTTCATTTTATTTTAGTTGATGCAGCAGCCTCAATGTAATAGTAGCAGCAGCAGCTTTATCTGAAAGAGCCATGGAGGTAAAGTAGGTCAGTTGCTTGACTTGGCATTATGCAGCATTGACACAATTTACGAAAGCACCTTAGAAAAAAGTGAAAGCGCAGTGAGTTTCAAAATCACCCACAGGACAGATACGTTTCCAAATGTTCTTGCAACCCTTGAAGTTGACCCCCCCAGACAGAACTGTGTCACTGGGCTTTATAGTGGTATGTGTTTCATGCAGAATGTGTAATACTCGGTGTGTCACCTTCTCACTGCTGATAATGTTTTAATCAGTTTCACCACAAATCGAAATGTCTTTCTGACATGCTCAGGATCAGCACGGATCTGTTGTTCCCTTCGCTGACATGCAGAATTGAACAGTTTTGCATGCCCCGGCAACACCTGTGAATAATGAACAGACAGTGGTATGAACAGGTTGTTCAATGGGGAACAAAATGCTGCTGAACGGCTGTGCTCCTTCGGAAACATTTCAGTGTGTTATCAAAAAAGCATTTGTTTGTAAAACGGTGAAAATATACCCTGCTGAAAAGACCAGCTTAGACCAACATGCATTTCCTTGCTGGCCCAGCCTGTGTTTTACTGTTCTGGTGCTAGTCTAGCTGGTGGACCAGCATGGTTAGATAAATGTACTTAAGAAGCAAATTGGCAGATAACCTCACTAAATTTTGTAGACTTAACACCTTATGGCATTTTGCATCTTATGTAAATGTACCTGAGACTTTATACTTCACTTTTTGTGACAGGATGGATCAAAACATTTGAAAAGTACTACAATGACCAGACCCAGCATATCTTCAACAACATGGTAGTAAAGTTGGCCGAAGACCCCCGCAGAAAGTTCATCTGGTCTGAAATATCCTTTTTTGCAAAATGGTGGGAAAGTGTTGATATCCATAAACAAGAAGCAATGCGCAAGTGAGTAGCTTTTTTGCATGACCAAGTGAAAAAATGTCAGGCGGGACTTGATTTTACCTATTGGGAATTAATTGGATAATGAGAGTTGGGGGTTTCATACCAGAATGTTGCCAGGTTGTTGGAGGGGAGAGGTTGAAATGTAAGAGGGCTTGGTGATGTCAGACAAAAATGAAAGTTGTTTTAGAAGATAAAAGATTATGAAGACAAACGTTTTGTTTTCTTTGGAATAAAATGCGCAAATGAATCGTACACAATAAAGGCCAAAGTACACTTCGACTATGTCCAAATTAATCCAGATACATTTGAAAAAGGCGTTTTCATTTTCGAAACGCTCTCCGTCCACGCTGCTGTTTTCAAGTGTTTTCCAATAGTTCCTCGTTCATACTGAAATGTATGAAAAATCTTAACTCCCATGACTGCACATGCGAAAAATCGCCGTTCCATGTACAGTCTGAATGTAATAATCCACACGTTCCATCGCCAGACATCAATTCGGAAAGAATGCAACGTGAAGGTTGTACAAAATAACATTTATCTTTAACAACGCTATCAAAGTGAATAGCAGGCACAGTAATGCTGATTCTAGTTGAATGGTTCACATGACAACAAATACGTCATCGTTTTCAGATATCTCCGCTTCACTTTCCACACTACTATGCGAAGACGATAATTTCAAATGTATCCACTTGGGAGAAATTTTTTGAAAAGTTTCGCTTTCGTGTCTCCGTGTGGACGGAAGGCCAAAACCTAGAGAAAAAGATGCGTTATCAAACGGAAACTTATAAGTGTGGACATGGTCTTAGGTTTTCCGCATGTCACCACGTCTCGCGCACAATGCGCATGGGGCAAACACAATGTCTGTACATGCCGTTGACTGTACTAAAGAGAATCACAAACAAGTCACAGTAGCGATGCGTCGAACGTGTCCGTACAGGCTTGTTCAATAGAGTATACTTCGAAAGGCTAGAGCACTTGACATGCGCAAAAACCAAATATACACTAGACTTAAAGGAATGTTCCAGGTTCAATACAAGTTAAGCTAAATCGACCGCATTTGTGGCATAATGTTGATTACCATAAAAATTATTCTTCTTTAAAAAAAAGAAAAAAATAGAGGTTACAGTGTGGCACTTACAATGAAAGTGAACATGGCCAATTTTTGGAGGGTTTAAACAGAAATGTGAAGCTAATAATTTAACTTGCATTAATTCTTCTGTTAAAATGTGTGTATTGTTTGAGATGTAAAGTTGTTTATATTGTAATTTTTACAGTCTTTATGGTTTAAGGGTTTGTTGACAGTACATCGTCATGGTAACAAAGTTGTAAAATTGTCTATATCTTTACACAGAAAAGGTTTGTAAGTGATTTTATCACACTAAAATCATGTTTACACTCATATCCTTTATGTCTTGTGGTTACACTTTTGAAAAAGTGAGTATTTTAACGGTTAACGTTAAAAAATTTGCCCCCATTCACTTACATATTAAGTGCTTCACTGGAACCTCGATTTTTGCTTTATTTAAAGAAAATGAGGAACGAGTTGAAATAACTTTTTGTGGTAATCAACAATATGCCACAAATGCTTTCGATTTGAGCTTAACTTGTATTTAACCCGGAACATTCCTTTTAAGACCAGGGACATGTATTAAGAAAAGTAAATGGGGTCGATTTTGATTTCATGTTTCACTTTAAACTTTTATTTTGAAACCTTTTTGCTGCTGACCCTCTAACCATGGTTTTCTGCTCCTGAATGCCCATATTCAAATTCTTTTACATTTTGTTTTGGTCTTGCATGTCCAATTTTGATCTTAACTCTTGTAATCTTCTGAAAGATCATGGTACATGTCAGTCTTTGTTTAGCCAGTGACTCCTATTATAGCTTGATCTAATGTTGTGACAGAAGCTAGTGGACAGAGGTGGATTTTCAACACCTTCTCGTGCACTCTGTGCTTTGAACACTACGGCTTAATTTATTTCTTCTAGACTAATCCTGAGTGGACAGCTTGAGATGGTGACGGGAGGCTGGGTCATGACGGACGAAGCCAACGCTCACTATTTCGCCATGATAGACCAGCTCATCGAAGGCCATCAGTGGCTGGAGAGAAATCTTGGTATGCTTGTTTTGGGGTGGTGTTGGTTTAGTGTTTAAAAATCTGTTCAGAGCCGTGGTCTAGCTGGAATCCAGCCCTTTATGTATCCAGATTTAATTCACTCTCTCTCTTTCACAATCATTTTCTGTGTCTCTGTCAATAACAAGTGGCCTTTTCAGATTGCGGTATCAGATTTGCCATATTCAAATTTCTGCCTTAGTGGTAGGACTTTGTATGTAATTATTGTGAATGGTCTCCAATTTGCATGTTTGTCTTCCTTTTTTGTTTTTTTTTAAACCAGCTATTCGGGCTGTTGATTGAATTTTATGAATCTGTGTGTTATTTGAGGTGTGACCCCTCGCTCGGGATGGGCCGTGGACCCGTTCGGTCACAGCGCTACAATGCCTTATCTGCTGAAACGGGCCAACATAAGTAGCATGCTGATCCAGAGGGTCCATTACTCAATCAAGAAGCACTTTGCTGCCACTCGGAGTCTTGAGTTCATGTGGAGACAGACCTGGGGTGAGAGATTTTTAATTTATAACAATATAAAAACAAACATAAATATAAGTCTAATTAAAACTAATAAACGAAAAGAATATTGTCATTTTTAAGCATTAAATTACTGTAATTACTTGTTGAAAAGGCTTTAAATGTTGCAGAAAAAATAAACCCCATGTAACTGAGATCTTTGCCAAAGAGTCTAAGCAGCCCATTTCTGTGGCTTAGAAACCTACACATTAGTGCTTATTTATTTTCTTTATTTACAGATCCTGAATCGGGGACAGACATGTTCTGCCACATGATGCCGTTTTATAGCTATGACGTGCCTCACACCTGCGGGCCTGACCCAAAGATCTGCTGCCAGTTTGATTTTAAGAGACTTCCAGGAAGCCGAGTCAACTGCCCGTGGAAGGTGCCGCCCCGAGCCATCACTGATGCCAATGTGGCAGAGAGGTGAGACCGTGGTGCTGATTATAATACAAAACAAGGGAATTAATTTGATTTGGAGGAGTTAAGCCAGTGAATGTAGGTTAATTTCCTGTGTTGGCCAATAAAAAAAATTTCCATCTTCCAATTGGCACCAGCTGTATTTTATGGGTTGTTCTTGAACTGGGCTCTAACCCAAATTCACCTCTCCCTTTCCACAGCAGACTTGGAAGACAAGGATATTAATAAGCTTGTAGCAATTAGTAAGCATGTGTCATTACATTTCAGAGGACTTTGAGGGTAACTGGAATAGGCACAGGGTTTTTTGGGGATGTTTTTAGCATTCATGAGTCACTTCATTCCAAACATTCCAAAAACACTTTCTTCTCCTTGACTTCAATAGAAGCTGAACTGCTAATAACTAATCCTCCTCATGCATCGCTACAACAGAAACTATATAGTGTTACAGCAAAATAAATGATATTTTGTGAGTTGTGAGCTCGCAGTCTAAATTGAATATTATGATAAAAAGGCTGGGTACTGCGAAATAATGAAAAAAAAAATGTTTACTTGCGTTTTCTTCGCTTGCTGCATGCACAAACAGTGTAGAACAATTCGTGAACGAATTACCCTTATGAGCCGATTCTTTTAATGAATCAGTCAAAACGACAAGTTATCTATTTGAAGCAGTCTAGTTAATCTGTCACTGAGTAAACACACTGATTTCATCAAATCACATTTACACATATTTGTAGAATATTGTATAAAACACTGGTTTACGCAATTCTTTTTTTTTTATTAATATTTTTGGTTACAGAGCTGGTGTTCTACTTGATCAGTACCGCAAAAAGTCCAAGCTTTTCCGTAGCAAAGTGTTGCTGGTTCCTCTGGGTGATGACTTCCGCTATGATAAAGCACTGGAGTGGGACCAGCAGTACTTCAACTACCAGAAACTGTTTGATTACATGAATTCCCACCCAGAAATGCATGTGAAGGTACATTTTCAGAATTTTTTTACTGTACTTCAACAGCTCAACATTATCAAGAAAGTCAGTTTAAAGTGTGTAATTTCTGCACCACCAAATGAAATTGCAAAAATAACTGTTCTCAAACAGGTTTCCCCAAACACTCCCCTCATCTGCCATTGGTAGGCCAAAACATAGTCCTGCCCCAAATTCATGCCATTGGTTGAGCCAATATTGCTGTGTTGGGCTGGTTGGGTTGCTTATCAGAAACTGATGAATCATCTTTTTTGAGGGCAGTCAGGCTATGAATGGCTTACCGTGCATCCGGAAAGTATTCACAACGCTTCACTTTTTCCACATTTTGTTATGATACAGCCTTATTCCAAAATGGATTAAATTCATTATTTTCCTCAAAATTCTACAAACAATACCCCATAATGACAACGTGAAAGAAGTTTGTTTGAAATCTTTGCAAATTTATTAAAAAAAAAAAAGAAAAAAAAAAGAAAAATCACATGTACATAAGTATTCACAGCCTTTGCTCAATACTTTGTTGAAGCACCTTTGGCACCAATTACAGCTTCAAGTCTTTTTGAGTATGATGCTACAAGCTTGGCACACCTATTTTTGGGCAGTTTCTCCCATTCTTCTTTGCAGGACCTCTCAAGCTCCATCAGGTTGGAAGGGGAGCGTCGGTGCACAGCCATTTTCAGATCTCTCCAGAGATGTTCAATCGGGTTCAAATCCGGGCTCTGGCTGGGCCACTCAAGGATATTCACAGAGTTGTCCCGTAGCCACTCCTTTGTTATCTTGGCTGTGTGCTTAGGGTCATTGTCCTGTTGGAAGATGAACCTTCGCCCCAGTCTGAGGTCCAGAGCGCTCTGGAGCAGGTTTTCATCAAGGATGTCTCTGTACATTGCTGCATTCATCTTTCCCTCAATCCTGACTAGTCTCCCAGTTCCTGCCGCTGAAAAACATCCACACAGCATGATGCTGCCACCACCATGCTTCACTGTAGGGATGGTATTGGCCAGGTGGTGAGCGGTGCCTGGTTTCCTCCAGACATGACGCTTGCCATTCAGGCCAAAGAGTTCAATCTTTGTTTCTCATGGTCTGAGAGTCCTTCAGGTGCCTTTTGGCAAACTCCAGGCGGGCTGTCATGTGCCTTTTACTGTCATGCTTCCATCTGGCCACTCTACCATACAGGCCTGATTGGTGGAGTGCTGCAGAGATGCTTGTACTTCTGGAAGGTTCTCCTCTCTCCACAGAGAAATGCTGGAGCTCTGTCCGAGTGACCATCAGGTTCTTGGTCACCTCCCTGACTAAGGCCCTTCTCCCCCGATCACTCAGCTTGCCCAGGCGGCCAGCTCTAGGAAGAGTCCTTGTGGTTCCAAACTTCTTCCATTTACAGATGATGGAGGCCACTGTGCTCATTGGGACCTTCAATGCTGCAGAAATTTTTCTGTACCCTTCCCCAGATTTGTGCCTCGATACAATCCTGTCTCGGAGGTCTACAGACAATTCCTTGGACTTCATGGCTTGATTTGTGCTCTGACATGCACTATTAACTGTGGGACCTTATATAGACAGGTGTGTGCCTTTCCAAATCATGTCCAATCAACTGAATTTACCACAGGTGGACTCCAATCAAGTTGTAGAAACATCTCAAGGATGATCAGTGGAAACAGGATGCACCTGAGCTCAATTTTGAGTGTCATGGCAAAGGCTGTGAATACTTATGTACATGTGATTTTTTTTTATTTTATTTTTTTTTATAAATTTGCAAAGATTTCAAACAAACTTCTTTCACATTGTCATTATGGGGTATTGTTTGTAGAATTTTGAGGAAAATAATGAATTTAATCCATTTTGGAATAAGGCTGTAACATAAAATGTTGAAAAAGTGAAGCGCTGTGAATACTTTCCGGATGCACTGTACTTACAGTTGCCTCTGCACATTAAGCTGCTATAGAAGAAAATATTTTAGCATGGAAAAAAATGTTGGTGCAAAGTCAAAATCTTGTCTTTCAAACAAGCACAGCTCTTGTTTAACTCAGCAGTGTGGTACAACAATAATAATAATAATAAAAAAATAAATTAAAAAAAATGTTTGCAGGGCAAAAAAACCAAAAAAAAGTCAAGATGTTTTCATTTTGGAATATGCTGAATTAATTGAATTGCTTTGTAAATTCTGTGTTCTCAGGCCCAGTTTGCAACACTGACAGACTACTTTAATGCTGTGTACAAGGCTAATGGTGTTGCCCAGGGGACGAGACCACCTGATTACCCCGTACTAAGTGGAGACTTCTTCGCCTACGCGGACAGAGAGGATCATTATTGGAGTGGATACTACACCTCACGGCCCTTCTACAAAAACCTGGACCGTGTGTTAGAGTCTCACCTCCGGTTAGTCAGTAAATACCTGCCATCTCAATGTTAGAATTACCAACTTAAGCCCTATTCGGACGGCAATTATTTTCATGAGGACGTGAGGTAATTCCAGCATTTACAGCGGGTAGTCGGTGATTTTATTGGTGTCCGAATCCGAAATGTCGGTGTTTTTCTCCCATCTCCCACGAGAAAATTCCCGGCCAAATTACCTACTGTTTTTTGACAAACACCAAGGTCGTGTGGTAATTTAATTACCGTCCGAATCCACATCTCTGAGTTTATAATCCAAAAGCCGTTTTGGAAATCCTTTTTGACTGTACGTTGCGCTGCACGTGGTAACAGCTCTGGCGGTAATGGACAGAAAGTTGGAGGAACAGAAATTTTTGAAATAATTCACAATAATAAAATTACATCGCCGCTCCACTACAGTGAGTGGGAACTCTTTAAGTAGAAGGGAAAGAAAAACGAGAGCCATAAAATGGTCCATTATAATGGCAGCAATGTAATAAAATTTTAATATTTTAATGTAGAAACGTTTACTAAATACATTTAAACATAGGGCTTGCATGACTACTCGTTTATACGGGTCGAGTAGTCCCAGAAAAGTTGCCGGGTCAATGTCTGTCTTATTTAAAAGGTTTAATTTCCACCACTTTTTTTTTTTTTTCTTATTTGATCCCCTTTTCTCCCCAATTTGGAATGCCCAATTTCCACTACTTAGTAGGTCCTCGTGGTGGCGCGGTTTCTCACCTCAATCCGGGTGGTGGAGGACAAGTCTTAGTTCTCAAATCACGTGGCTCGCTGTGCATGACACTGCGGAGACTCAGAGCATGTGGAGGCTCATGCTACTCTCTGCGATCCACGCACAACTTACCACACTCCCCATTGAGAGCGAGAACCACTAATCGCGACCACGAGGAGGTTACCCCATGTGACTCTACCCTCCCTAGCAACCCTAGAAATTATGACAGTTTTTATTTTTGGGTGAATTTTCTTTAAAGTGTAGTTCAAGTTCCCAAAAGTGTTTATTTGTTATTAAATTCCCGAACTCATTTATAATGGTACTGACAAACTGGCATCGAACTATCTGAATTGAATCCTTTATTTTGGCAAGTCTTTGCCTCTATTTGCCAGGATTCAATTATGTTTTGAATAAATGCCTACTCTCTGTGGTATTACCAGAGAATAATTAAAATACTCTGTTATGTGGCTGATGAGCTTTTCTCATTTATTCCCCTTCTATTTGTCAGGTGTAAGGAATTGCTTAATTGCTCTCATTATTACCTCGTTAAAGTCATTATCATTGATTTCTCACCTTAGGCTTAGTCTTTGTAAATTTGAATGGCATGCTTTCGGTGCCCAGTGCTTTGAATTGTGGCAACGGCATAATACCATTATCTATTCATTATGTAGTGCCTTGCCACAGCAATAAACTTTTTGTTTACACCTTGACAGTGCTAGCTCTGTCAAGGGGCTGTTTACACAGGACGTGTTCTTGAATTCTGTCTGTGCCATTTATTTAATTGTTGGTTAATCAGACGGATGACTTTGTCATGTCTCGCTGTTTTTCAGCATCATGCACCATGAGTGTTAAGTTTTTAAGACCGCATGTCAAGCTAAAAGTAGTTCAACTTTTAAAAAAGCGTTTATCTATTTTTAACTAGGGATGGGACGATATATAATTTCGATATATCGCAATCCAAAAAAATTACGAACCATATCGGGTATAACTCTATTTCGAAATTTGCAATATTGTTTTCTGTCTATGTGATCATAAATGAAATGACCCGTCAAACAACATAATCTCTCTATCGCTTGATTTTTACCCACTGTGCTTTTTTTATACATTGTTCACAGGGTTCTCTCAAGGTCCTGAAAGTGCTTGAATTTAGCTTTTAGAAATTTAAGTACTGGAATACCTGGAAAATCGGCTTTTGATGAAAAATGCTTGAATAAAACGTTTCCTCTGTGTAAAGATGAGATGCACCACTTTCATTGAATAGTGTGTCTTAATATCCTTTCTGTTCTTTACAGTCTAAAAAAATAAAAATAAATATTAATTTTAATCTCACGCAGCATGGATGCGCTAAAGAAACCAAGAGATTCTCGTTTATGTTCGCTGAACCGGAACACTGTGAACCGCTCGTTGAACCAGTAACCTTTTTAGCATTTCTTATACAAATTAATGTAAACTTGTACACATTATTTCAAACAGTGATAGCTCATATCATTATTATATATATACCATTTCATGATATAATATTAATTAATATAATGTAAATTTTTTTTATTTTTACTAAGTTACATTTTAATTCTAGTAATGATGACAAACAAATCATCAAAAGATAACACTTTCAAATACCACTTTCAGGACAGGATCTGTTCAGCTCTATTGCTTGTTCTGCACCTGATCATCCTGAATGTAGCAAACTATTTTAGAAAGCTTATTTGTTTGTGATCTTTCTTACAGAGAAAGGTATAGGAGCAACTCTTATTTAAACTTTGATCATTTTACAGTTGAAGTCAGAAGTTTACATACACTTAGGTTTAAGTCATTAAAACTAATTTAACCACTCCACAGATTTAATATTAGCAAACTATAGTTTTGGCAAGTCGTTTAGGACATCTACTTTGTGCATGACGAGTAATTTTTCCAACAATTGTTTACAGACAGATTGTTTCACTTTTAATTGTCTATATCACAATTCCAGTGGGTCAGAAGTTTACATGCACTAAGTTAACTGTGCCTTAAAGCAGCATGAAATATTCCAGAAAATGATGTCAAGACTTTAGACAATTAGCTGATAGGAGGTGTACTGAATTGGAGGTGTACCTGTGGATGTATTTTAAGGAATTAAAAAAAAAGAAATTGTGGACCTCCACAAGTCTGGTTCATCCTTGGGAGCAATTTCCAAACGCCTGAAGGTATCAGGTTAATCTGTACAAACAATAGTACGCAAGTATAAACAACATGGGACCACGCAGCCATCATACCGCTCAGGAAGGAGACACATTCTGTCTCCTAGAGATGAACGTAGTTTGGTGCGAAAAGTGCAAATCAATCCCAGAACAACAGCAAAGGACCTTGTGAAGATGTTGGAGGAAATAGTTAGAAAAGTATCTATATCCACAGTAAAACGAGTCCTATATCGACATAACCTGAAAGGCTGCTCAGCAAGGAAGAAGCCACTGCTCCAAAACCACCATAAAAAAGCCAGACTACAGTTTGTAAGTGCACATGGGGACAAAGATCTTTTTGGAGAAATGTCCTCTGGTCTAATGAAACAAAAATTGAACTGTTTGGCCATAATGACCATTGTTATGTTTGGAGGAAAAAGGGTGAGGCTTGCCAGCCGAAGAACATCATCCCAACTGTGAAGAATGGGAGTGGCAGCATCATGTTGTGGGAGTGCTTTGCTACAAGAGGGACTGGTGCACTTCACAAAATAGATGACATTATGAGGAAGGAAAATAATGTGGATATATTGAAGCAACATTTGCTTGGTCGCAAATGGGTTTTCCAAATGGACAGTGACCCCAAGCATACCCCCAAAATTGTGAAAGCTTAAGGACAACAAAGTCAAGGTATTGGAGTGGCCATCACAAAGCCCTGACCTCAATCCGATAGAAAATTTGTGGGCAGAACTGAAAAAGCGTGTGCGAGCAAGGAGGCCTACAAACCTGACTCAGTTACACCAGTTCTGTCTGGAGGAATGGGACAAAATTCCAGCAACTTATTGTGAGAAGCTTGTGGAAGGCTACTCAAAATGTTTGACCCAAGTTAAACAATTTAATGGCAATAATATCAAATACTAACAAAGTGTATGTAAACTTCTGACCCACTGAGAATGTGATGAAATAAATAAAAACTGAAATAAATAATTCTGTTATTCTGACATTTCTACTCTCTACAATTATTCTTAAAATAAAGTAGTGATCCTAACTGACCTAAGACAGGGAATGTTTTCTACGATTGAATGTCAGGAATTGTGAAAAACTGAGTTCAAATGTATTTGGCTAAGGTGTATGTAAACTTCTGACTTAAACTGTGTATCGTGTATTAAAGAACTTTATTTTGATGAGAAATTATAATGAGCATTTTGCAAATTTTTTCAGCAAATAAAGAATTCTGTAATATATTGTCACTTTAGTGTTATTTCGAATTGAGATTATATTGAATCGTGAACCTCATATTGTATATTGAACCCATCCCTATTTCTAACACTAGAACGTATTTGAGTAAAAGATCATTTAAAGGTGCAATATGTAAAATTTTTAATGTAATATTCGCCTTTTTTTGCCAATGTGTGAACGGTTTGTAACGCAACTTAAAAAATGAGCCCTTCCTGGACTTCCTAGGTTGCCTATTAAGGCCTGTAGACTGATTTTCATGTGAAGGGAGCGGGTCGCTTTTGCCGGGAAAATCCAAAGGATGTGACGTTTTGCGCGCTCCCGAGAGCCTTGCCTAATTGCTTCCTTATTTAACAGCGTTAACAGACAGTCTGCAACACTAGGTAACGTTATCTTAGAGATGGAATCCAGTAAACGTCCGGCTCACAGCACAACACCGACTCCTAGACAAACTCAGATTAAGCCAAAAAAAACATGTATCTACTGAATCCCGTCTGGCTAAGCGGGAACGTGATCATGATCGAGCGAAAACTAGAGTGAACATCGGCAGGACATTTGATTCCTGGAGGGAACTTTGTTCGGTTTTGGGGATCAAAAACCGACCCTGAAGAATTGGCGTTCTTCTTATTGGACAGGTAAGCTTACATAACTGCAAATCATGTGAAATATAGTGCCATAAGGATTGATCTGTGTCATTTTAGCTAACTTGATCTTGCCTGCTAACACTGACGAATTGCAAGCCAAATAATTTCAAAGATCTTCTCTTTATACTAAAAGTCAGGTATGCTGATCCACAGTAACTGACATAAACAATGTTCATCTGTAATTATTCAGCAAGGTAAACTACAATAACACATGAAATGAATGCTAGACAATGTTCAAGATAATGCAAAAAGCTCCATTCATTAGTGTAACGTAACTTGGTTATACAGAAAATATATACATTCTATTATTATAAAACAATAGCGCATCGATGTATCAAAATGACAGTTGTGATGGAATCACATCAATACTGAATTGTGTCAACATATTTATAATGTACAGTCTATTTTATAAACAGCTACTGTCATATATAGCTGGCTAGCTAGCTATTGCTGACATAGGCTATCGTATAAATGCAGTCAATGTATCATGCAAAGAAAAGTGATTACTTCAAACTACAGTCTCGCATAGTCAGACCTATATCCACACATTGTTTTAGCCCTGTTCCAGCACTGGAGAGTCAAATATAATATACAGTCTCAAAGTTTGTAGTAAAACAATAATAACTGTGTAATTTAATTATGCTACCTTATCTGTCATGATGATGCCGGTGAATCATGTCCAGTCTCTTTGTTTTTGTTATGCTTGCTCGCGTCCCTTTAGAGTGTGTGCACGCACGATCACGAGCAACAGGCTGCAGTTCACTTAACGGCCACAGGTGTCATTAATAACAAGGGTTTCTGAATCTTATATACTGCACCTGTAAGAGATATACAATTCCAGTCAGGTTTCCATCCGAGCTGTGGATTTAATTTATGTGAAAAATCAGAGTTTAATTTGCAATTAAAGCAGTGTTTCCATCCTATGCGTTCAAGAGAACAAAATGTTCGGGTAAATTGTCAAATTCGAAATGGAGGTTGTAGCCAATGGGGAAGCCACTGCGGCTCTTTTATCAGATGTAATAAATTACTTGCGGTTTAGAGCATGCAATCATTTTGATGACAGTCTTTTGGTTCAGCGTTTCAGGATGACCAACGTTTGAGATGCAATCCAGTGATATTTGTCCACTGATTAGTTTAGTTATAAGCAAATTATTCAGTCACACAATGCTTTTTAAGATATTGGAATTTATTGGGTAAATTGCATGTCTTCTTACTGAATTAAAAAAACTGCTTTTTTTTTTTTTTTTTTTTTTGTACATTTCTATCAAGCATTTTTTTTTTTTTTTTTTTAAGTGATATCCCAAAATTTGCATTAAAATACGTGAATGGAAATCCAGGTACTTACATTCTTAAAGTTTGATTTCTATGTTTCCAGTTTGCATACATAGTAGGTAAAGTGAAAATATTAAATATTATTAGAACCATGCATGGCCAAATGGTGCTTGGTAGCAAATGGTTAGTTTGTTTCTTACCATGTTGTTGTTAATTCTTATTTCATGTAGAGGCGCAGAGATTCTCTATAGCTTGGCGGTGGCACACGCGCGGCATGCAGGCATGGAAGGACGTTATCCTACATCAGACTACTCCCTCCTCACTGATGCTAGGAGAAATATAGGGCTCTTCCAGCACCATGACGCCATCACAGGCACTGCCAAGGAAGTTGTGGTCATCGACTATGGAAACAGGTGGACACCTGCTCTAAAATATTTGCAGTCTCTGAGTTTAAGTCTGTAGCTTTGATTCTCATAAACTGATTGGAGAAACTGTTAAAAGACTCTTAGGTCTTAATTTGTGACATTTTTGGTGGCCATTATCTGTCCCTTTTGATTTATTTTTGTGGTTTGGATTTATGACTTTCCGTCTGTAAACGGCTCTGGATTCCTTTCTTTTTCCTGCAGGTTGTTACGTTCCCTGGTTGGTCTGAAACGAGTGATCATTAACGCTGCACACTTCCTCGTAATGAAGAACAAAGACATTTATCGCTTCTACCAGACAGAGCCATTTTTAGAGACGGTAAGGAGCAGTACTGGTTTAATTTAATGCTTTTAAGCAGCTCATTTTATAAAACCAATTTAAAGGGATAGTTAACCCTAAAAATTTAAATTCATGTTTTTCCAAACATGTATGTACCTTTTCTCTTGAACACAAAAGGAGATGTTAGGCTAAATGACAGCCTCAGTCACCAGTTTTATTGCAACTTTTTTCCCAATAAAATGAGAGCGAATGTTCATTTTCCATTAAGTCTTATGGGTTTGGAACAACATGAGGGGGAGTAAATGATGACAGAATTTCCACTTTTTGGTTAACTACCCCTTCCAGAGTTTGACCTTTGACCTCCTATGTTTTATCCATGTCACTGTAGGATGACAGACGTGCCACACAGGATTCTCTTCCACAGCGCACACTTATAGAGTTGGAATCATCTCCAAGGTAAGATTTGTTTTATCTACAAATTTAAGGAAATAATGGCAGATACTCAATGCTCATGAAAAAACTCATGTTTTCTCATACCTGTCTCAGGATTCTGTTTCATTAAAAACTTTTGACATGCTTTGATGGAAAGCTGTTCCCTTTGGCTTTTATTTTTTATTTTTTAAATGAAGTGTGGCTTTCTGCTTCAACACAAGAATAAAAGGGTTGAAATGACAGATGCAGGGAAATATTATTTATTTTGAGAATTAAGCTAAAGATAAGAGCACCTTTGTGTTCTTTGACTAATATTTAATGTGAAATTCATGCAAGTTTTTTTTCTGTCTTAAAGGAATTGTTCACCCAAAAATGAAAATTCTCTCACCATTTACTCACCCTCATGCCATCCCAGATGTGTATGACTTTTTCTTCTTTAGAACACAAATGAAGATTTTAGAAGAATATTTCAGCTCTTTAGGTCCTTACAATGCAAGTGAATGATGACCAAAACTGTGAAGGTCCAAAAAGCACACGAAGGCCACAAAAGTAATCCATAAGACTCCGGTGGTTTAATCCATATCTTCAGAAGCGATTTGATTGGTGAGAGTGAGAAACAGATCAATATTTAAGTCCTTTTTAACCATAAATCTTCACTTTCACTTTCAAAATGTGAAAGAATGTTGTAACAAGGTTGACATGGGAAAGGAGGAGGAACCGGCTGAACAGTCAAAATAATATTTAATAAGAACTTAAAAAGACACACAGAACACAAACGTGCACATGGCAGCTGCATGTGGCTCTCTCTCTCTCCCCCGAACTGCCGCATTCGCTGCACTTATCCCTCTCCTCGGCTGATTAGCCTGATTGGGAGCCGGGCGTGTGTAGTTACGGCCCCGCCCCGCCCTCCTCATCACAAATGTAAAAGTGGAAGTGAAAGTGTTTCTCGTCCACACCTATCATATTGCTTCTAAAGATTTGGATTTAACCACTGGAGTCTTATGAATTACTTTATGCTGCCTTTGTGCTTTTTGGAGCTTAAACGTTTTGGTCACCATTCACTTGCATTGAAAGGACCAACAGAGCTGAGATATTCTTCTAAAAATCTTTGTTTGTGTTCTGCAGAAGAAAGAAAGTCATACACATCTGGGATGGCATGAAGATGTGTAAACGATGAGAGAAATTTCATTTTTGGGTAAACTATCACTTTAAAGGAGATGAAATATCCTTTCAGACTAATCTGATCTGAATTCTATCACTGCTCAAAGTCCCTGAACAGCTCTGTTGCTAGTATGCGTTCCAATGTGACTGTTGTGTCCAACTGTACCCCATTTTCTGCACTCCCATTTGTAGTCGCCACATCATATCACTGCTCATTTGCATAAAGTTGAACTCTGCTGGCCATGTCACCTCAATTCGCCAACTTTCTTTGAAAACGAATGACTTCCGTTCACTTTGCAAATCGTTGTTAATGTGAACGACCCCCGAAGAAGCATCTTTGTCAACAAATCACATTTCTGCATGTGCATGAATGCAATTCTGATCTGTCTCATCATCTTTTTCTCAGGTATCTGGTGCTTTTTAACCCAGTTGAGCAGGAGCGTCTGTGTTTGGTGACCGTGCTGGTGAACTCGGCCAGAGTGAGGGTGCTCACAGAAGATGGGCAGACATTACCGGTTCAGCTCAGTGCGCAGTGGGCATCCGCTGTTGAGATGAGTGGAGAGGTCCTCCAGGTTTGCAGGCACTTTCTATATGTGTAACTGATACTGTAACATATGATCAGACGAGGCCAGCCACAAACTTTACATCTGTATTTGCAACCTTTCGTAATGCCATCTCTTCATCCAGGCCTCTTTCATGGCACGCCTCCCTGCTCTGGGATTGGCCATCTTCCACCTGTACGATTCAGCCGACTCCCCCATGACTCTGCGCTCTGATACGTTGCTGAGGATTCCAGGGCGGGTTCAAAGCATAAGAGGGTTGGACCCTCTTCCTGTGCGATCGCAGACAGCAGATGCCCAACCTCTCTATATTCAGAGCCAGTCTCTTACGCTGGGCTTCTCTGGAACCACTGGCCTGCTGGAGGTGAAGTTACTTCTATGCGGTGCTGCTATAGTTGTTGTAGGGCATAAAGTAAAAACAAAAAATGTCTGTACAGTACGTTTCTTAAAAATGTTCGATCATTTGACCTTAGGACATGGCAAAGTTAGTTCAAATAATCAAGTTATGTAATCCCCCCCACCCACCCCCCCAAAACAAATGATAGAAAATGTTATATCTAGGGTTGTGAATAGATTACATAAAAAAACAAATTAATCTTAATTTTCTGTGATTTTAATCATGGTACATTAAAATATAATCATAAATATATTTACATTATACTTTGTCTCAAGGAACTTGCGAGAAATTGATTAGTCATCATTTATTTTATTTATTGAAATATATAAATGTTAAAATGTAAAAAAAAATTTGCAGATAGAGTTTAGACATTTTTACATTTATAAATCTTTGATATGTATATGTATACATGCCATAAAATTAGTGGACATGCTGTAATTAGAAGTTGTTGTTCTGCCGTTTTCCCAGTGGACTTTGTTTTTGTTTCTCCCCTTTTCTGCCCAATTTGGAATTCCCAATGCGTTCTAAGTCCTCGTGGTGGCGTAGTGACTCGCCTCAATCCGGGTGGCAGAGGACGAATCTCAGTTGCCTCCATGTCTAAGACAGTCAGTCCGCGCATTTTATCACGTGGCTTGTTGAGCGCATTACCGCGGAGACATGGCGTGTGTGGAGGCTTTACGCACGACTCGCCACGTGCCCCACCAAGAGCAAGAACCACACATTTTAGCGACCACGAGAAGGTTACCCCATGTGACTCTACCCTCCCTAGCAACCGGGCCAATTTGGTTGCTTAGGAGACCTGGCTGGAGTCACTCAACACGCCCTGGCTTCGAACTTGCGTCTTTACTCGCTGAGCTACCCAGGCCGCCCCCCAGTGGACTTTATTAATAATAGGATCAAATGGGCAGATTCAGTTCATAGTGAGCTTTATTGGCCAGAGAAACTTAAGTGTACACTGTCAATGCTTTATAAGACACTATAATGTACATATAGATACAAACTGAAGTTTAATTTGCTGAAGTTTAAAATCTCAAAATTATTATTTTCTCTGGCTGCTGTTCAGGTTATGAACAGGTGGGGTCTATCTCACTCATTCACTTTTGACACTGGTTCAGATGTCAGTGGATGAGAGTTTTTCGGGAGATAAAAAAAGGTTCGGCAGTATCTCTGTCCGTATCTCTCCCACACCAGTCTCGCCACTTGCGAAGTTGCGGGTGAAGTCTCCGTTCTCTGTACAATAAATCCTGTTTATTATGTCCGTGACAAGCGACACGCGTAACGAATATGCATGCTTTGCTCTGCACAACCAGTTCCTCTGCTAGGTTGTGCAATCGAGTCAAGCGTGCCTCCTGAAAATTTATATATGCAAATTTTAGCCACATGAAATGGGGAAAAATATTAGTGAAATTTCAGAAAGTAAAAAATGTAATAAAATTTGTTGCTGCATTAATTTTTTTATTTTTTTTTATGTGTTAAGCAGTCAACTATTAATTGCATTTTCCCAGCCCTAGTGACAGTAAATATTTTGGGGGAAATTATGATAACGACGTGCATTATCGCATATATTCAAGAAAAGTTACTTTTTACTTGATGGTTAAACCACTTGGAATTTGTAAATAAATAAAAAATCTACATTTTTGATGAAAATGTTATACAAGTTTATCACTAACCTGAAATCAACATGAATACAAAGATTACATTTGTAACCATTATCCTGTAGGAAGTTTCCAAGCTTACGACATCAAAAGTCTAATTTTACATTTGGTCAGCTGCAGAAGTGTTTCTTTGTTGTTTGCCAAATGGATTTGTGAAATGCAACCCTGTCCTAATTTTATAACGTACATATGCTGTTGTATCCGCTTTTAGAATCTGAATCAGCTATAACGTTTATAATGATTAATTCTCTCTTGTTGTTTTCTTCATCAGAGTATTCGACGTAAAGACGACCCTCAGGAGGTCAGAGTACAGATTCAGATCCTCACTTATGGAACTCGACCCTCCAAGGACAAAAGCGGGGCATATCTCTTCCTACCGGATGGAAATGCCAAGGTATTATCCACAGACCACACAGTTACCCTCTTGAGTCTTGACTGGGGTGAAAAGCAATTTATCACACAGCATGGCGGGAATGAACATTTTCCACTTACGATTTCCTTTCTTTAGGGGTTCAACCACAAAGTGCCGAAACCCTGTTGTATTTGTCAGGATTTTAATTATTATTATTATTATTATTATTATTATTTTTTCTGCCCTAAAACTGATCTTGCAGACCAAACCGTAAGGCCAAGAGACTTGAAACTTTGGGGAATGGTAGTACCCCGGCGGTCTACCCATATGCATTGAATCGACCTGATCAACCAATAGGTGGCACTATAGTGAAAAAACAATTTTGTAGCACATGCACGTAAAGGCCCTATGCCGCTTGAACCCTGGTAATTGCTGATTACAGTTATATATTTTTTTTGCTGCTGCTTGCTCTCAGCCCTATTCCCAGCGAGAAGCTCCAATAGTGCGTGTGGTGGAGGGTCCGCTCTTTGCGGAGGTGGTGACACATTACCAGCACTTTCAGCAGACGGTCCGCATTCATAATGTTCCAGGTACTCCCTCGATCCTTAAGTCCACCATCTGTCTCACATACAAAGATGTTTTTGTGAGCACATCCTGCCTTGCCTTATGATTTATTTATCACTCTCCATGTCTTTCTTGCAGGAGTAGATGGACTGTCTTTGGACATCACCACCATGGTGGACATCAGAGACCAGAATAACAAGGAGCTAGCCATGCGCCTTGTCACCGACATCCAGAGTGAAGACACTTTCTACACAGATCTCAATGGCTTCCAGGTAAAGCCCTTGTAGATTACCTACAAAGAACCCAAAAATGAACATTCGGTCATCATTTAGTCTCCATGTTGAACACAAAAGCAGATGCTAGGCAGTATGTATCTTGTTCCTCAGATGCAGCCTCGACGGTACTTCCAGAAGCTTCCATTGCAGGCTAATTTCTACCCCATGCCCACCATGGCCTACATTCAGGACAGCCAGTACCGGCTCACACTCCATACGGCCCAGGCTCTGGGGGTCAGCAGCCTGGCAAGTGGTAAGTAGAGATGGCACAATACCAAAACTGCAGTAGTAGATACCAAAGAAATTTGACTGTTCTTGATGCCAATTAATGAGCTTTAATTAGGTTAGAGGATTTGTTGCCCTAGGAAGGTTATGATGCAATTTCAGCCTTCTCATATTAATATTCATGAGCTGCCTTAGGCATAGGATTCATTACTTTGCCACCTTCTGTTCTGGATTGTGCTGATACTACAACTACTGTAAAAAAAGAAATAAAACTGTGTTGTATCATTTTTTTAAAAATCTGTATCGACTCTGTACGGAAGTACTAGTACTTTTGACATCCGTAGCAGTGGGTACCCAGCAGACAGGAACATGGATCGGTGAGAGAGAGGGCAGGAAAAAAAAAACACACAGTGGGACACGGTGCTCTGGTTCTCTATTGATTTAATGCAATGTATCCAATAATGAAGATGAAGTGAGTGTAATACTAACCTCTAATGCTTTGCCTCTCTCCCTTTCTTTCTTTACCACTATCTCTCTCATTCTCTATATCCTACAGGTCAACTTGAGGTGATTCTAGACCGTCGGTTGATGCAGGATGATAACAGGGGTTTGGGGCAGGGCCTGAAAGACAACAAACGAACGGCAAACCGTTTCCGCCTTCTGCTTGAGAGGAGGAGCAGTAGTGGAAAGGTGAGTTCTGATTGGATGAGGGGATGCAGGAACAGAACCAAAAGCCACCCTACCATTGTCAGACTACCGCACTACACTCTCAAACTACTTAATTGGATATATCTGAATATTTTGCAATACAATTAAAATGTGTTGTTTATATACTTTATAAGCAACTTTTGGATCAAACTGATTACTTTATATTAGGTGTCTTTAACTACTATATACTAACATTAAAATACATACAATACAATGTACTTATTGTGTAACTACATGTAACAATTCTCACAAGATTCACATTTGCTGTTAATGAGGTTGAGATAAGGGTAGGTTTAGGGCTAGGGTTTAGATTAAGGCAGGGGTGTCCAAACTACAGCCCACGGGCCATCTGCGGACCGCCGAATGCTCTGATACGGCCCCCAAAAGGTTTTAGTAATAGAACAGATTTTGGCCCGCTATTGAGAAATGTTATAAAATTAATATTCTGAACACTGAGTGTCGCGATCACGTGCAGCCACATTTCACAGCGCATCGTTTCCACTAGTGCGTTTTCTTTAGTTGCCACCAGCTTCATCCATTGGAAGAGTTAAGTAGTTTGGAATGTACTTTGTCATTTCTTTTATTAAAATATATTTTATGTCATCATATTTAATGCTTCTCTTAAAGTAGAATTTGAAGGACTATATAAGATGGTATAAATAATAAAAAAAATAAATAAAAAAAAAACAGAACCCAGGGCATTTTTTGCACTAACATTTTGAACTTTAGGGCATTTTTATTTATTTTTTTGTCACTTTTGGGGCTATTTTTTCACTGAGCCTCCCTTAATTTCTGACTCTGCATCACTGTTCCATTGCAAGTGTTCTTGTTGAGAGAAATATCCTTTATTAATACAAAATATGATTAAAACTTGCATAATATTGAGCATAGAATATAAATATGATGCAACAGTGGCAATCTATTTTTTTTATTTTTATTTTTTTTATTAACTATGCGACCCGCGACACCTTATTTCTTTTTGCATCTGGCCTCCAGTACAAAAAGTTTGGAAAAGCCTGGATTAGGGTTTAGGGTAAGGATTGGTTTAGGATTAGGGGCAAGGTTAACATTGTAACTACAGATGTATTTAACTGCAGGTAGTTTAAATAAGTACAATGCAACAACATGTATGTACATAATAATTACATTGGAACATGCTTATGTACATAGTAGTTAAAGGGATAGTTCGCCCAAAAATGAAAATTCTCTCATCATTCACCCTCATGCCATCTTAGTTGTGTATGACTTTTTCTTCTGCTGAACACAAACAAAGATTTTTAGAAAATTATCTCAGCTCTGTAGGTCCATACAATGCAAGTGAATGGGTACCAACAATTTTAAGCTCATAAAGGCATCATAAAATTAATCCATACGACTCCATTGGTTAAATCCATGTCTTCAGAAGCAGTATGATAGGTGTGGTTGAGCAACAGATCAATATTTAGGTTACTTAATATATTTTTTACTATAAATTCTCCGCCTTGCCTGTAGGTGGCGATATGCATGAAGAATGCTACTCGCCAAAAACAAAAGTGAAAATGGATATTGATAGTAAAAAGGACTTAAATATTTACCTGTTTCTTACCTACACTTACACCAATCAGCCACAACATTAAAACCACCTGCCTAATATTGTGTAGATCCCCCTCGTGCCGCAAAAACAGCGCCAACCCGCATCTCAGAATAACATTCTGAGATGATATTCTTCTCACCACAATTGTACAGAGTGTTTATCTGAGTTACTGTAGACTTTGTCACTTCAAACCAGTCTGGCCATTCTCTGTTGACCTCTCTCATCAACAAGGCGTTTCTGTCCACAGAACTGCTGCTCACTGGATGTTTTTTGTTTTTGGCACTATTCTGAGTAAACTCTAGAGACTGTTGTGTGTGAAAATCCCAGGAGATCAGCAGTTACAGAAATATTCAAACCAGACTGTCTGGCACCAACAATCATCCATGCGATAATCTAATCAGCCAATCGTGTGGTAGCAGTGCAGTGCGTAAAATCATGCAGATACGGGTCAGGAGCTTCAGTTAATGTTTACATCAACCATCAGATTGGGGAAAAAAAGAGATCTCAGTGATTTGGAGCATGGCATGATTGTTGGTGCCAGATGGGCTGGTTTGAGTATTTCTGTAACTGCTGATCTCCTGGGATTTTCACACACAACAGTCTGTAGAATTTACTCAGAATGGTGCCAAAAACATCCAGTGAGTGGCAGTTCTGTGGACAGAAACGCCTTGTTGATGAGAGAGATCAACAGAGAATGGCCAGACTGGTTCGAACTGATAAAGTCTACGGTAATTCAGATAACCGCTCTGTACAATTGTGGTGACAAGAATATCATCAAATAATGTTATTCTGAGATGCGGGTTGGCGCTGTTTTGGTGGCATGAAGGGGACATACACAATATTAGGAAGGTGGTTTTAATGTTGTGTCTGATTGGTGTATCATATGGCTACTGAAGATGTGGATTCAATCACTGGAGCTGTATGAATTACTTTTATGCTGCCTTTGTGATTTTTGGAGCTTCAAAGTTCTGGCCACCATTCGCTTGCATTGTATGGACCTACAGAGCTGAGAAATTCTTCTAAAAATCTTTGTGTTCAGCAGAAGAAAGAAAGTCATACACATCTGGGATGGCATGAGGGTGAGTGAATGAGAGAATTTTCATTTTTGTGTGAACTATCCCTTTAAAGACACCTAGTATAAAGTGGGTCCATCAGTTTTATTTTTCCATTTGATTTTTCCACAGTGTTACACCTTTTGTCTTTGTCTGATTTTCAAATACTTTTATGCTTCAAATCAAAGTTTGTAATGTTGTGATTAACTTTGGAGCTGGTGGATTTGGTTCATGGCTTAGAACGCTTATTTTATGAAATCTGAAAAAAGTGGGCAGGCGCTGTTGCGCTCTATTGGCAAAGTCTGGTCCACTTTGCAGCTTATTCTTACAAAGAACCGTCCACTTTGTCAGTCCGACACGTAAAGCATCCAGCTACATTTTGTGTAGTGTTGTAACTCTTTAGGGCGAGTACATTTGAAATCAGTGGTACCACAAAAACAGATAGACTCATTCAAATAATGGTGCCACAGACTCTGTGAACAGTTATACAGAGAACAAAGTAGAAATTAGTGGAATATGTTTGTAGACAGATCAGATTTTCTGTGAAACTAGAAGTAATAAGTACTGCTTATTTTTTCAGATGTAACAAAGCGGAATGCACATCATAATGTGTTTTCTACTAAGTGCCTCAAACAAAACTCTGAATATCAGTGCATCAAACCTCGTAAATCCAGTGAAATCCAAGTTCTTAGAAACATTTCTTGTTGCAGCACGGCATCTTTTAATACAATCTTGTTTCCTGACGGACTGATAAAAACCTGTGCACCCTGACTCCTTACATAGCAGACAGGTAATCTGAAATGAGCTTGCAATTATGGCTACACAAGAAGAGGGTCCGGTTATGCACACCAAAATAACAAGGTGTTCTGTAATTCTAATTTCTCTCTGTTGCCTGTAGAGGGCACTCTGTTTTTGTTTATGAGAGCTAAAAGGCTCCAGGGAGCATATCATCCTGAAACTAGTGTCTAAAAGCTGTCAAGTGTGTAATAATAGTTAATGGGTTTTGGAGTTTTTACACGCCTCGAATTGATTCGAATAATAAATAAATATATATATATATATATAATCAATCTGAGCTGTCTGCTGAAAAATTAAGAGTAAGAGGTTTTTGTATGAGATCTGTTGTAATGGAAAGAGGGTGGGGTCCAACAGCAGGCCCCCTGCTGTTTCTTTTCTGTCATTACAGTTTTCGTTCACTATTCATCGCGCCATCCTTATGCATTTTTTTTTTTTTTTTTGTCTATCCATCGTCCTTTCTTTCCCTCTCTCCTTGAATGCATGCAGCCTGATGGCTCCTATGCCAAAGTCACCCACATGATAAACAAAATCATTGGTGGTATTTTAGGAGGCCGCAAGGAAGAGGTAACATCACCACCGCAGTGGTGGAGTAGTGCTGTAGCAGTTGAACAGTTTTAGGAGACCCCTAGTTCACCCCCTGGTTGTGATACCATAGCAACAAGTGCCAGTTTTCCACCTGCACTGTGAGGTCAAAGGTCATTCCCTGTCCTCTTTCCCTATTTCTGTTACGAAATCCCTGCAGAATACAGGAGGAAAACAGGCTGTAGATGTTTGTTGGTCAGTTGTGTCCCTTTGTTGAGGCTGTTGAAGGGATAGCTCACCCAAAAATTAACTTATAAGGTAGAATCCAGATTCTAAAGGGAAGTCCACTTATAAAAAGTCATTTTACTTGTATGTAATGATGTTTCCTTATTCATCTCTGTATCTTCCAGCCGGTGGAAAGCAGACCGGTCAGTTTCCCATCACTGCTTAGTCACATGACCTCCGCCATCCTGAACCATGAGGTGCTGGCATTGCCCGTCTTGCCCAGGAAACATGGCGTGCCCCCCCTTCGCACCTTTGCCCCATTGGCTAGTACCCTGCCCTGTGACTTCCACTTGCTCAATCTAAGGAGCATCCAGAGTCCGGTAAATGAGAGCATACTGTAAATACATTAATGAATCAGAGTGAGTGGGATGTGTGCGTCAGTATTGATTTCTCTCTCTGTGAGAACTGATGAGGACTCGAGTTCATAATGAGAAGAAAAACCTTTCACATTAGAAGTGGGTGTGTGTTTGTAATTTTGTTGACATTTATTTGATATCGTTTAATTTCTCAGCAGGATGCTCACTCTCCATCACCCTATACGGCTCTACTTCTCCATCGAATGGGTCTGGATTGTGGTCTGGAGGCCCAAAATCCCGGTTTCAACTGCACCACCACACAGGGCCAGGTCAGTGGCATCAGAGAGGAAACTAGGCTCAGCGAAAATTAGGGCTGCATCTAACAATTATTTTGATAATCGCTTAATCGACATTTAAACCTAAATTTGATTTCCAAAACCAAAGTTTATCAAACAGCACAGTTTAATCAAAATTATTGCACTCCCTTTCTCCGTTGCGATCAGTTTGATTGCACGGATGCTTGCGACTGTGCTTCTGTGCGCTGGACAACTTGGCTTGTTTTTTCACTTCAACTTGTTAAACAAGTTTTATCAGGCAAATGCATTTTTCTTTACTGTAAAGTGACGTCACTGATGGAGTTTCTCCGTGTATGCCACACATATCCGACTAATCGATAATGAAATTCGGTTTAGAGTATTTTCATAATGGAATATTATCGATTTCCAGCGATTAGTTGTTGCAGCACTAGCAAAAATAGAATTGCACTAATGCATTTTCCAATTGGGAATTTTTATAGATAGTGTCATCTATTATATTATTGCATTTATTCATCTTTTTTAAGACAAAAATGAACACGGCAATGTTTTATGGAGAGGGCAAGAAGAGTGCACAGTGCAACAGTGAGAATGAGCTAGGCTTTAGTTACAGTGAAAATAATCAACAATGTTGAAGAACACACGATAGTGGTTCACTAAATTTGAGTTTTTAGGAGTTCCAAGTGTAATAAATACATAAATTAATTAAATAAATAGATTTAATTCAAGGAGAGATTGATGACTTTTAAGAAAAAATAGTTTTTGGACCATATTGCTCCATGGAGTTGCCATATGGCAACATCTTTTTTTTTTTTTTTTTTTTTTTATGTCAGAAAATCAAGAGACCATTTTTTTGTGGTGATCAACATTATGCCACAAATGTCGATTGAGCTTAACTAGTATTGATCCCGGAACATTCCTATAAAGGCTATATTGTTAAGTTATTCATGCTTAATCAGACTCTGATAAGCCTCTGATCTCTCTTTCCAGCTCTCCGTTCCTGGACTTTTCCGTGGGTTGGATCTACATCTGCTACAGCCCATGTCTTTATCTCTGATGCACTCTCAGCCTCCGCTCTCCAACGACTCCTCCATAAGTCTGGAGCCAATGGAGATCTCCGCCTACAAGCTCAAGCTGTGCTAAAATGGGATCTCACTAGAACCGCGCTCTCCATGTGGACCCTCGGAGCCTGTGTCAGCTAAAGCAGAGAGCCACAGCTGGATGAGCAGAAGACTCAGTCTGGTATAGTCTGGAATAACAATCTCCGACAAAGGCGCTAAACCCTCTCAAAATTAAGAAAAGGAAACGAGGATGCGGGTGTTCCAGCCAAATTCGAGATTTGGTAATCCACGCTGTGCGCCAAGATAAGAGATATGAGAATGTCTGCCTGCAGGTGTTTTTTTTTTTTTTTTTTTTTCAGACAGTGTTACTCAGTCAACATCTTTTTATTCCAGCATTGCTGGCTTTCTGTTTTTCTTGTCTTTGGCTGGAACCACTGACCTCTCTGTCTCACATCGGCGCCTCCCATCCCTTAATGGATTCTTCTTAACCTTCTGTCACTCTTGGACTTCGTACTGTATGTAAATACAGCAAGACTATACAACTGGATCTATACAAACTTGTGGGACTCAGTGCAATATGTGATGCTTCTCATGCCGTTTTTTCATTTGATTTATTTTATTCTTTTAATCTGTCATTGTTGTTAGAGATCACGCCTTTTCTTTCTCTTCTAATGTGGACGGTTCTGCTTACAGTAGCCGCATTTTTTCTATGAATGTCAGTCACCACAATCAGCCTGCGACAGCTATCAATGCTGTAACAAACTCTGCTTTTAAGGGTTTTTTCCCTCAGAAAGAATGGCCTATTGACAATTCACTCACAGCAGAAGATGTGTGGTTAGGGCTAGTTCTTTCATCAGTCAGCTCTTTCTTAGTTGAGGCCTCAAATCACACAATATGACGAGAGCCAACATTTTCAATCTTTTCCTTCTCCATTCCGCAATTTCGGGAACTCCTTGTTAACAAAATGGTTTTTTTTTACATTCTTTTTTTGTTTGCCATTTCCATAATGTGTCAGAATGTGTGCTTATACTTTATAATCTTATATGCAGGTTTGAGCCGTATAAATAAAATCAGTTAGCCCATAAGAACTATATCTGGATCAGGCATCAAATATATACAGCATTGTCTTTTTTTCAAGGCGTCTGATCCTAGATCCGCCTGAGGGCTAGGGTATACTTCGTTTTCTGCGTGCATTTCCGACCAGCGCACTATCGAGCACTCAGCCTTTCAAAATATACTCATTTGACTGCGGGCCCATATGGAGGCAGGTGCATGCACCGACAGTCCGCATGTCTAGAAAAACTAGGCTCCACTTATACAGTCAGCATGTACTGAGCTGATGGCGAAATTTGCATCATGTGCGTGAGACGTACCGGCACACGAAAAACTGAAGTATACTTTGGCCTTTATTCTGGGTTCAATACAAGTTAATTTAAATCGACAGCATTTGTGGCATAATATTGATTGCCACAAAAATGTTATCTTGATTAATTATTTATGCTGTCAATTGAGCTTAACGATTGAGTATAGAACCCGGAATGTTCCCTAAAGAGTGTACCTAAACATCACTACATATAAGGAGGGTTCTACGTTTGCTTGTATACCTTCTTGCAGTATTTTCAGGTAAACAGAGCATTATTTGTGTCCGATTTAAAAATGTATAGCCCAGTGCGGGCTGTTTTTCCTCAAAGTGACAGGTTTCTGCACTCAGATTTAGCCAATTCCTGCACTAAATTAGCTTTTCAGCTGTGGTTTACCATCGAAAATGCTTTAAATTCAAGAGCCAGGCCTTATCTTGCTATAGGAAACCTGTCCGCAATGTGTAGCAGACCCATCTCAGTCCCTTCTAGCTTTTGTCGGTCACCTCAGTAGCTTAAATCAGACAGACAACATTCTCGTGTTTAGAATTGTCTGTCAAACTGTCATGTTGTCTCGTGTCTTACCCTCCCAGCCTGTCTGTCTCCCCCAGGAAACCTTTATCACAGGCTAGCCAGAATGATTTAAACTACAGAAAAATATTCTGTCTTCTCTCAATTTAAACTGTCTTCGTGGTGCATTCATTGTGCTCTACATCAGTCAGACCATTAACTGACTTTCCCAGCTAATCAAATTTGAAAGTAGCATCCTATCAAGCAAGATAATTCCCCTGCTCACTCTGAGTATGACTGGCGTTTGAGAGCCAAACGTCTGTCGAATTGCTTTGGAACTGATTTGCGGTTTGGCTTCCGACGCAGGGTTTTGTGGTTATTCCAGAATGTCCTCTCCGGTAATTTTGCCTCTACCAATTCATATTCTCTCTCCGTGCATATCACTGCCATGCTGCTTTGATTATACACATTGCACTCAGCTGTGAAAACAGATTTCCTTGTAGTTGTCCCTTATTTGTGTAGTCTGTTCTGAGATAGAAATGATTTTTCATTTGTTCTTGCGTCATATGTTCTTTTTTTATTTTCTGAGGAAATGCAATGACAGTGAATTTGAGAGATTTAATATATTCTTTCCCCTCCAAAATGCAAAGAAATCTAAGTGGACATTTAATAAAGATATTATGCTAAAACAACAGATTTTTGTAGTTCTGAAGCAAAATCTTTCATTGTCAGGTGTACCTTTTTAGGCCAATTCTTGTTCTGCAGATTGTAGACAGGGGGCAGTAGGGAGTCGTCTGCTGTGTAATGTGTTAGCATCAGGCATGAAGTGTTAAGTTAACAAGAGCTCACAAGAGATGCTGCTTTTTATCCCTCAGTTATAGCCAGAACATCGGTTACTGATTTCACCAGACACTATGGACATGGCTCGGAGAGAAAAGAAAATACCCCTGACCCCACATGGAGCTGACAGGTCTGTGGAAGTCAGACTGGCCTTTTTTTATTTGTCTTTTTTTTTTTATGCCCTTTTAATGCTCCTTTTAGAGCAGATTCGGTTTCACCTACAGCAGATGCTTTAGGTAAGGGAGGCTTATTCCAGATCAACACAAAAGTGTGACTTCCTGAGATCAGACGCTTGAGAACGAGGTCATTCTTCTTAATAATTCTGCCAGCGATGTGGGCTGAGATGGCAATAAAACTCAATCTTACAACAGAGGACTTGAATTAATATGAGTGAGGTGCTAATATAGATGTAGAGGGTTTTAAAGGTCACCCAAAAATGTTCACCCAAAAATGAAAATTCTGTCATCTAGTCTGCATGTCGTTCAAAACCCTTATCACTTTCTTCTGTGAAACAAAATAAAATGAGGAAAATCAGAGCAGTATTTTCCACCAAAATTTGGCGTAATTGTTTTAAATCTTGCCCTCCGTCGTAGCTGTCAAATCTTAATCATGCTTGTGCATATTCAAACATGGTGTGTCATGGCATGTTGTACCAGGTATGACACCAATGAGCCTCATTAATGAAACACGAGCAGAACTAATTTGTGTGTAAATCGTTCGAAAAGCCACTTTGACGTTTTATGAATGTTTTCGTATTTTAAAAACGTTAGTTGGTACGAACAAAATTTACACCTGCTCCTATGGGGTTATTTTTGTTGCATATTAACATACAAATGGAAAGAGATTTGACAAATAAAAAGTTGGTTCACAAATAAATTGAATCAGATCCACAAAAGTAAGGAGTTTCACAAAAATAAAGTGAATTCACAAATAAATAAAATGAGATTTGCAAATTTAAAAAGATTATTTACAAATATATTTTTTTAACTCACAAACACACCTCTGTCCAGCATTCATTTGTGAATCGTGCACATTTATTTGTGGATCGCTTCCTGTACATTTGCTGATTGCTACACGCATTTGTTGAATTTGAAACAAATCTAGCATCAAGATGTGCACACAAATCTACAAATAGGTGGACTCCACCCATCGTCTACTCAAGCCAATCAGATAACGGTCACATTACTCTGACCAATCGTAGCACAGTCTATCATCAACCAGTCATGCTTCGTTTTACTATCAGGGTGGGACCAGAGTCACAGAGCTCTCATGAGCATGGAATCAAGCACTTACAGATAAGCTCCAAGGCTGCAAACCAGATGCCATCAGAGGAATACTGTGATTTAAGGTTCGTATCATTTTCTCTCAATTATAAACGTGTAGTGTCTTGTTAAATGTCGACAGCTGAAAATTACCCATTTGTAGTGTGTCCTGATCATTAGCTACATAGCTAACCTATAAGGCTGACTGTATGAGTCTGCTATTTTAATTTTAACCAAGTTTCTTGACTGAAGTGTAGCGTCAAAAAATTTACACTTTGTTACATGGCAGATCCAAACAGACACACTACTAGACACTACAAAAGATCAGTAGTACAGACAGTGTCTTTATAAAACATGAATCATATTAGATGATCTTAGGAGTACAAACCATAAATTAATACCCTACATTACACCGTGTACAAGATCTGCTATGCCAATAATTTGGTTTCACATTATGTTAATGTATTTAATAAAAGCAGTTGTAAGGTAATATTTATTAGAATTTTGTATTTGAGCACTTTTGTGTGAATGTTTTAGGGATTTCTATTATGGGGTCCTTTCATAAAATACAGCATCATGTTCTGACAGTGATAATTGACTCATTGGTTATTGCCATCTTTTTCCGATGTTTCCCCTCTGTACTGCCCATCAGCTTTGAGCACTTGACTCACCTGCTCCAAAACTCAGTGGTTCCAGCTCCAATACAGGACACCTTTTAAATTGTGTAATATGAGATTATTTTCTGTGTTGGGCCTCATGTGCTCAGATAGGAGACAAAGGCATGCCTACACACAGTCATAAAGCCTGACTGAGGCCTGTAGGAACACTCAAAGCCTGATAACAGGAAACGGTGCCAAAATCAAACAAAGGGAGTTCAAACAGACTACAGATCCCATCAAGATTGCTCACTTTCCACCTAGGTGTGAACTTCTGAAGGATCTAACTCTCAACTCCTATTGGATGGAATGCATGACAGAGCGCATCCCTCAACCATGATGTCATCGAGAGTATAAAACCCCGGAGATTCCTCCTCAGCTTTGCTTCCAGCGACAGTATTTGCCGCGTCTAGTTGCAGCTCTGCTGCTCCCAGGTGTAGCCTCGCTGCCCAAGGAAGTAACGTACGTACATGAACTTTGACCATACAATCTCCATCTCGCTGGATGAGCCGAGATTCTCTGTGTTCCACAGTTCTCTGTGTTGCTAACGGATCCGAAGGAGACCGCCGAGCAATCCGCGTCTCAGCCTTTTGCTGCATTAGTGAAGATTTCTCTTCCTCCTTCAACCGAGTCGACTTCACTGATTTCTCCACCGACCCACCGAGAATCACCCGCCAACAGAGCGAGGAAACGGCCTCCCGTCATCATCTGAGCTTCGAGGAACCGAGTCGGAGTCAAACGACGGATGAACACACATTCTACCCGCATCCTCATGCGACTCAAGTAAGAGGTTTACGTCTGGGCAGAGATAGATTATTATAGTGTGTTGTTCTTGTGTATCAAGGTTATTGCTTGTACAGTTTACGGACCACCGAGTCCACTCATTGCTGCTAATAATACTCAAGGTATTACTGTAACTTACCGTTACCACGAATGAGGTTTGCTGTATTGTCGTCCAACCACGTTGGGCTGTTCGTGCATTTCCACCATCGCAGATGAGACCAGCACACTGAGTTTATCCATTAAAGAACCAACGACCACGGTGGCCAGATTACGAGCCATTCACCGCGTGTCTGATTGATAAAACTAACCATCTTTTGCCATCTCTCCCACAATCGCTAAACCGGCTTTGGTGCCGTCATGTAGTACTCTCTCGTACTAGCCGCACACACATACGACCCCTCACAAACATACCCGCACACACATTTGGTGAACAGATAACTTGGCGAGAGAGCTCAGCCTTGTCCCCAAGTTATCGTAACAGCAGAGACACATGTTAAATGGGCAGACGCCATTAACCAGTCTCTCCGCCCACATTCTCTGGCCAGAAACCTCGCGTGACGGACTCTCCACGAGAGCCATGGCCGCCATTTTGTGCACTCCTCTCCTTACACACACATATACACCCATTCACACACACACCTACCCTCCTGTCATGTATTATAGGATTATCTGTTACCATATCAAATCATGTTACTGTTTAGTTTGTAGTTGGAAGCCGGAAGTTTATCTACTGCATTGTATTGATTATTAATTGATATTACTGCATCAATAAACTTTGTTATACTTTAAAGAGAAGTGTTTTGGTATTGTTCAGCATACACCTGTGCCAAGGGCTGGCAGGGGATGTCAGTGCTCGGATTCAAGCCTTCATTGTTCCCTTTTTGAATGCTGATGTTCTCCGGACGTCGACTTTCCTAAGAGAACAATCCTATATTGAGACTGCTATACGGTCTGGTTATTAGTCCCTGATTCCAGGGTGGTGCCTTGGCAATATGAATTCTTATTAATATTCTATTGATTTTGATAATTGATAATTGATAATTATTAATTATTGCTAATAACCAAACCCGCTCTTGAACGAAGCCCCAACATCTGTTATGTCAGAATTCTTTAACGTTACTATGTCATGTCTTGAAATGAAAGTGCAATACAAAATTTAAATAAATTGTAACATTGTCTTTGGGTTGACTTCCTTAAAAAAAATTTTTTTTTTTTTAAACCTGCACTATTTAGTTTCTTCTGTGGAATATGAGAATGCATTGTAAAATGTAGATGCTGCCAATGAGGCTGAAATGAAAGCGAGGCTGTCAGTCCCCATCATTATTCCTGACATCTCCTTTTGAGTTCCTCCCACAGAGGAAAGTCAGTCGTTTGGGTTTGGAACAACATGAATATGAGTATAACTGACTCTCATTTGACAAAATATTTTTTGTCATTTATTTGATGAATCTTTTATTGAGATCAAGAATGAGAGGGTGCTGGAGAAGGTGAGAGTTCACATGTACCTTGGTGTGGTTTGAGGCTTCAAGGATGCAGAAGGAGTCACAAACAAGGGTATGGAGTAGGTCAGGAAACCTAGGTGATCACCTGGCACTTCAGACATTTGTATCCAACTTAACTCTGCTACAGAGCACTTCAGTGGGTCAGCAATCCTCTGCTACTCGCGCCACTCCGTTTTAAACATTGAGTCAATGGTTAGATGGTTTGGTCCATTCTTTGTCTCCAGGCAAAGAATGTTAAGCACTAGTTAGTGCCTTTTTGTCCTCTTTGTTCTTTTCTCACTCCAATGGTGCTCCTGATATCACGTACACTGGGCAAACTTTCTCTAAGCACTAACTCTGTTCACCCCACACTTGTCTCGCACTTCTGTCTCACACAACTGGTGCACTCAAATGAGCACCATTTTATACTCTCAGGTTTGGGATTGATGGCGGATCCTTAAAGTGACGGCACATTTTCTCTTCGCCACAATGCTTTAACACTTTAAAGCAAGTCTGTTGGCTAAACGGTATGATTTTTTTGGTCACAAATTGCAGGTTGTTTCCATCATTTTGTGATGTGGAGCAGAGAGCACCAGTTCTCTAGTATCCTTGCATCTCTTTTATTATTATTGCTCTCCTCCTGTGTCTTACAGCCCATATAATTCCTGAGTAAAAAAGTGAAACACGCATTGTTTTACAGGGTTAACATAATTATTTGTTGTGAGTAACATTGGACTGGCCTGCCATAACAATAAGTGCTAAAAAATATAAATCCTTTGAAATAAAACTTCAATTATTATTATTATTTTTTTTTATACATTTAACAATGTGAAACCAAATTAATGCCATAGCAGATCTTGTACACTGTATAATATAGGGTATTAATTAATGGTTTGTGCTCCTAAGATCATCCAATATGATTCATGTTTTATAAAGACACTATCTGTACTACTGATCTTTTGTAGTGTCTAGTAGTGTGTCTGTTTGGATCTGCCATGTAACATTAAGAGTATAGGTTTTGATGACACATTTCAGTCAAGAAACTTGGTTAGAATTTAAATAGCAGACTCATACAGTCAGCCAGGTTAGCTATAAAGCTAATGATCAGGACACACTACAAATGGGCAATTTTCAGCTGTCGACATTTAACAAGACACTACACGTTTATAATTGAGAGAAAATGATACAAACCTTATATCATGGTATTCCCCTGATGGCATCTGTTTCTTTAAAAGTTTGCAGCCTTGGAGCTTATCTGTAAGTGCTTGATTCCATGCTCATGAGAGCTCTGTGACTCTGGTCCCACCCTGATAGTAAAACGAAGCATGACTGGTTGATGATAGACTGTGCTACGATTGGTCAGAGTAATGTGGCCGTTATCTGATTGACTTGAGTAGACGATGGGTGGAGTCCACCTATTTGTAGATTTGTGTGCACATCTTGGCGCTAGATTTGTTTCAAAATCGACAAATGTGTGTAGCGAACCGCAATTGCACAGGAATCGATCCACAAATAAATGTGCACGATTCACAAACGAATGCTGAACAGAGTTGTGTTTGTGAGTTAAAAAAATATATTTGTAAATAATATTTTTATTTGCAAATCTCATTTTATTTGTGAATTCACTTTATTTTTGTGAAAGTCCTTACATATTTTTATAAATCTCATTCTTTTTATTTGTGAATTAATTTCATTTTTGTGAAACTCCTTACATTTATTTGTGGATCTCATTCAATTTATTTGTGAACCAACTTTCTAATTGTAAATCTCTTTCCATTTGTATGATAATATGCAACAATTCTATCTCCATATGCTCCTGACCACGTGTAAATCTGAGTACAGTAAGACATCCGAACATGTTGTGCTCTTTCAAACAAACTGCCATGACTCATTTTTTTTTTTATATCAGTGAAATTAAATAATGAAAAAAATTAACTAATAATTAAACTTTTTTTTTTTTTTTGGATTTTTCCCCTTTTTCTCCCAATTTGGAATGTCCAATTCCCAATGCGCTCTAAGTCCTTGTGCTGGCGTAGTGATTCGCCTCAGTCTGGGTGGTGGAGGATGAATCCCAGTTGCCTCCGTGTCTGAGACAGTCAACCTGCGCATCTTATCACGTGGCTTGTTGAGCGCATTGCCACGGAGACATAGCGCGGCAACCAAGCTCAATTCGCCATGCGCCCCACCGAGAACAAGCCACATTATGCGACCACGAGGAGGTTACCCCATGTGACTCTACCCTCCCTAGCAACCGGGCCAATTTGGTTGCTTAGAAGACCTGGCTGGAGTCACTCAGCACGCCCTGGGATTCGAACTAGCGAACTCCAGGGGTGGTAGCCAGTGTATTTTACCACTGAGCTACCCAGGCCCCCCTAATAATTAAACCTTTTTAACCTTAAAAACCATAGCCTAAACTTTCCAGCAGAAGTGCTTGACAGGGTGAAAAGTTCATGGAAAGACGTAGTTTGCGTTTGATTTTCTCCAAAAACTCAATGCCCTTGAGTTACGTGACTGGTTAGACAGTTTTTATTTATTTATTTTATTTTTTGTAAATGAGTTCTAAAATGTAGGTTTCATAATTTAGTATAGGCATCGGTAAAACGTGTTGAGCTGATAACATATGGTCAATGCTAATGCTGTTAAACCCATAAATAAACATATTGCGGGCAGGTGTGAACACAAAATACAATGGGGAATAAATAGAAAAAGCCCGCACACTATCATATAGTTTGAAAATCTGTAATATATTACAGCGTTTCTGTCGAAGATCTCCTTCAGGCATTCTATTAATTTCTCTGAAGATTTTTCAAGTTGCAAGTATATCAATGTTTGTTACCATCATGATTTACCTGAGAAGTTTCACAAATGATGCTGGTGATGTGCTACAAACTGACTGAACATTATTTACACTCAAGTTAAAAAAAACATTTTTATTGACTTCTTGAACTGTTTGCCCCCTATTTACGAATGTTTGGAATTCACTAACATACACACATTTAACTAACAAATCTGGGGAGTACGAAGCGTTTGTGAATCTGCCGGAAAATTTTCAGGAAGGTCAGTTTTACGCACAAATTAGGCCTACTCTAAATGTACTCATATATTTACTAAAGTTTCATGAAAGAGGCCCATTGAGTGCATTTACATGAACACCAATACGCTGATAACTACCAAAAATCAGCTTCTTCAAAAAATCCGACAACAAAAGAAAATCGTGTTTACATGAGGTTTGAAATCATCTGATTATTCTCTGCTTTTTACATCAAAACTTAAAACAGGCATGCACACACATTGGATGAACTGGTAAGAATGATGGTAAAGGTGTTTACATTTTTGTGCAAAATAGTTATGAGAGCTGCTGCGGATGGGAAACTTTGACCTACAGTAGATTTTGGTTTGTTCCTTACACAAAAGCTATTGAATGGTTTCAGAAAACTTGGAATGTAGCACAGAAGTTATATAGACTATTTTTTAAATTTTATAAAAAAAAATTTTTTTATCATTTTTTGAGCTCTGTATACATTCATTATATGAAAACTTGGATATTTTTCTCAACTTCTATTGTGTTCCACGGAAGTAAAAAAAGAGAAAAGGCTCAGAAAAAGAGTGAACAAAGTGAACTGACAACAGCGCCCATTCTTGTACTATTAGTCAAAGACACACTCAATACATTAGTTGGCAAATCAATGCAAGAGAGCTGTGCACCCATCTTAATGTATTTTTCAATATTCCCTCAGAAGTGCTCACTGAAGATGAGAAATCAATATGACACCTCTTTCACGAGTAGCTGGACCATCCGTCTTATTGTTCAATTAGTATGTATGTATGTAGCAGTCCCAGTTTCACTTATAATGCCAAGTAGGCAGAAGCTTCAGGCATTGAATAGGAGATCACATTCCTCCCAGCTGAACTAATTATGGAAAGCAGTTTAAATGTGCCATTTCTATAAACTAGATCTCCCTCTTCTGGGAGCTGTGAGGAAAAGTAAGCTTTTCTCCGCCGCCATGGAAACATGAAAAGTCGAGGCCATCATATCAAGTACGCATGAAATATTTATGATCTACCACAGCACACTTCAAGTAGCGAAGCGCATAATATGTGGGTTATTAATTTAGACTGACTGTACGCAACTCTACATGAATTATTCGACGGAACCCATACAATGTATGTTGCTGCAAATTGGCTTTAGTAACAAACATAACAGACCTGTCTCATTTCATCACAGATTTTCAAGTACTTTTAAATGCTATTAAATAAACAGACTCTACAGATGTTTGCAATTAATTTAATGACTGCAGTACTGACAGCAGTTTAATAAAACCGTTAAATACCGCCACACAATGTTGAAAGCTCTCTTGAAATGAATCGCTCTTCATGTCTTTCCAAATATTGGTATTGCTGAAAATGGCACACATGAGCTCTTACAAAATCTGGCGCACTGCCAGACAGCATTTAAAGGCATCATGGGCAACGTGCTCCCGGCGTTGCCAAAAAGGTAAAGAACAACAATTATGCTGCTTTTTAAGGCTAGGGTATGCTTTTCCGCATCCCGTCCAGCCTTTCAAAGTATTGTGTACTCTTTTGACTGCAAGCCCATATGGACACTTTCGATGCATGAACACTACGACTTCTTTGTGATACTTCTTTAGCAAAGTCAACGCTAGGCGTATGTACCAACGATGTACTAAAAAAAAAAAACTAGGCTGTGCGCGGACAGTCTGAAAGTACCAGGCTTCATTTTGTCCAAATTCTAAGGCAGCATTACTTGTATGCTTCCATTTTTAAACTTGATGTATACTTGCATGTATATTTCATATTTCAACACCAAAAAAGTGTTGTTAATAAATAGTTCTAGTAGCTCTAATTAATAAATGGACTGGGTTTGTGTGTACTAAGTAATCTTTATGTTTATTAGAGTTTTGTCATTAGCTTAGCAATATGCTTGAGTTGCTGCCTATGAAGCGCATTCCCAATCAGTCACTTTTGAGGTTCTATTTCAGTTAGGATGCTGCCCAAGAAGGTAGCTGCCTATGTAGGCAGGAGAGAAGGTTTTTGGAACAGAGCCATGGAGTTCAGTTGAATCATGGGATTTGTAGTGCACAATTTTACCTCAGTAGAGCTCAAACGTCACACGATTATGACAGCACCCGAGTTCTCAGGTTTGTCATTGAACTTTTTGAAAACAAATGACAAATGTCCTCTTTAGGCCTCCTTTGTGCCAGCAAAGGCAAGTTTAAGTGTTAAAATCAGACCTGAATATCAATAAAATGTTCTCTGAGACAAAGAAATTGTGAAACAGTAATATTGAAAACCAATTCTGAAAACATCAGCTTTTAGACATTTGTGAGGGAACATGTTGATTAATTCAGAGCGAGAAGAGACAAACAAATCTTTAAAAGTCAACAGTTACATTAAAACTGCATAATGGCTGTGGTCAGTGATACATTTAGCTTCTGCCATTCCTGTTCTTAAGGATGTGAGGGCTTATGACATGTAACAAAAAATCATTCCCCTTGATAAATATCATGTTTTTCTGATTGAGAGGTCCTAAAATCAAATAAGATGTTTCTCTATCTAGCTTTACTGACAGATGAGGCATACGTCTGATGATCTTACAAGCTGTTTCAGTTCAATATTTCGATCTTTTTTTAAAATGTATTTTATTTTTACCATGCTGGAGGCTCTTAGCAAACTGAGGTTTGTGCATGTTATCTAATTCCATTCTGGTATGTTTCTCTCTGTTGCTGTTGTTGCAATAGTTTGAAATTATGCACAGTTAAAATCACTGAAATCACTGGAAATGTCCTAGAGCTGCCTTTGACAAGCAGAAAGAAATGAACGTTGACTTTACTGTCAGGGATTAAAGACTTATCCCACAAATGATGAGCAATCTAATGACAGTGCAGTGATGGTTATAGAAGTGCATCGACTTGCTGCAAAAATGTTTTGAGCATAAAACAGTCCAAAAATTTTAATAAAAAAAAAATCACTGGAACAAATTTAAGCCCTTTTTCTTGTTAAAAAATAAATGTTAGGATTAAACCCTGCACACGCACAAGCACATCTACGCACTATCGCACATAACCAAACACACCCACATGGTTGTATTGATACTGTTTAGTGGTTTAAATCTCAGGACATTAGACCCAACCACTATAACAAATAAAAGTGAAAATAAAGGGAATCAGTCAGCGCAGCTGAGACTGTCTTGTGTTTAATCGGATTTGAGTCAAACTATGGAATTGCAACTGCACAAATTTAGCTCATATATGGACTTTTCTCTCTCACACACAGACCTCAAACTCTGTCAATCTATAAATCTGAGCAGAGCAGACTCTTATTAGTTCTGTACAAGGAAGACGGATGTATAAAAAGCTCAAGCCCTACAGGGGGCGCTATAGCGCACTCTGAGTCCGTATAAAAGCAGTCTTTTCGCTGTGACACTCCAGCTCTTCACTGTCAGATTCCGAGTTCATTCCCCCCACCTCATCCACCCACACAGTGGGGATCCCATGATACGACACCTTCCCCCTTCCCAGTCCAAACCTAAACCCCACTCGGATCCCCCCTCCGCTTGTGCCCGTCACCGGCAGTTTGGTCCTCCTACAGAAGGGGGTGCTGGCCGCACCAGAGTGCAGCTGTAGCAGCACGAAAACGGCTGCAAAAGTCGCCAAGATGAAGGCACAACTCAGCACCGCCACCAGCGCCGGCAATTTCGAGGACACCCCAGGCTCACGCAAGGACCCTTCCGAGCCTGGATCCACCTCACCATTGACCCCGTGCTGGAGAACATGGATGTTGGGAGATTTTCGCTGCACCTGGTTCTGATGCAAGCAGGAAGTGACCACAAGGTGGCTGTGAGGAGGGCAGGAAATACATTCGCTCTCCCCAGGCCCAGAGCATGTTACACAGGCTGGATGGCAAGGCAGGCAGGCCTGTACTGTGGAATGCTCCACCCAGTTGTCCAAGGACAAGTTCAGGACTTGCAGTCCAGAACTGAAGCCAGGAGGGCAGGACTTCACACAGCCTTGCAAGAAAAGCGAGAAACCCGTGCTGCATTCTGAAAACAGAGATCGGAAGAAAGATTAATCAAAGATGTTATGAGAAATATATATATATATATATATATATTACAATAATGAGCATTGATGAATCATGCACAATAAGACCTCGAACATTTTGTCTTTAAGTACGTTAACCCTCAATTTTTGTTCAGAAAGCGGCAAATACACAGACTGTACTTTAATTGTTTTACCTACAGGATTTCCACACACCAATTAATTTCCGTTACTTACTGATTACGTGAAAAAGATTAAAAAAAAAAAAAAAAAAAAAAACATTTAATAGAGATTGCACTCACAAAGAGTAATTTTTATATGATGAAATATTTTAAAGCTTAGGACAACTAGAAAATGTATATTCCTCATATTTCCACGGTTTACATGACCATGGGAACCCAGTACCTGGTAAAAATTCAGAACTGCAGTATCAGCAGTAACACAGTGAGAGTACCTCCTGAAAAATTATTGAAAGAACTTTTTAGTTTGTCCTTGAGCACTGCAGATATAATTGTACTGAAGGCGCCATATGTGGCTATGATGTTGAAATCCATCATCATCTGTCCACACAGTAACTTTGAATAGGGCAAACTTTAACATTCGTTGAGCAAACTAAAGTTTGTTTACTGGCTCCTAGAGGTTATAAGTAAAGTACAACATCACATCAAAGAGAAGAGGCCATTTAAAAACTTTTTCCCCTTCTTTAATAATGCAGTTTATCTCATTTAACATCTCTCTGGCACCACACTCTCCAGTGTTTTGCCATTTTCATATTAATAAACATATTAATATTCATAAGAGAGGGAATATTAATACTGAGATATAAGAGAATTTCCATATGACAGAGAGGTGTTGTCAAGAGATTTCACAGTGTGTGTGTGAATATTTCTTTCCATTCATGAATGCCATCACTTATAAAAACTTGCCTATTAAAAGAATAGTTCATTCAAAAATGAAAATTATGTCATTATTTAGTCACCCTCATGTTGTTCCAAACACTTAAGACTTTATTACATATACGGAACTTAAAAGGCAAGATTTTAATTAATATTCCAGTCTGCTTTTTGATGCAATTGCAGTTGATAATGACTCACTTTAAAGTTTAAAAATAAGTCCATGTGGCTCATGTGTCATATTCCAAGTTTTCTGAAGACTTATGTTTTGGTCCATTGAGCATTAATTAGTGCTATGAGAGATGCTCGTTCATGTGTTTACGAAAGAAAGTCATATGAGTTTAGAACAACACAAGTGTGAGTAAATTATGACAGAAATAATTAATTATGTGTTAAGTATTCCTTTTTCTGATTAACACTTTTTATTGATTCACACAATTGACAAAGAAAAGCAAAACATATATTCACAGAATCAACATTTAACCCCCATTATTCCCTCCCCCCCCCAATCCCCAACCTCACCCTGACCCTCAACAAATATCCCTGTGTTCACACTTGAGTATACACACACACACACACACACACAAAAATCAAAATAAGAATATATACTGAACAAAAATATAACGCAACATGCAACAATTTCAAAGATTTTACTGAGTTACAGCTCATTTAAGGAAATCAGTAAATTGAAATAAATTCATTAGGCCCTAATCTAATCTAATCTAATCTAATCAATGCGTATGGAAAATTTCTGGGATCTTTTATTTCAGCTCATGAAACATGGGGCCAACACTTTACATGTTGTGTTTATATTTTTGTTCAGTGTGTGTGTGTATATATATATATATATATATAAAAATCACACACATTTAAAACTACACTTCTCTCTCCACTGCCCCTCCCCGAGAGCCCTCCAAGAAGGCCAAATAGCTGTCCTGAATCTAAGTTGTCTTGCCTTCTACGTGACATTTGCTTAAGTGCCGCCACCCTTCACATCTCTGTGCAACACTCTTGAAATGAGGGCACTCCAGCTACCTTATATCCCCTAAGAACAATCTGTCTGCCGATCATAACACTGGCTAGGACCCAATTTTTTATGTATTTATCGCCTATATTAATGACCGCCCCATCGCCTAGAATACAGAGTCTGGGGCAAAATGGAATTTGAGTGTTGAGTGCCCAATACGTCACACATAAAACTCTGAACCCTCAACCAAAATTCTTGGATCTTTCCCCATCTTCAGATTGGCATTGCCAACAGGTGGGTGTGTCTTTCATACTAAGCCTATACAAACTAGAGGGGGTCCAATAGAATCAATTTAAAATCTTAAATTGCATAAGTCGCACCCTTGCATCTCTAGATGTAGACTTGACGTTTTTTAGAATCCTAGCCCACACTCCCTCCTCCAATACCAACTTTAGATCTTTCTCCCATAATCTCTTGAGAGAAGCTGAAGCTCCGTCTCCCAGACTCTGTATTAGCAGGGAGTAATACACTGATGCCTCATGACCTTTTCCAAAAGCAGTAATCACCACTCCCAGAGTATCTGCCACTTTAGGGGGGTGTATGCTATTCCCAAAAATAGTACAGAGCAGGTGGCGCAGCTGTAAATACCTAAAGAACTGAGATCTAGGAATCCCAAAATGTTGAACCATATTTTCAAAGGATCGCAACACTCCACTCTCATATAGGTCACCGAGCGTATTAACCTCCCTCTCAATCCACTCTGTCCAGCAGAAAGGGGACTTATTAATACATAATTTTGGGTTCAGCCATATGCTTGAGGCTACATTTAAATAAATGTCCGAATTAAACACTCTGGATACTTTTGTCCATACCGAGTGCAAATGCGAGATAACGGGGTGTCACTTAACTTCTCCGGTTAGTTTGATAGAAAGGCTTTGCAATGGCAAAATAGGGGCAAGAAATTCCTGTTCAATACAAAACCAGGGAGGGGCTCTCTCAGGTGGAAGTGACCAATGAGCCAAATGTCTGAGACCGAATGCATAATAATAAAACAAAATCTTGTGTAGGCCTAGCCCACCTTTGTCAATCGGCCTATGCAACTAACTGAAAGGTAATTTGGGACGTTTACCATTCCAAATGAAGGACTTCGCTATGCTATCAATTGCTTGAAATAAGAGAGGGGTACATCTATAGGGAGAGATAGTAGCAGGTAGTTAAATTTTGGAATACAATTCATTTTAATAACATTAACCTTCCCAATCATATATAAATGTAATGAAGCCTACCTGCCCACAGCAACTTTTTTATTAAGGGGTCAAAATTAACTAACTAAATCACACAAATTTGCTGGGAATAAAATACCCAAATACTTAATGCCCTGTTTGGGCCACTGGATGGTGCCCGAATGAAAAGCCGTTACCGGGCAGTACACTGTCAGAGCCAAAGCTTTGGATTTAGACCAATTAACTCTGTATCCTGAGAACTTAGAAAAGGAATTAACAATTCTATGGAGGCAAAGCATAGATCTAGCGTTGTCGGAGACAAATAATAAAATATCATCTGTGAAAAGCAAAAGCTTATGCACCACACCTCCCGCCATCACCCCTGGAAAATCCTCCTCCTTTCTTATCATGGCTGCTAATGGTTCCAGGGCAAGACAGCCCCTATCCAGAGTAAAATAAATCAATTTGTTTGTACCGCCGCTACCGGGTGTCTATAAAGTAACTATATCCACCCAATAACAGTATTCCCGAACCCGTATGTGAAACAACTCAACAGCAGGAAGGAAGTAGACACAGGTAAGATTTTTAATTGGCCACTTCAAGGTTTTTCAAGTTCACAAACTTGTCAGAATCACAGCAGGTAGTCAAACAAACACATCAGCTTCACAGGAACGTAATAACCTCAACACATCAGCTTCACAAACATAACAGATTAAACCGCTTCAGCTTCGGGTACACTGTGGCCTTTCTTGTGCCAGACTCTCTCACTCTGCTGCTGGTGGTGTGGCTGGTTATATACCACTCTCCCCATGCTCACTGGAATTAGAGACAGGTGTTAAACATAATCTAGCTCAGATGCAAGCGCCCTTACCGCTTTCTCTCTCTCTGGACGGACGCTTGACCACGCCCCCACTGCCACATATCCCCACTGCCCGACTCAGGCCGGGGAGGCATCCGGCCTGCCTACCACTCCCCCCCATTTCTGGAGAGGAAGTCGGCGACAGCCATCTGTGCTCCCGGTCTGTGGACCACCTTGAACTTAAACGGCTGAAGAGCCAGATCCCAACGGGTGATCCGTGCATTGAATTTCGGGAAATTGGTGTCAAGGGGATCTGCCAATAACTTGTCTAATCCAGTGTCGAATAAAATTGAGCAGTGCCCAACTGATCGAGCAACTCATCAACTCAAGACATTGGGTATGCGTCAAATTTAGACACTGCGTTGACTTTTCTGTAATCCACACAGAACCGTACAGATTCTGTCTGTCGCTCTTAGGAACTAGAACAACCGGGCTGGACCAATCACTGTTGGATTCCTCTATTACCCTCATATCGAGCACTGCATCCAATTCTTCCCAGACAATTTTCTTTTTGTGCTCGGGCAAACAGTAGGGACGGCTCCGTACCACCACCCCCGGCTCGGTCTCGATGTGGTGCTGGATGAGGTTCGTACAACCCGGCAGAGGGGAAAACACGTCTGCAAACTCCTGTTGCAACTTGGCAACCTCTGCGAGCTGACACGGTGAGAGGTGGTCTCCGCAAATGACCGGGGTAAAATTATTTTGTTTAGTATTCACCTCCGGCCCGAGCTCCGCCATCTCCGGAACTACCGTAGCCAACATCACAGGGACCGCCTCCCTCCACAATTTCAGGAGGTTGAGGTGATATATTTGACGTGTGCCCTCTCTATCGGTTCGCTTTATCTCATAATCGAGATCCCCCACTCGTCATGTGACCTCAAAGGGTCCTTGCCACTTGGCGAGTAATTTAGAGCTCAATGTGGGGAGTAATACGAGTACCTTATCTCCTGGTGCAAATTCCCACAGCAGGGTTCCCCTGTCGTACAGTCGGCTCTGTCGTTCTTGAGCTTGGAGCAAATTCTCCTGTGTTAATTGCCCCAAAGTGTGGAGTTTTTCTCTAAGATCAAGAACGTATTGAATTTCGTTTTTACTTGAAGGTCCCTCCTCCCAAGCTTCATGTATGACATCAAGCATGCTGCGAGGGCGCCGCCCATACAGCAGCTCGAATGGTGAAAACCCCGTGGAGGCTTGCAGGACCTCTCGTACTGCAAATAACGGGGGATCGAGCCATTTGTCCCAATTTCTAGCATCCTCGTGCACAAACTTACAAATCATATTTTTAAGGGTTTTATTAAATGGCTTCACCAGGCCATCTGTTTGTGGATGGTAAACGCTGGTGCAGATTGATTTAATGCCCAATAATTCGTAAAGCTCGCGTAGTGTCCGTGACATAAAGGTTGTGCCCTGATCGGTGAGGATTTCTTTCGGAATCCCCACCCGGGAGATTATTTTGAAGAGTGCCTCCGCTACACTGTGTGCTGAGATGTTGCGTAGATGCACCGCTTCCGGATATCGCGTTGCATAGTCCACTAGGACCAGTACAAAGCGGTTTCCGCGTGCTGACCACTCTAATGGCCCGACGAGGTCCATTCCAATTCTCTCGAAGGGGACCTCGATCAGCGGAAGGGTGCACAATGGTGCTTTTGGGGTGGCCGGTGGATTCACCAGCTGACATTCGCGGCATGCCGCACACCACCTGCAGACATCGCCGCCAATTCCCGGCCAATAGAAATGGGATATTAGGCGGTTCAGTGTTTTCCTTTCCCCTAGATGACCCGCCATGGGATTATAATGAGCCACCTGGAACACCATTTCCCGACGGCTCCGTGGTATTAAGAGCTGGGTTGTATCTTCCTTTGTTTGAGCATCCTGCATCACTCTATACAACCGCTCATTTATAATTGCGAAATACGGATATGAAAGTGTGACATTCGGCTGGAGTTGTTGACCATCGATCACTCTCACCTGGTCAAATGCATGCTTGAGGGTTTCGTCTCGCGACTGCTCCAAAGGAAAATCTCCTTCGGGAAATCCCCTGAGGATGGGAGGGGCTGTAGCCTCTCCCCCCTCACGTCATTCTCACGTGGAGCAGATAAAGAGGGCCCCGGCTTCACATCTTCACATCTCACCGCTTTTGTGCAGGACCCATCCACGCATATTCCCTGTAATAGATTTCTAAATTCAGGCCAATTAGTCCCCAAAATCAGCGGATGGTTGAGGCGGGAACTATCTGTGGCCTCCACTCTATGTTTTGTTCCCCGGAATTTAATCATAAGGGTCACCACAGGGTAGTTGTGAATATTGCACACACTTCACCCTTACCGTTTTAGCTGTGCCCAAAGCCTCGTGTTGAACCATGCGTTGGTGGATAGTGGTTTGATTACAACCCGTGTCCACCAATGCTTGGTGAGTACCCCCCTTGACACTTACCGGTATCCGGTATGCTCCGGCCCGATCGGGGGCAGCCTGCGGAATGTCGGGGATCTGGACCACCATTCCCATCACAGGGCACTGATCCCGGAAGTGTCCCGGATCCCCGCAACTCCAGTAGACTGGCCCAGGTTCCATGCCCACACCCGCATCGGTGGACACTTCCACCTGAGGGGGAGAGCGGCGGGGCACTGTTGAGGCTGAGGGTGATGCAAAACCCTGCGTGTGGGGAACGGGCTTCGTGGTGGGACTCCTCGCCTCTGTGGGGCAGGAACGGGCTCTAGGGAGAGAGCAGAGTGAGAGTGAAGAGGGGAGGGGGAAGAGAGTGGGGAAAACACAGGGGAAAGGGAGAGAGAGAGTGGGAGGGCTGCTTCCTCCAGCGATGCCAGGCGGTGGCACTGGACCCACTCTGCCATTCCTCTTGGCAGTCGATGGATTAGCTGCTCCAGCACCACCTGGTTGACAAATCCTGCGAAGTCGCGATCCCCCGCCAGCAGCCATTTCCAACAGGCGTCTCGGAGCTGCTGGGTGAAGGCAAATGGGCGGCCGCTCTTCTCCAGCTTCATGGTCTGAAGAGCTGGCGGTACTGCTCTGGACTGCGGCCAACCCGCTGCAAGATGGACTTTTTGAGGTCTTCATAGGCCAGGAGATTAGCCGCCGGTAGTTGTTGAGCAGCAAGCTGGGCTTCCCCGGACAGCAACGGGAGGAGCCTGGCCGCCCACTGATCACGCGGCCAGCTCCAGATCTCAGCGGTGCGCTCGAATAAATCGAGGAAGGCTTCCAGGTCATCATCCGCCCCCATCTTCAAGAGCGTGGGTGGGGGCAGGGGGCTGTGGCTGTCCGGGGACGTGGCCGGGGTTCTCTCCTGGCTGAGGAGGCTCCGAATTGCATGCTGGTCCTCTGCCTAATGTTATCAGAAGAGCTACGGCCCCGAATAAACCCCACCTGATCTATAGCACTGTGCAAAAGGTTTAGGCACTTGGGAAAAATGTTGCATAGTGAGGACGTCTTCAAAAATAATGCCATAAATAGTTTTCATTTATCAATTAACGTCATACAAAGTCCAGTAAATATAAAAAAAGCTAAATCAATATTTGGTGTGACCACCTTTACCTTCAAAACAGCACCAATTCTCCTAGGTACACCTGGATACAGTTTTTCTTGGTTGTTGGAAGATAGGATGTTCCAAGCTTCTTGGAGAATTTGCCAAAGTTCTTCTATTTATTTCAGCTGTCTCAAATGCTTCTGTCTCTTCTTGTAATCCCAGACTGACTCAATATTCAGTGGGGGGCTCTGTGGGGACCATGCCGTCTGTTGCAGGGCTCCCTGTTCTTCTATTCTATTAAATTCTATTTGCAAAATAAATGTTTGGGAGTCTAAAATGTATATTTCCTATTGACACACTAAAGCTGAAAATATAAATAATCATCTTAAGACAAATGTTTTTGTGAAGCATCTTATGTGCCTAAGACTTTTGCACAGTACTGTATATGTATAAGAGATGTCATAACTTTACTTAATCGGTTAGCCAAAATGTTTGACAATACTTTAACGTCTACCTGGATGAGGGAAATTGAACGGTAACTCTAACACTCACTTGGATCTTTGTCCTTTTTAAGAATCAGACAGATCCGGGCTTGTGTCATGGTTGGCGGAAGCTTTCCATTCTTTAATGATTCCGTATAAACTTCTAGCAAGAGTGAAGCCAAATCTGTAGCATAAGATCAAAAAAATTCAGAGGCAAAGCTGCCTGGCCCCGGAGCCTTGCCTGTAGGCAAGGCCTTAATTTCCTCACCAAACTCCTCCAAGGTTATCTAAGAATCAAGTGAATTTTTTTGCTCAGTTTAGGAAGTTCTAATGGTTCCACAAAGTTTCTAATATCCTCTTCAGTAAACGAAGATGTGGAACTATAAAGATCAAGACAGAATTCTTTAAAAGCATTATTAATATCAGTGGCCGAGGTAAATATTTCACCACTAGCAGATTTCACTGAGGGAATGGTAGAAAAAGACTCCCTGTTTTATATATCTAGCCAAAAGCTTCATTGCTTTGTCCCTGACTCAAAGGATGACTGTCTTGCCCTGAATAGCCAAAACTCCACCTTCCATGACAAAATAGTATTATATCTGTATTTCAATCGGGTCAATTCTCTGAGGCCATTAGACGACATTCAGCATTTCAGCTCTGCCTCGGCACTTTTAATATTCCCTTCCAAATCCACGAGTTCTTGTGCTTTGGATTTTTTGGTGAATGCGGCATACTGTATAATCCGGCCCCTTAGAACCGCCTTAAGTGCCTCCCAAGCCATGCCCACAGAGGATACTGAGGACCACTTGGTCTCCATTTACGTAGACATTGATTTCAGCCTTTAGCATTTGTTGGAATTCAGGATTTTGCAAGAGGGATACATTAAAGCACCAACTACATGATTTCCTTTTCTTCATATGTGGCAACACCTCTAAACAAACCAGGGTGTGATCTGAGACTTAAATGTTTACAATTGAGCAATCAACGACAGATGAAATGAGGGACTTAGATGTATATAAAAAAATCTATTCCAGAGTAAACATTATGGACTGATGAAAAATATATATATAGTCCCTACCAGATGGGTTCAAACATCTCCAAATATCTGTAAGACCAAGATTTTTACACATCCTGTGAAGTGTCAATTTTGCTCAAGGGGGCTTGCACACTTTTGCTTCAGTATGATCAAGGACTGAGACCATCAAAAGATTAAAGTCTCCTCCCAATATTATATCATGAGGGGTGCCAGCGGCTTGCAACATCCCTTCAAGATCTATAAAAAAGCCCTGATCATCAACGTTAGGTGTATATATATTTGCCAAAATAAGACTTTGTCCCTGAATTTCAGCTAAAACAATAATGACTCTTCCTAATTAATCTTTACTCTGTTTGAGACATTTGATGTAGATGTAGATGTTTACTTATCAGTGAAATGACTCCCCTGCTCTTACTCGAGTCAACACTATAAAACAAAAATGGCCACCCCATATCTTTCCAAATTTTTCAGCTTCCTGCAGAGAAAGGTGCGTTTCTTGAAGAAACACTATATCATATTCCTTATGCTTAAGAAGAGAAATAACCTTCCTTCTTTTTATGGGGTGTCCCAACCCATCACATTCCATGTGGAGAGAGACAATCCACTCATATTAACATTTGACATTTTGACATATGAGGAAAAATAGATTGTGTCAAAAACAAGATTATAAAGACCACATTCCAACATTAGTGCAACAATCAAACCCGAAAATCTCCTAGAACAAAAAAAAAAAAAAAACAATGAAAAAATAAAAAGTGCGCATTAACCCCGCGAATACCTCCAAACTCAAACTGTCCATGCACGCCTACGAGAGCCCTGCGACAACCTTGCTGTTGGATTGCTCAAGTCTGTTGTTTCTATACACATTTTGTGAGACAGAATTACACAGCAAAAGATAATCTATAAAACAAACTCCAGCCAATAGGCAGAATAAACACAAAGAACGTGTAGCTTCATCCATAAAACTGTCCTGAAGGTGTGTTATTCTACAAAATAAACTTCAGCCGCTAGGTGGAACCAGCACAAAAAGAGTGTGCAGAATCTTCAAAGTCAAGCGAATGTGAGCCGGTCCACTCGGCTGCAACATGAGTAAGACAAGATGACTTACTCCATTGACTTTATGAAGGACATTGCTTGCTGTGAGCATGTGAATGTTTTACGGCCATCCTTAGCATCTATTCTCAATTTGGCCAGGAATATCAGTACAAAAGCAACCTTCCATTGATGTAAAAGTTTCTTGCATTCCTTGAATTGATCAAGTTTCTCTCTTGTCGAGTTCGCAAAGTCTGGGAACAAGAAAATGCTGTAGTTCTTCCAAGAAAGCCTTCCTTTACTCCTCGCCTCGCGTAACACAAGATATTTATCGGATGATCTCAGAAATTTAGCCAGAATTGTTCGGAGAGATAATTCCCTCTCCGATGACTCAAGATAATAGATATGTTTCTCGACATCCCCCACTCTTGTGAGCACATCAGTAAACTTCGCCTCCTTGGCAGGGATCGATCGACGTATCACAGCAAGATCTTCAAAGTCAGCAACGACCTTCGTCAGCATTGCCGACATGTTCAGCATCTCTCGCCGCATTTCCCACATCTCTCCGTCCAAATCGACACCCAGGCCCGCAGCCTGCTCAGGGGTGTCAGCTTGAGCATGTAATTGTCTTTTAATGTCTCCAGAGCCCGAGGATTTTGAATTCTTTGACATATTGTCCTCCTATAACAGTTATGGAACAGAATGTACGAATCTCACCGGTTTATGTCATAAAAGGTATTAAAACTAGCAAAGTGCACAGAGCTTGCCGTTCACACATCCGATCCTCGCATGGTGTCACGTGACTCGTGTGAAGTATTCCTTTAAGGATTGTGTATGTATATTGGCATATACTTTTGTTTCAGGAAGTGTGTATAGCTTACCGATGCAGATCTGCTGAGTGTCAAAGGTTTTGCAGCTGTTGTTTGAGGGTCGAGTGTAGTCGGAAATGGACAGATCTGCTGCACTGGAACCGGTACCGTACAGGATGAGGGTAAACTGAGAGAGAACGCCTGTGTAAAAGATGTTTAGCTTTAAAAAAACATCCCCAGAAACAGATTTTTCGAACAACAGTGGTTTCTAGAAACAAAACTTTCTGGAATAGCTGCTACCATAGTCATTAAAACCAGCCACATTCTCGATCTCCAAGGTCCATTCACCCTGGGGGTCCTCGTCCCAAGAGTGGGTGGTCATGAACGCCCAGTCATTGAAGCCTTCAGCAGAGTTGTCCTGAGGCCTAATGATTAACAGAAGAGAGATCTTGTTAGCTAGACTACATGTCCAAAACAATGTGGACCCCCAAATGTCACACCCGTATGTGCTTGTTATAATATTTAATTTCACTACTAGATGTTGGAGCATGGCTGCAGGGATTTGCTCCAATTCAGACACAAGAGCAGCAGTGAGGCCTGGCATGCAACAACAGAAAGGGCCCTCCCCAAACCGTTTGTTGCAACAAGGTTATAAAAGCACACAATTCTCTAGAATGTCACTATAGTATTAGAAGATTTCCACATACTTTTTACCATGTTGTTTATGTGAGTGTGTGTCTGTTGGAGCAGCAAAAGCTTAAAAAAAGATTGTGTGCATCGGCAATGGCGGAATAACTCAGCCACTCTTATTAGCCATTTTGGTGGGTGACGTTTTTTTTTTAGGATTTTTCCTGCATTGAAAATTCTGTGAATGTCGAGCCGACGAAGCAAATGAAATTCAAAATATACATCTTGCGTTCAGTGCTTTATAAGCACTAAATATTCTTCTTGTCTGAAACATATGCGTGTTTTTGCGAGGCGCGATTAAAGCCTGGTTTTCACGTGAGTATGGCGCGAGCAATCACAGACCCATTTGTGCGAGTGAACTGCTCTGTGCTATCCTATCTCTGGAGTGCACGCATCATCCAGGCCTCACGCATTATCATTATGCACGCTCCAAAGATAGGATAGCGCAGAGCGGATCACATGCTAGATTCAACTGGGCTTCCCTCGGTATTACGGCGCAGATCACAAAACTTATGCAACCCATTCTAAATTTTACACAGATTGTTATACATTACAACGCTTTGAAGGAAATAAAACATCTCAAATGGCTACACTGTGGCATGCACCAACATAAGACTTTAAAATGTACATACCATAACTCTTACTAAATGTTATTAATTTTTTTTTTTACTGTAATAACACTAACTGGTATTATGACAGAAATGTTATAGATTCATATTAAATCTAGGGTGAATCTATTATACATAAATTTTATTACAACAGTAAACATTGTAGTTAAAGTTTCTAAATGTGTTTAGGCTATTTGTTTTTTCATAACACATACTATGGTTTATTTTTTAGAAAGACTATCTAGATTGACTTAACCACAGTAATTAGGAGCCATAAATGGTCCTACCTGTGGTTATGGCTTTATTATTACAAATGCCACTGTTAAACTATGGAAGAACAATGGTAAACTTTCATAAGGGCAAGTCCTGTACAATTTTGAATGAAGGGATATAACGTCTGGACTGCCATGAATTATGGACAAATTATTGGCAAAGTTTCCCTCCTGTTCTATCCTACTCCTGTTGGGTGTGGTCATGTATGCTTTCACATATTCCAAGAGATTACTTAAATTATTAGGCCTGTTTCCTGCTAAACTCATATCATTATTGTTCAAATAAAATGTCCAAAAAATGCATGCAGTCTCCAGTTACCTTTATCAATTTTTGTGGGGCGGTGAATTTTAGCTTGTGAAAATGATGAGTGCCTAATGACTTTGGAACACCACTAGCCACAGTGGCTGGTGAGCCAAAAAGTTAATGTCAAGCCCTGATTGTGTGTTTATAAAACAAATATGATTTTGTGTGTATTTACAATTACATTTGATTATATTTTATAAAACATGTCTTTAATATTCTAATAGAGATAATTTAGTGAACTGTGTTTGTATGTGGTGGAATGAATGTGTGTTTTGAATATTTTTTTCAAGGTTGCTTGCTGATAGCTGATGAGCTGATTTAGAGTGTGTGTATGTACATGTATGTACAGTACATGTATATACTGATTGCATGTGAATGCATATTTGCTGGGGAGCAGGCAACCTGGAAAGATTTTACCAAGGGGCTGATTAGATGATGGCCGTGTGTGTGTTTACCGTGGGGCCAGCAGCATGGAACGAGTTCCCAGAGGACTGATGAGGTGAATAGCCAGGTTTCCTCTGTGGTTATAGGAGAGGGTCAGTCTGGCTTGCACATGTTCCAAAGAGCTCACAAAGTCTGGCTCCCCAGAGCAGGCCTCAACAGATCTGCTGAAGATCAGGTGGCTTCTGATGTCCCTTTAAAGAAGGAAGAATCACAAGATGCTACCAGTTAAAGAAATAGTTTACCCAAAAATGAAAATTCTGTCATCATTTAATCACCCTCATGTTGTTTCAAATCCAATTGCATTGTTTACTTTCATTGCATCTTTTTTCTATTCAATGAAAGTGAATGGTCTCTGAGGCTGTCATTCTGCCAAACATCTCCTTTTGTGTTCCACTAAAGTTGTAGTGGTTTGGAACAACATGAGCGTAAGTAAATGATGACAGAATTTTCTTTTTTGAGTGAACTATCCCTTTAAGCATATTCAAATTAACTGATTCGCTAGATAGCTCCTCAGGTAGCTGGCATTAATTTGCATTAGCTACCTGATGTATTAACGTATTGCCTGTGCTGCATGAGGTGTTCGACCATCCTTACCTTGGCTCGGTCAGCATATTAATGACACATTTGTGCTGCGGCCCCACATTGGTCCAGTTCTGGGCCAATGCGACCATGGTACTGGCATCCAGCAGACCGTAGCCGTAAGAATGGCTCACTGCCACAGACAGAGAGAGAGAGAGAGAAAAAGAGAAAAGGAAAATGTAATGAGGTCAGACACGTCCACTGAACAAATGAATGCAGTTCTAAAGATCTCAGTTCCCAATTGGTTATATGAACTGTCATTTACCTAATCGCCCCACCCCATTGGTCCTCCAGTCATTAGTTATTAGGTGGGCGGGACGTGAGGTTCTTACCACAAGATGCTGCATATCTCTCCAGGTCAGGTTCATGCTGCAAATTGTTATACAAAAAATACAAAAATATGCAAAGTGATATGAATATTACACAGCAGCAGGGCCACACATTTATTTTCATATTCAAATGAAAATTCACACATAATTATGCTCTCAGATATGACAGGATGTCTTCTTGAAAGACACATCATTAAAGCTTTTCTTTTACCCAAGTGATAGAAAATTGCAAATGGAAATGTTCCATCCTGGGTGCCATGCATCATGATGTATTTACACAGCCGTCAAGGTCTTTTTTCCAGTTAAAGACTCAAAATTGTGTTTCCTGAAATGCAGCAATATCAGATTTAATTTATAACTACATTTCCTTGGTTTTATGACTCAAGCTTATTAGTTTCTTTGGCTGTTGCTCTACATGGCAGAAACAAGCAGCTTTGGGACTCGTGGCACCCACAGGCAAGGCTGAAATGCCCTGTTATTGCTCAACAGGGCATTTCAGGGCATGACATGTCTGGAATAGGACACAAACCACCAACAAATATGCAATACCTGCTTGAAAAACAATTTCCACCCAATGGAAATAGATTTAGTGTAAAGTGCAGTATTACATCACAGAAAAGCATGAAAAGATAATTTGTGTTACACTGATAATTAGCGCATTCCTGCATCGGCGTGCCTGACAAACAACCTGCTCTGTCATCCGTGTATTTTTCAGTGTGATTTATGAGGTAGGTGATCCGTTTCATAAGCTTTTAGTATTTTTTTGACCTCACAATAAATGACTTAGCAAGCAAATTCATAATGTCACACATAAATTATTAACCGAAGGCTAAGCCACAGATGGAGCGACTTACACCCTGTGATTAATAGATGTAATGGTACTGTAATTCTCATGTATTACATGATAAGACTCCTGGTGCAGTCTTCTCATGTAATGCCCAATCTGGCCCTGTTCCATGCATTTACACCAAAGAAAAGGTGATTGTGGCTACAAAAATTGGTTCTGTGCCAGCCCCTTAAACAGGATTTTTTTTTAAATCTAGGATTTTACATTCCTCATCACAAAGTTTTCGAAAAACAACAGTCTAGCTAGACTGATGCAAAACTAGATTGCATGAAACTAGATTGTTCCCATTATATAATAAAAAGATTATTATATTTAAAAAACCTCATAAGCTTCACATCAAAGCCAGCTTGTGATGGCATAAAGATGCTAACTTTTTTTTCGAAACTAAGAGTAAGACTTGTAAAAGTGATGCAGCATGTGTAGAAAAAAGCTGTGTTTCCATCCAAGCTGCAAATTTAATTCATGCGAAAAACCATAATATCGCAAAAACAATGTGCAAATAAAGCCACGTTTCCATCCCATGTGTTCAAAAGAACAGAATTGTCACTTCCAGAGAAATTGTAGCCATTGTGACTCTTTTATCACGGTTTAAAGCACACAGACAAAACACTGTAGTAAACTTGTCTCATGTCTGGGAGCGTCAGCGCGTCACACAGTTCTGGGAGCACTATGTGTGTGTTCCTTCCTTATGTCTTTGCCATGCGGATCTATAGTACATTTTTCAAAAGTGTCAATAAACCTGCTCTTCGGCACAGTTCAAGTTTGTGTTCGACTTATTTGCTCTGCAAACACTTTGCAGGCTTTGGATTTTCAGGACACTGTTTTTTCAGGATGACCAGAGCAATATTTCAGATGCAAAGATGTTATTCCAGTTATGAAAGAGTTATTCAGTCACATTACTTTTTTGATGCACATCTTGTATTCCTAATAAATTCAATAGGAGTTTATTTGGTAAATGTGTTTCCATCATAGTTTATGCACATTTCATCTAATCGAATAAAACATGTATCCACCTCAAGCTAGCGAGAGTTTTTTTTCTGCATCTTGGTATTTCCATCAAGCAGTTTTTATGCGAGTATCCCAAAATGCGCATAAAAATACGTGGATGGAAACCCAGCTTTAGTCAGTAATGTTGTTGTTCGTCTCTTAACAAAAACATCATCCAGTTCTGAGAGTTTTTTTGCAGATCCGAGCTGAACACCAGCACTCTTTTGGTGGAAACGGGGTAAGTACTAGAGCTGTCGAAATTAACACGTTAATTGCATGTGATTTAATTAAAGTTTAACGCATACATTTTTCTTAATTTTGCTTAACGCATTTACCGTTAATACAGCATAAACCAGTATAGACAATTGTTGGGAGTGCAGAACCCCTTCTGTGTGTCCGCCCAGAGTCATCACTGACACATACACATCACAACAGCGCTTCCCTGTCAGTGATAAAATGATGGAGAAAGGACCTCTTAGCGCTATTTTCTGATGTACAAAACAAGCCCAGATGGGACTTGTAATAGAAATCAAGTATTTTCAGTGCAATTTAATTACCATTGAAGCACGGCAAGTCTTAACTATCATGTCGCATTTCCTGTGGCATTCAAAGCAGTGCTGGACGCTGGCGTTGATGCTCTGACGCGAATCATGAATGCAGCTTCACGATTGCTGTATCAAAGCGGATATAATAAAGAAATTTAATGCCCGTTGCAATGAATACTAAACCTATGGGGACTAAGGCCATCGTTACACAGCAAAGGTGGCACAGAAGCTGCATCTGAAGTGGCAATTAGGCATATTTTCACAGAGTAGAAATAAATGCATTTACACAGTAGTTGCAAATGCATAAATAAATGTTATCAGATGAATATTTTAAATGTAAAATTATGAATATAGAAATATGAAATGAATGAATACTCAACCTATGGGGACTAATTCTTGCAGTAAGTCAAACTCTCACTTAGACTTTGGGAAATGTTTAATGTTACTTGAATAGGTGATATTTTAGTGCATTTCTATCTTTATATTGTGGAAGGCTTTGTTTGGAAAATGTTAATAAAGCATTATATTGTTACATATTTTGTTTTCTTTCCTAAGATGGAAATAAATGCATTTTGACAGGAAAATAAGTATATATGGTGTCAAATTTCAGCATTTTCAGAATTTTATTTTTCGCGATTAACATTTTTTATCGACTGACAGCCCAAGAAAGAACATGTATTTCGTACATGCTTTCTTACCTCTTTCTTTTTTCTTTTTTTTTTTTTTTTACTAATGTCACCTTAAGAAAGACATCATGAAGCTCCCAACAGATGTAAAGAGCAGAGTTGTGACAAAAAAGAAAAGAAGGGCAGCACTTATGAAAACCCGTCTCTTTAATCGTGGGGCAAGTGTAATCAAAGCTGGCATCAGAGAGTTTTATGGCTTTGAACAGCAGGAGCTTTACCTGCAAAGCTCACCTCTACACACCATTTCACACACACCAAGGTACATTTCTCATTTCACACACACACGATACTGTGTGAGAACCAGGAACCCTTCAACTGCCCTTCCACCTTGTGACTCCACCATCTGGGTAATCTCATTTGTATTCGTAGGCAAACATACATAAGGTGTACAAGTAAATTTTTGTATGTTTAGGTAGACATTGAAATGTACAATATCAACATATTGACAGGATCTAAACATAAACACTTTTAAGTATTTTGTCACATTGTTTTGGTGTAACATTAATGTGGATGAGGATGCAGCAGACCACCGGGATCTCCCACATTTTGCTGTAAGTGTATAGCGTCACTCCACTTCTATGATCCAGACACCTGAATCATCTCTTTAACTTGCAGAAAGTGTGCTTGACTACAACTCGCATCTGTATATATGCCAAACTGTAATGCTCTTCTCCATCATTTGATCATTGTTTGAAACGATCGATTTACAAAATTCTGTTTATCACCTGCTTTCCTCATTTATTTTCATTTCAATTGTTTGTGCTAGGCAAATAGCAAAGTTTTGTGAATAAAGCGCAATCAATAATGAGCCTAATTTATATAGAAAGGAGGCTTGTTTGCACAGAAAGGAATGACAATTACTTAATTTAAATACTGCTTAAACTAGATTGCAGGTGGTTAGACAGGTTTTTGCACTGAAATACAAACGCAAAAGTGGTGCAAATGTTTAGTAAATTCACCCCTTTGCTGTTAAGATGCTGTCAAGATGCTGATACAGAAGGTTTCGGTGTCTATCCAAGTGGCTGATCAAGAGCTTCCTGCACAAGACATCACTTGTCTTTTAGTGGTAGGAATAAACGTAAGCATTGTTTGGGAGCAGCAGTGTGCAGACTTTCTGTCCAGGACTCTTTCCAAACATAAAAATGTACATGTGCTAGAACCACACTTTATGTACGAACACCTACGAATATCAATTAGATCACATTGCCACATGCAATCTGAGACATGATCTCTCTCTCTCTCATTAGTGCCTCTCAGCATACAGGGTGAAAACCTCTGCAAGAGCTTTTAATTAAGCATGATTTTATGTTGTCTAGAGGTCCGCAGAGCCTTGGGGCCAATTTGCCCTGAACGAGGAGTGTAGATTGGCAGCCATCTCCCAACCTCTGTCTCTCTCTATCTCACAGAATTTCACTTCATTTTTTTTTTCAGATGAGCAATGTCAAGACTATGTCAGAGGGCTGAAAATTATGCGTGATAGGTAATGAAGTCTGAATGACCAGGAGGAGTGATTGACAGGAGCATCAGTGAGGTGGGTTAAGGGGAGTGTGTGTTTACGTGTCTGTGTGTCTGTGGAGACAGGTGTCATTTTAGTCATCACTCACTTGGCCTCTAGAGCGAGAGCGATGATTCCAGCAGCCAGGGGAGCCGAGGCGGACGTGCCCGTGTGTGAGTCTGTACACTTCTTCCTCAGGTCTGTTGTCACCTACACACACATATGGGAGGTCAGCAGTTGTTGCATTTACCGGATTCCATCATTTACTGATTTTTGAAAACATTGACGGATAATTAAAAATGCTGTATGTCATTTTGACAATTCAAAAAGAAACAAGAAAACCAATTAAACCTAGCACATCAGTTTTTATTTTAACCATCTTTACATGGCTTCAGTCTCTCACTTTACGCTCTGTGTGTGAGAGAGAATGCGCTCTCAGCCAAAAGACCATGAGAATAAGGCAGTTTTCAATGCAAAATTGATGCAAAAGTAACACAGGTTACTTTCCTTACAAGGTAATGGTGTAACATAACTGATTACTTTTGTTATCAGTAACTATAATAATCTAACACATTTCTTCTAAAAGTAATTGTCCCCATCTATATTATTAAATAGAACACCTGTTTCACCAGAATTGTGGACGGCTACAAACTCTTAAAATATAATGTGAACATTTTCAAAAAGTGTGGGGGATGAACTTCTAGAATGTAGCACTAGTACCAGTGTTGCTGTGTGAGGCTGGACAGGCCGCTTAAAACAAACAGAGCAATATTTATAGCCCCTAAGAAACATAGTGTTTAGTTTTCATTTGTAGAAATGAACCTACAAATGGCTTATAGCTGTCTCTGGATAATAAGCTGAAGAAAGTATTTTAACACACTTCAGCTTTAAATGTTTAACGCATTATATATATATATATATATATATATATTTTAACACTGTTAATGCATGTATTCAATTTGACATTATAATGGTTTCATTCTGTTCTGTGTAAAACTGAGTAATTTTGCACGTCTTGTATGGTGGAATTTAATAATTTTTGGTGCGAGTGAGATGAGTAAACAGCTCTGTTGCATAAATCTGTTATGAGACACCAATTAACAAACCTTATAATATAATATCATTACAAATAGGACTATTATTTTTTATGTAACCAAGTGCGTTAACGCACCTGTCAAAGTGGAGGACAAGAATATGTATACAAAATGGAAGGAAAAACCTGCTGCCTGTGTGATGAAATGTGTGTATGACAGCTCTGGAGACTTATAATAAGCTGGCACTGCCACACATGAGGGTTTGGGGTTTTAATCAGGGCATAGGAGACATGGGGACATGCCTGAGTGATTGACAATGATCAGGATGAAAGAAGGTCCAGCCTGAGGCAACAGGATTATCACAGCATTCACAGGAGAGTACTTGCCAAATATACACTTTCTCTTTCACTATTTATTTTACTGTCCCTGTTATTTTGATATTAATACATGCTGACACGTACACACAAACTTCGATTCCATCCCACCCATGCCAGCGGGATTGCGTCCACTTTCAAACTGAATCTGTTATGCCTTTGTCATTCTAATGGAATGGGGGCCTCAAAAGAGGGAGAGGGGGAGCTATCACAGTCAAACATGGAGGGACAAATTCGACACCGTACAAATAAACACTCTGAAGCCACCCGAAACGTCTCTGATGAGCTTCACTGAGCTGGCAGAAATTGGAAAGTGGAATCACTTTCACTGGCATGAATGTCTCACGGAATCAATCAGAATTTGGATAACTACCAACAGCACATTGTTTTCTTTATAACTAATCGCCGTCGCAGAATCTATAGCACCATGGCAAAATAACTTATGTTTACCTGAATTGTGAGTTAGCAGTCTGAATTAAATATGAGGAGATATAAAGACTGGGTATGTGGGGCCTGGGTAGCTCAGCAAGTAAAGATGCTGACTACCACACCTGGAGTCGCAAATTTGAATCCAGGGCGTGCTGAGTGACTCCAGTCGGGCTTCCTAAGCAACCAATTGGCCCAGTTGCTAGGGTGGGTAGAGTTACATTGGGTTAACCTCCTCGTGGTCGCTATAATGTGGTTCGCTCTCGGTGGGGCGCGTGGTGAGTTGTGCGTGGATGCCGTGGAGAATAGCATGGGCCTCCATACGCGCTATGTCTCCGCGGTAACGCGCTAAACAAGCCACGTGATAAGATGCGCGGATTGACGGTCTCAGACGGCAACTGAGATTTATCCTCCGCCACCCGGACTGAAGCTAGTCACTACGCCACCATGAGGACTTAGAGCGCATTGGGAATTGGGCATTCCAAATTGGGGAGAAAATGGGAAAAAAAAAAAGACTGGGTATGTGAAACAAAACAAAAACAAAACAGGTGTAGTAGGACGATTCACGAACAAATGACTCTTACACGGTGGTTCTTTTAATGAATTGGTCAAAAAGACTCAGGTTTTTAAATGTTTCATTCAACAAGATGAATTACTTGCCACATCCGTCTGAATGGTTACTTAATTAACATCTGACTTACTCACTCATTGGATGTTTAAATGAAAATGTTTAGTTAAAGGTGCTGTAAGCAATTTTTTTATGGAATGGTATGCAAAAAATGTTCCTTCTCACTGAAATAGGTGTCCTGAGGTATCTCTACAGTCTCTGTGACAGCACTAGACTGTGTAAACAATAAACAAAAATGTGACCTCGGGCCACAGACACATTCTTTGATCAGCCAATCAGAAGACTTTGATGTGCTTTCTGCCTGTCAATCATTTTGCATGTTCTCATAGTGTAGTAGTTAAAGCAGATCAGCTACTCAACGCTATCTTTGAAGGGCAATATTTTGTAAAGAGGGGGTGTGTCTAATTTAACGGCTCAGTCTCGTGGAAGTTGCAGAACGGTGAAAATCCCTTACAGCACCTTTAAAGATCCTGTACGTATTCACATCAGAGTTTTGTTGCAATAAATGGTATTTAAAAGAAAGCATTTAAATACTTTACATATTGTTTTATGTTTAGTTTACCATGTAGTAGGACTGGGTGATACAGCAAATATTCACAAAGTCAAAACAGTCTGAAGTTCTGTGTCAAGTTTGGTGGATGTTAGGAGTTACCCTTGATAATTTTGTTTTGGGATTTTGGAAAAACCCTAAACCATGTCTGTAGAATAACAATATGTTGGTTGAGACAACATAATTAAGCTGCACTGTGAATATCGCGCCAATGTCATTTCTCTTTTTATTTGGCCAGTGAGTTTTCTAAAGACCATGCAATTTCACTAGTTTCACAATCTTTTCTGATTTTGCTACTTGCAAGTATGACAAGACAGATTTTTTTATGGTGCTCAGATATTTTATAGCACTCACAAAAACAGAATTCTGCAGGAAACACTGCCACAGCGCAAAGTAGTAGGACATATGTTCATGAAGATCATGTATTTTAGAACTTGTGAAGGGCACCTGAAACCTTCTTTGGCTTAACTAGCTTGCCCTAATTAAAATAAAGGCTGCAAAGACTGTCTAAAATTCAGCTAAGGGAGATAAAATGACAATATGTTACTGAAAAAGAGCAGAATGCTTTAAAAAAGAACCAAAGAATATGCAATGCAGCATGGTTGGTATTCAAAAGTGCTGTCTCTGTGTCTTTTGCTCTCTTTCACATGATTTCTTTCTCTGTTTGTTTTCTCTGCTCTCTCTTGCTTTTTCAGTCACCATTTCTGTACTCTCTGAGGAAATGAAGGAAACAGAGCAGATGTGTATAGCTTACAGCAGCACCTGCGATGGGGAAGTTTTCAGATGCTGCTCTAAAGTGATTTTTTGCCTCCTGAGGGCGTGACGTATACAGAGCTCTTTTTCATTCAGCCCACAGGAAATCACAGCAGCAGATGTGGAAATTATTTCACTGACTGACACTTCATCTTCACAGCATGATGAACAGAGCAAAAATCCATCACTCACTTTCCCTATGTACTGTGGCACTGTCGTTTAAATCATACGGCACACTGCCTGTTTGTTCTGACGTTTACAGTTCTGCTGACAACTGAAAATGGCATTTTTGTGTGGTCAAAGGTTTGAAGGTCTGTCTGTGTGCTAACCCTTAAGTGTTAAAGCTGCAAAGCTGAAATTTGAATTTCTTTTCATCTATTTGTAATGCCTTTAATGAGACAAAGTTCCTTGCTGAAAAGACCAGTTTAGACCAGCATGAATTTCCATCTCCAGCAAAATGTAGATCAGGGCTCTTTAACTACTTTTTTTTCTTTTCTCGAGGTTCAGATTTTCCAGATGAAAACTCGAGGGAGGCCACACATTTTTTCAGAGTAATTATAAGATCTCAGCACTTTCGTTATAAGTAACATGGACATCAATTTACTTCAAAAACAAAACTTAACATCCTAAATACAGTGTGCTTATTTACATTAAAATAGCCATAAAAAGGTAAAGCTGGAGAATAAACATGACCTCACATTCTAAGCTAACAAACAGGTTTTGATAATCTCTACTAAGAAATTAAAAACAATGATAATTACATTTTTTTAGGGATATTGTTTACAAATTAGGAAAACTTATCTATCCTTCCTGTTTCTCTGTAACAGGAGTAAGGAAAAATTAGCCTTTGTTACACTCACCTCTTAGTGTTGTTAAACTCTCCGCTGTGTGTTGTTAAATTTACCTTTGAGTTTTGTGCAAAGAGCGCTCTGATGTAAAAGGCAGCACAGTGATTTCATAAAAAATTAATTGGAGGGTTGGATAAAAATGATTGATCAGCTAAAATGTTGCTAGAGGCTGCTACTTGAAGAACCCTGATGTAGATGGGGACACTAGTCGATCAAAGAACTTTTGCTGGTTAAGTTAGTTAAAAAGCTTGGTGGGGATTCCAGCACACCACTTGTGCTGGTAACCAGTGATGTTCTTTTCAACGAGGTTGAAGTATAGTGTTATTGATAATAAACAGGCTTTTATAAGCATTTGCGTATTTGACTGTAAAATGTGTGCATGTGTGTGTTTGAATGAGACAATAAACATTTACAAGCTTTTATGACTGTAATATGTGTATTATTTTTATTTTTTTTAAGTTTACACATGTGAATGTAACATGAGTGTTAAATACATACAATCTGTTTCTCATTGAGGTTTCCACTGCTGTAGGTGGTGGCGAGGGTGGAGGAACAGGCTTCGCTGTACCAAGGGACGTTCCCGTACTGTGTGGTGCTGCTGATGGAAAGGGTGTAGATACTGTTGGTGTATCCATCACAGTTACAGCTGTCCCGCTCTCTCCCTCCGTTACCTGATGCCCACACGAAGATGGAGCCCAGCCCACCACGACCCTACAATGCAAATATATACACAGCTAGTCAAACTCACTCTCTCATACTTTGCAAATGCTGGTCACTTTTAAAACATATTACAAATTAAAAATAATTTATGCTTGCACAGATTCAAACTGGCCATGTTTATATGTGTTTGCACAAGGTCTGACACCGAAGTGGAAAAGTTTGAATATGCCGAAGCGTGAATGAGATTTGCTCGCTATAATGGCAAGATTTTAAGAGATAATGAAAAACTTTAAACCTTGAATTTTGGTCTGTTCCTTACTAAATTATTGTATAGCTAAAGAAAGTCAAACAAGAGGTAAATGATTACAGAATTTTCATTTTAGGGTGAACTAACCTCTTAAGCATATACACTCACTGAACACTTTATTAGGAACACCTGTACACCTACTTATTCATGCGATTATCTAATCAACCAATCGTGTTAGTGTTCAGTTAATCAACCATCAGAATGGGGAAAACATTTTATCTCAGTGATTTCAACCAGAAGCGCCTTGTTGATGAGATAGGTCAACAGAGAATGGCCAGATGGCCAGCTGACAGAAAGTCTACAGTAACTCAGATAACCACTCTGTACAATTGTAGTGAGCAGAATAGCATCTCAGAATGCACAACACATTGAACCTTGAGGCAGATGGGCTACAACAGCAGAAGACCACTCCGGGCACTTTATTAGGACCATAATGTTCCTAATAAAGTGCTCAGTTTGTGTATATGAACTATGAAAAGCACAGATATCAGTTATCAATGTATATATGAATCAAACAAACATTTGTTTAGTGCCCATTATTGTCCGTCCACTTGAACCTCATATAACAAAATTCCAATTGACAAAGTGTATCATGGCTATCATGATTAATGTAAAACCAATATTTTGACCTATGTGAGCTGCAATGTATTGTATTTAGTCTTCATTAAAATTGGTTGGACAGCTGAAAGAGTGCTACTTTTCTCATATATTAGTCTTCTATCTCTCTCTCTCTCTCTCTCTCTCTCTGCAAGGAAGTCTGCAAAATTTGATTACAGTTTTTGTTCAATCTTCTGGCATCCTTATGGTTAATATTCACAGCTGACTGACTTGGGATTATTGTGGCCATAGATAGTTTGTTTGTTTGTTTGCATTGCAGCAATCTGGTTTGAAATATTCAGAGGCACAATTCTTGGAGTGATAAAACTGGACAACAGAAGTGAAGTGCAGAAGAAGAAAGCAAGAGTAACTCTTCCAGCCATGACATTGAGATTTGTTTATGTGAAGCGTAATTTGTTAAGTAAATAACTTGAGGGATACATCGGTTTTAAATCCTATAGAAATTAACACCAGATAAACTCATTCCTGCACGCCTGTATAAAAGTGACATTATTCACAAAGAGGAAACGATTAAGGAAAGGATTCAATCTTTTTGTAACGCTCCGACAAAAGCATGTCTGTGATTACCAAGGACACGTTTGAAGTGAAATAGATGCAGAACTCACGGCGGGCAGCCACCCTAAAAAGGTCAGATCCTTTGCCTGTCAAACACGACACGCTCTTTTCTCACTATGCCAAATCTGATCATTTCTGAAAAAAGCGTGATGCGAAAGCAGGTGGTTTGGATATAATTCCATAAAAGATATTTCACATATTTGCTCATTATGAATAATGCAAGCTTCCTAAATGGCTGTCAGAATGTGTCACCACGCTCCGACAGAAACATGGGCACAAAGAGGGGGGACATGCACTGATGTTTGTTGATGGTGCATTGGAAATGGAAGGAGAGGGAAGATTTTCAGCATATGGTTTGAAACACTCAACACAAAAACATGCTGGAGCTGATTAACGTTTATAAATGGAAGTGGAACAAACAGAATAATGAATAAAAAATAGGGTGCAAATAGAAAAAGATGGAAAAGGGAACAAGTGATTGTAAAAGAGAATCAGAGAACAAGAAAAATCAAGGAACAAAAGGAAATAGGCAGCATAATTTCTGCTGAATGAACAAACAAATTTAAGTATCCAGAGTGTGAGATGTGTGTGTGTGTGTGTGTGCGCACTGAAACTCAAGGTATGTACTGAAAAGGGACAGAGGTATGTGCACCACACAAGAAAATAAATTAGCATATCAAAACAGTAGGAACCGAAAACAAATTAAATGGAAAACAAAATCTCCCTCAAAGATCACAGAAAGCTTTCTCTAATCCTCAATGCTTTGAGCCTTTGTCAAAGTGCACTTCCTTCTCAATTCTCTCTCCATAAACGCATTTAAATAGGTGATGACATCTTCTAGAGCTCATCGCGTCCAGCCCGCCTTCTCTTACTGAGGTGCTGATCAGAGCCGACGACAGCTGTGACACATATAGCTGACCTGAAATCTGCTCAGATGACCTGACAGGAGTGTTAGACTGACCTCGGTGACACCCTGTAGGAAAGCTTCTTTGGCCAGCTTGGCAGGACCATCCACCGTCTTCCCGTCATCCTCTGGGCCCCAGCTGGCACTGTAAATGTGGATGTGCTGGGAGTTCAAACTCAGGGACTGAGCTTCCACAACATCTGTAACTTCTCCATCCAGCATCCGCACACCTGCACACAGAACGGAAGGGGACAGAGAGAGGGAGAGTTAATAATGTTTCCAGAGAGAACAAACAAAAAAATAAGATGGTTTTGTAAATGTGATGAAGATTTGGAGAAAAAAAGAGAATGAAAAATTAATAAGGATTGAAAAAACAAAAACAAATGAGAAATGAAATCCTAATCCCAACCAGGCGCAACGTGACAATTTTCTGGCAAGTTGCACCAAATTTTCTGTCCTCACTGAACATGAAAATGCAGTGTGAAATGACAAAATTACAGTCAATAAGAACATATCTGCTGTTTAATACAAACCTATGAGGAGCTCGGTTTTGGACCAATGAGATTTCACTGTGGGCGGAGCTATCCAGTGAAGCGGAACAGAAATAGAAACCAAGTGACTGACAAAGTGTTTTGCTGCTTGTCATGGTCATGAATGGTCAGGACAAAAATGAACAGGGGAGAGATGTGATTTATCTAATCTCAGTCTCAGATGGCACGTCTACAGACTGCCTACTGTCCATCTGATGCATATTGTATATAAAAATGGCAAAACTAGCAGAAAATCGGTGATTCCAATCTGAATAGTTGGCTTTCCAGGAGTCAAGGGGCACCAGTCCACCTAGAAACAAAGTTTTTTGCTGGTTAAATGAATGCTTTTGAGGAAGAACTAATCATAATCACCAGGTTGGTGGCATCGAATCTTTGAAAGGTACTATGAAAACGTTTTGAAGCACTAGCAAGTAAACTAGATATCCATATCAGCTATGTGGCAGGAACTATTTCAGATAGGGGTTACTTGTTAAATTGACTGGTAGAAACTGGTAGAAATGTGTAAACAACAGAAATTTATTGAGTGATAAATGAGTATTTTTTTCCATCGCAGTTATGCAAACTCTGCAGCATTGTAGGGAATATGTGTCAGAGGTTGCTCTACAAATAATCATTACAATTATTGTTTTATTTTTATCCATCATTAGTTACTTTTGCATTATTTTTGCATTAAAATAATGTGCAAGAAAACAGATTTACATGCAAGAAAACAGATTTATTTCTGTAGTCGCCAAAAGGTGTCCAATACCTCACTGAACATTTGCACCCTCACTGAACTTTTTTGCCACCCTCGCTGAGCTGACGCCCTGGGAAGCTGCATAGTTTATGCCATGGCTGGTTGCTTAACATGTTGGTTAGCCATTCTTTTCTTGTCTAAGTGGGCAGTTCTTGGCTAGAATGAGCTATAAAGTGGACCATATTTTATGCCAATAGCCAAAAGTCTGACAATGCGTGACTAGGATGTATCTCTTGCCGATTTATTGCGTCGTGTCTGGTTAGAGCACGGTGTAAGACGAAAGAGAGCATCAAATAAAAAAGAATGATTCTGGGGTCATATTTGTTTGATTAATAATAATCCTTGCAACAGGATTCACAGACTGTTCACCCACCCACAAGACCCAGTGGCCAATTACTGTAGATCAGCAACATCTGCTGTCTCATCTTCTTTAGACACACACACACACACACACACACACACACACACACGCACGTTGGTGTGGCTATCCTTATGAGGACTCTCCATAAACATAATGATTTTTATACTGTACGAACTATAGATTATATCCCCTAACCCTAACCCTACCCCTAAACTTAACCCTCACAAAAAAATGTCTGCATTTTTATATTTTCAAAAAAACATTTAGTATGTTTAAGCGATTTGAATTATGGGGACACTAGAAATGTCCTCATAAACCACATTTATAGCATAATACCCTTGTAATCACCAGTTTGTAACCTAAAAAATGTCCTCGTAAACCACCCAAGCCCGCCCACACCCACACCCACACGCGCACACACACACACACACACACACAGACTTAACCTCTTATTACAAAAACACACACAAAAGCACAGAAATCACATGCAGGCTTGCAGTCTTCCTTAATCACTCATCTACAAAAAGATGAAGTATTTCTCTGAATACGCTCCATTAAAAAAAAAAAAAAAAATATATATATATATATATATATATATATATATAATTTATTTATTTTTTGTGGCTGCAGCCCTGAATGGATTCAATGTGACCAGAATGCCAAAGATATTTCAATACCCACTGAGATAATTTGCCCTAAAGGAAGTGTTTTATAATTGAAAGATAAAGTGTTTTAGATTAGTTCAAGGCTGAAAACATTGGTCATCAGATGCACAAACAGCAGGAAATGACTGAATGGTTTAAGAGTTTAAATGTGTGTGTTTAATGAGTGACCGCTTTGATTGATCTTATTACCATAAGCAAACTTCCAAAAGCCAATCAATGCATGCTAAATCCATCTGACTCTTCACTCACCTCCGATTTTGGCATTGTAGGCCACACCCACTCCGCAGACACCGTTATTTGCTGCTGCTGCAACCTCCCCAGCACAACGAGTCCCATGTCTACAGAGACAGAGAGAGAGAGAAAGAGAGATATTGGCCTGGCTCTATTCTCTTGGCTGATAAAAAGCTTTGGTGCACCAGTGAACAGTGTGTCGCTGCCCAATTCACATCCAGTTCACATTCACTTCAAACTCAATTCATATTCAGTGCACGTTCGTACAGTCTTGGGGGCGAGACACCAAGCTGTCGTGACAATGGAGGGGCAGCTCTCACCGCAATCAAATACAGATGCAGGATCTTTATCCTTCAATTAAAATCGAATTAGGGCCTCGCAGTCAACAACAATAAATAAATAAACACCTAAATAATACATTCTTGCAGATTAGGGTTGTGGCTTGTGCATATGCACGTTCCTAAGGTACTGCAGACAGATCTCAATGGCTCTGTGGTGGGGACAAATGTCACTGTCTAAAGAAATCGCAGCTGGCTCTGGGTTTTGTATGTGCAACGCAAGAGCTATTCTCTCCATTCAGCTACATCTAACTGGAGCTCATTGTTTCCTCAAGACAAAGCCGAAAAGAGGATAGGGACCCCAGAAGAGGACTGGAGAGCCCATTAAACCACAGATGTGTTGAGGTAGTGGCCTCCCTTCACCAGAACCTTCATTATATCTGCCTTTTTACCAATTAAACTGAAGCACATATGAAGATGGCACATAAAACAACCTTCATCCATTTTGCAGAAACGGATAAGCTTTGTAAGCTCTCATTCTAAGGCAGGGGTGTCCAAACTATGGCCCGCGGGCCATCTGCAGCCCGCCGACTGCTCTGATTCGGACTGCGAGAGATTTTGGAAAAAGAAAATAATTTGGCCCACTATTGAGAAATTATATGAAATTCGTATTCTGAACACGGGATGTCGATATCACGTACAGCCACATTTCACAGCTCATTTGTCTCCACAAGTGCGTTCTCTAGTGCATCACCACCTTCATCCATTGGAAGAGTTCAACAGGAGTTTTGAATCCTCCAGATAAACATGGATGAAGCGGCATGCAAAAAAGAATGATGCGCTTTTTATAGGACTGGTATCGGGTTAGATACTTTGCTCATGTACTCGTTCTCGATAAAATATCCCAATACCACACATTGTACAACTGAGTAGAGCTTTCCGTTGTGAAGTGTGAGTGGCCGCACTCTGCAGTGCTGGAAAGTTAATGAATTGTTGTGAATTGGTTTATTTTGATGTTTCACAAATGATTCACAGACCTCCCAGCACCATTTGAGAGTAATGATATGAGAGAGGGCGATCAAAACACTCACGCATCTCTACTTGTATTGTGTGCGCTCAGCTCGCACTTGCGTATCAACCAAATAAAGGGAGCGCAATAATTTTGATCAAATTAAAATCTTATTTGTAATGCAAGTAACAACAGAACTGAATTACTAATAATTAAAGAGTAATTTCTTGAATCACGTCATAGCAGGTAAATGGAACATATTCTGATTATTGTTACGCGTCACACCCAAAACAGCTTGTGCTTAGCAGTGACACTGAATTGACATCAAAAAATAGAAACGCAAAATCCAAGGGCATTGAAAGTAACAAGCTCTTACCCAGTATACTATTTGTTACATTACTGCATGGTCCGAAATTTTTTTCCATAAATGGGCCAATAACTGCCATATGGATATCATTTTCAGGGGAACTTTTGTTTATGAGGACATAAAAAATTTAGCGTCATTCCTTTATTCAAAACATATTTTTTGTGATACTGTGCAATGCTACTCATAAAGTAGAATTTTAAGAACTATATCAGATGGTATAAATAAAAAAACAGAAACCAGGACCATTGTTTGCCAAACAAATTTGTCACTTTTGGGGGCATTTTTGCCCCGAGCCCCCCTTAATCTCTGACCCTGCATCACTGTTCTATTACAAGCTAAATATCTTTATTAAAACAAAATGTGATTAAAACATAAATAATATTAAGCATACAATTTAACGATGATGCAATAGTGGCATCTACGCCATGATGCAATAGTGGCATCTACGCCACCATAGTGGATTAAAGTACTGAACTGGTAAGCAAAAGGTTGTTGGTTCAATTCCCACAGCCACCACCATTGTGTCCTTGAGCAAGGCACTTAACTCCAGGTTGCTCCAGGGGGATTGTCCCTGTAATGAGGGCACTGTAAGTCGCTTTGGATAAAAGCGTCTGCCAAATGCGTAAATGTAAATCTATCCTTTTTTATTATTATTATTACAGCGGTGCGGCCCGCGACACCTTATTTTTTTTTGCATCTGGCCCCCAGTAGAAAAAGTTTGGACACCCCTGTTCTAAGGCAACACAAAAAAAGTCTTATACTGAGACCGACACAAAGGAAGGAATGACAATACCTATTTCAAACATGTGTGAAAATGTCTATAAACTATATAGTGATAAATACACACCAATGTTACCTATGGAACTACAGAAAGTAAAAATATGTACAGTATTTAAAGTAGGGATGGGCACAAGAATCCAAGTACAAGGAATCGATCATGAAAATATTTTAATTGCAAACCATTTTTAGCATGACACAGAATCAATAAAAATAACAAAACACACAGTGAGATGCGATACAATGGTAAAACACGTCCGTCTGATGCATGTATACATAAACCAACAATTACACAAAATGTACAAACTTAACTTGTTCACTCTTCCTAATTGGTTGATTTATCTAAAATGCACATCCCTAATTTAAAGTAATAGTTTACCCAAAAATTCTGTTATTATCATTATGATTCTTTTCATTCGTGCACTGCAAAATCTTTCACGAAGTCTTGACACTTCTCTATTATATCCAACAAAAGAAGTTTGCGATTCAGACCACAAAGCTCCAAAACAGCACCATGAATGTACCTTGAACGTCCGATTCAGACTGATCACACTGTAAATTCAGCAACAGTAGGTCGAAAGTTTTTCAACTGAAATCGGTCTGTGCTTAGTGAAATTTGAACTACTGCCCCAAGTGGCCAAAGCTGGATGTGAGCCCTATTTTTCAGGTAAAATGTCCATAAAGTAGCGCCTAAACCTAACTGTCAATTATTAAAAATGTAATCTTAGATGGAAAATTAAACCTTTGAATCGCACTCATCACTGATTATGTGAATGTGATTACTTACTGGTTTCCATGGGACCAGAACCTGTGTCTCTGAGGATGCTCTGAGGATCAGTAGCGCCACAGGAAAAGGTAAACACATTTGACGTGATTCAAATATGTCTGATGGGAGATGGCGCTTGTGAGTAACTCAGCAGAATGGGGTCGATGTCAGGGTACCGGAATATTCGGTAGCAACATTTCAAATTCCCGTGATCATGTTGGTCTGTACGACTTCTGCGCTAAAGATAAATAGCTTTATGTGAGAAGGGAACCAAAATTGAATTTATTATTTGCTGATACACTTCGCTTTTGCACAACGTGAGGGTGAGGAAATGGCAGAATTTAAATGTTTGGCTGAAATATCCCTTTAATTCAGGTGGGCAACAATAGCTTCTGATTAAAGCATTATTGTATTTAATCAAATCAATAATTTCTGAGAAAGCTGTCTGTGTACGCTGAAAGCAAGCTCTCGACAGACCATTATGTAGGTTGTTAAGTTCCATTTCTGATTATTGAGCAAGTATTTGACAAACAAACACTCTCTCGCCCTTCCACTGGAACCTGCTGTGTACCAGTAATTCAAAACGCGCCGCAGTTGAGTCTGAATTTATTTCTCTCCACAGTTTTTCCTACAGGGTGTATGGAATTACATACCTTTAGGGTGAAATTCTTTATTCCTTTATCATAAAGCGGAGAAATGCATGTCTATCATTCTGATGCATTAATCAGGGTCTATTTCTCTCAAGCTGTGAATGAGATTAAAGCTATTTTGTGTTAAGCACATTAGCTAGTTAGTCTGCCAGGTAGGTGATACAATTTGTCCTTTCCTTGCAGGAAACATCATTAAACCAATGCATCAACACATTTATTAGTGTTAAAAATTTAGGGCAATAGCACTGAATTGCAACAAAATAATTTCATGCTGAGGATGTAAACCCATCATTTGCAATAAAACATCATTTTCATTGTTTTGTTTTTCCATGTTTGCGAGGTGACAGTTATTATGATAAATGGTCGATATTTGGAAACAACTCATGAATAAACAATACAGTTTTTATACAGTATATTGTTCTTTAGATTAAATGTATTTTAGCAGTGGTGCTCTAAGGGGAATGAATTTAGAGACAAAACTTCATTCTATGGAATATATATGCAGTTAAATTGACTGAGGCTTACATTCTGCTTAAGTTAAATGGGTCATACGGGTTTGAAACAACATAAGGGTGAGTAAATGACAACAGAATTTTAATTTATGGGTGAATTTTTGAATACAATTTGTAGGACGGTGGACATTTATTCTAGATAACCAAAGTGACTCGTATTAGTTTGAGTGTCTATATTAAAACTGTTCTTTGAAAAGCACTCTGTAAGAGGTCTGATGCATATTGCTTCTATTTGCATATTCCCGTCCCGAACTTTGAAAGACACCCACAAGCAGTCAGAAAGGCAGATCAGTGGCCATCTCCTGAACTCAAGGGCTTAATGGGTGTCATTATGGAGTCTTGGCACTGTCAAGGCTAAGATCTGTTCTTTTACACAGTAAGTTTTAATAAAAGCTACAGGATGAGACCACTACCTTTCTCTCCAAACATAAACAATACCTCAGAAAAAAAGAAAGGCCGCTCCTTCTGAAGGCATGAAACACATCAAGGTCGAACCAATGGCAGCCATTCAGGTATAAAAGCTATCAAACTATCATTTACTCCTAAAGTGTGGACAGCACAGCCTGTGCCTGTCAGTTCTGAAAAGTTAGTGTTTGTTGTTTAAAATATGTGGGAATGCAAGCCCGGTGGCTCCAATTGCTGGCACCTAGATCCATTCAGTCACAACAGAAATGAATGGTGACTCAGTCCTGCACTTTACTCTGCAGCCGAACGCACATCTGAATCCAGCAGCAATCCACGTGTCTTGTTTCACAATCAGATTTTACTTATTCGACACCTTGTGACCAGATACATTTTTTAGGCTTTATAAATTTGAAACCTTTTTTCAAAAGATTAGAGCTCCCACAAAGCAGAGAATGCTTTTTCCACAGAGTTGCTGTGTTCACCTCATTTACCTTTCACAGCTTGGCGAGGTGCAAAAGCACTGATTCTAGTAACTGTGGACTCTATATTTTTAAAGTGCAATGAGTCACAATAAAGCTGACAAGCCATTGCACTTGAAAACAACCTCAAAAACTCATGCCAAGATGACGTTTTGTTGGAAAGGTGGTGAAGTGTGCTGACAGGTGATGCAATAACTTGCGTCCTTGTCTCTTTACATAAATAAAACTGCAGTAAAGATGCTTCAACCATAAACACGTAAAGGGACGGCGGTGGCAATGTGTTAAATGCTTGGCTGCAAATCAATGTCAAACAGACCTAATGCTATGAATGGCTATATTCATAACGTTTCTTTAAACGGATAGTTCACCCAAAAATGAAAATGGAATAACTGTTTCTTTCTTCTGTGGAAAACAAAATGTACATGTCAGGCAGAATGTTTGCCTCAGTCACCATTCACTTTCATTGCATCTTTTTTCATACAGTTAAAGTAAATGGTGAATGAGGCTAACATTCTGCCTCTTTTTGTGTTCCAAAAAAGAAAGGAAGTCATACAGGTTTGAAATGACATGAGGGTAAGTAAATGAAGGCAGATATGTTTTTATTTAATTTTTTTGGGTGAACTTTCCCTTTAAGGACATTCACATCAATAGACAGAATATCCTGGAGGCAGATTGATTGGAAATAGTTAATTAGAAATAAGCCATTTTACACTGTGTCAGGCAGTATGAAGTGACAGTCATCTGTGAAGTACTTTGCTCAAGGGAGCAATGGTAAAAGAGCTGGAGCGTATCTGCATTAAGCCTCCAGCTGCTGGTTTACCTCTCCCTGTCAACTGCGTTTGAATCAACCTTCGTCACGATGAACTTAAAAGCAAAAGTGACACAGAAAATAGTTTTTAGATGCATCTGCTCACATCTAAGAAGGATAAACAACATGGTGGACTGGATTGCAGTCTCTCTACTTCTCTCCCTGTCTCACATCTACTCTTGGTGAAAAATTACCAGCAATCTCTTCTAAACTTCCCTGCAGAGAAAAACACGATCAGTCTAAGCCCACCAGGGAGAAGCAGAGTAAAGAGTAAAAATTAGCTGAAGTCCAGGTTCTCTTTTTCCATCCCTGCTAGTAAGCGTTGGGGAAGCTTCAGAACTTTGAAAGTGGAGCATGCCAAGCTACTCATATTTTAAAGTTGAACTACAGTCTATCCTTTAAAAAAAACCAAAAACAATTCTGGCATAAAAAGAATGAGGATCCCATTATTAGTGTGAAAGCATCCAACTTCAACACATACATTTAGACTAAATAAAACTAACAGAGTTGAATACACTGAAAAAACACTGAATACAGTGATAAACAACATTATTTAATGTATTTCACTACAAAAAAGCACAATTACAATAATACGCATTTTCTGAGTGATGACTCATTAACATTTCAGCAAATACATTTTTTAACCATTTCATTTAATTGCACCATCTGAAAGAACATTTTGCTAAAATAAAACATATGAACTAACCCACTCTCATGACAAGTCATAATAATTAGTGTGAGATGGCAAAATTGTAAGAAATTGTACAGTTGGCTCATACAAAAACTTACGACTTTACTCTCATAGAGAAAAAAACAACAACAGTGTAATCACGATATTTCCAATGCTTAACCCCTAACTCAAACCTAAACCAAACCATGAAGTTTCACCCCTTACCCAAACCCTAAACTTAACCATGAGTTTAATTAGAAAATCCTTGTGGTTTATCATGGAAGAAAAAGAAACATTTGGGTTTAAACTAGCGTAATAAATATTTTTGATAAGTTTAACCCCTTACCTAAACCTAACCAGTATTTTAATAGGAAAATAACTTGTGTGTACCAAGGAAGAAACAAAGAATCAGAGTTTGGAATGAGATGAGAGATGCGCATTACATGTTATCGAGATACATCAGTCATTTGTATGGCATAAATAAATGTGGATTGAGTAAATTTTTTCACTGACATTTACTTTCCTAAAACAAAGTGTTGGATATGAGGCTAGCTAAAATTTGAAGCCTGAATTGCACAGATTAAAATTCTGTTTATTGACTGATTGGTCCCAATGGGAATAAAGGTTGTACCTTTTGTATGGTCCAAGACAATATCTAATGAGTTTGCCATCTCGTACAAATTATTACAAGTCATCATAAGGCTATGTTGGTACATATTACTTCCCAACGCTACTTGAAAGGCAAACAGGAATATGTCAAGGGAGCATGTTTGATTACTGCCTCTGCTCACTTTTTCATGTAGCTGCACAATACAACCAGGGTTTTAAATGAACTTTTTGGCTCACCGGCCACTGTGGCTAACAGTTTTTCAAGTTCACTAGCCACTCAGCATTTTCACTAGCCAAAATCCCCCGCCTCGCAAAGACTGATAAAGATAACTGGAGACTGTAACTGCATTGCATTTTATTTGAACAAGAATTATATTAGTTTAGCAGGACACATGCCTAATGATCTAAGTCATCTTTAGAGTATTTGAAGGCAAACATGGCCAGTTAAACAGGAGTAGGAGAGAACAGGAGAAAAATGTATCCATAATTTGGCCATAATTCATGGAAGTTTTTTTTTTTTTCTCCCCTTTTCTCCCCAATTTGGAATGCCCAATTCCCAATGCATTCCCAAAGTCCTCGTGGTGGCGTAGTGACTCGCCTCAATCCGGGTGGCGGAGGACAAATCTCAGTTGCCTTCGCATCTGAGACCGTCAATCCACGCATCTTATTACGTGACTTGTTGAGCGCGTTATCGCAGAGACATAGTGCATGTGGAGGCTTCAAGCTATTCTCGCAGCATCCACGCACAACTCACCACGCGCCCCACTGAGAGCAAGAACCACATTATAGCAACCACGAGGGGGTTACCCTATGTGACTCTATCCTCCCTAGCAACCGGGCCAATTTGGTTGCTTAGAAGACCTGGAGGGAGTCACTCAACACACCCTGGATTCGAACTCGCGACTCCAGGGGTGGTAGTCAGCATCTTTACTCGCTGAGCTACCCTGGCCCCCTAATTCATGGAAGTTTTAACTCCTTCATTCTAAATAAAAAAATAAAATAAAAATTTGTTATTAAAAAAAACTAACAGCCTAAACACATTTATGAACCTTTAACTACAACTTTCATGGTTTAATAAAAAATTACCTAATAGAATCTATAATACAAGTTACCAGTTAGTGTTACTGCATTAAAAAAATCAAATAACATTTGTAAGGATGATGATGTGTATTTGTCTCCTCTTTACCTCATCAGTGCTGTTTATAATGTAGGGGTCTAGAAATTTGAGAGGTTTGATTTCCTCCATATAGAGCTTTATACTAGAATGTTCTCTGTAGAATTCAAATGGGTCATGTAAGTCTTGTAGTCTCCACCGGCCGCCGCGATATCCAGTGAAGCTCGATTGAATCACAAAAGTTTCGATCTGTGCTGTCCCAAAGCTCTGCCGATTTTATCTCTGGAGCACGCTGATGTGCGCTGCGGCGGTTCACGCTTCATTCGCCTGTAAGTTATGAGAGGCATATTTAGTGCTTATAAGGCGCTGAACACGAGATGAATACAGTAAAATTTGCTTCGGCTCCGAGTAGCCCGACATTCACAGAATTTTCAATGCAGGAAAATCCCTGAAAACGTCACCCGCCAAAGTGGCTAGTAAGAGTGACAGAGTTACCCGCCACTGTAGATTTTTACCCGCATTTGTTGGGTGTTAATGCAAACCCTGAATACAATGTAATGTAAAAACAGCAATGTAGCATTTTGTCACACTACACCACTCCAAGCTTTTAAAAAATTTAAAATTTAAAAACCAGATGAGCTACTGTCATGCTAATCAAAATTACAGTCTCTACTTTTAGTTAGTCACTCTCTAAAACTTCAGAAACCAGGGGCGGAACAGATACATGTTCTAATTCCGTCCGTCTCTTTGTTTTCAGTCCTCTATTTGTCCTGTTTTATGCTCCCTTCAATTCCCTGATTCATGCATTTACAATTCCCTTGCTCAGAGGCATGAGGTGCCCTTGAAAACTCATGATGAGTCTGTGTACTGTATGCTGTTGGGTAGAGTGATGGAATCTGTCCATGTGTGTTGTAGTGTACAGTAGCATCTCTATTCCTCCCTTCAATAGGCTTGAATTAGGAAGAGCTCTAAAAAGGATTTGTGTGTTTTCCAGCCAGCTAAACTCAGCCCTCGGGCAGTGCTTCAGAATCCCACATGACCTGATTGTGAAGGGAATAGGGAGAAAGAGGACGAGGAAAAGAGAAAGAGAGTGTAATATAGAGAGACAGAATCCCATATAATGGCATGAGAAATAAGAGGGAGACGGACGTGGTGGCAAAACCTTTGCCAACTCTGACACTTCTACTGAAAAAAACATGGCACATTCCAGAACTAAGAACCGCTGTCCCTAGCCTGAATCCCAGCCTTGGTTAGATTCTAGCATCAGTTGTCTTCCCTCTTTGGGCTGGTGTGAGGCTGTGAATGGTATAGGGCTGATTTCCAGAAACTCTAAAGCGATTCCAGAGGGCAGACAGTGCTGGAAAGGCAGGCTGACAGGTGTAGGTAGGTTATATCATCACCAGGAATTCCACTATTAAACATGGAATTAAAAAAAAATAAGCTGAAATAATGCGGACTGATGGCTTCAGCAGAAACAAATATCATTGATTAACAACCTTGGAGCTCATGATAGGTCTTTAAAGGTTTATAAGCTTTTGTTAGAAATCTATTTCACCTATGGAGAGAATGGTATTTAAAGACTCTTACACTCTATTTGTTAAGATTGTTTTCCCTGCCCATGCAGCAAGATGATGTCAGACGAAAAGAAAAAATTGGTTTCAAAGGCGGTTACTACAATTTGATGAAAGACTTAACACTTTATATGTAATAAATTGCACTGATTAATCGTGCACAATAAAAAACAACGTATTAAGAAAGTGAGGGAGTGCACCTACTGTATTTGTAGGCATTGTAGGCAAACCCCCCAAAACAGTCTATATGATAAAGCAAGCCCAAACTGTCTGAACTTTCTCCACACCAGCAAATACGCCACTCAGCCACTGCACAAAGTGAAAGCGAGAGACAGAAAGAGAGAACATTAAGATTCCTTCCAGCTCTCAATCTATGAGGGATGCCAAACCATTTCTGCTACTTCTATTTAAATTTGAATGAGCACTTTACTGTCCAATCGTCATTGGCAGAGAGTGGCATCTAAAATGAACCAGACCTAGAGAACATTAGTATAAATATTTGAATCCTGATTATGTGGGTTCTGATTAAGGCAGGTGTATATAACTGTAGCCAAGAAAACAAAGACATAGGCTGTCCTCCTCTAAACCTCTTTAGCAGATGAATCAATATAACACTAGCACCATGTTGCTGAAATAAACAGAGCTTTTAGCTCTCTTGTGCTGCCTGCATAAGCAGTGTTTTGCGGATATTAGGTGCTTATACTTAGGAACAAAGAAAAATGTAAGGACATGTGAAAGAATCTAAAGATGCCCTTCTTAACAGGAAACCATCTCTCTGCATCTCTGTGTTTGCTTCTGTCTTTCTCTGTAGATACATTTTCAAATAGTCTCATGGTGTTTGGTTCTAAGAATGCATCACATAACTGCAGCTGTTTCTGGATCAGTGTATCATTTTAAGCACCTGGTGATTTCCCATAGGAAAGAAAAATCACAAATTTTGACATTTCTCTTAATATTTCTGAGTAAGAGATGATGGTGAGCAAATGCAAAAGAGCAAATGGGGAGTGCAAACTGAAACTTGCTTGTGTCACTGTAATTCAGATTTAGGTCAACAGAAAAATAATATACTAGTTTCAAAAGAGATCTCAACGAAGTCACCAAATGTGCTCAGATTTGCCAATTCTTCAATCAAAGGTCAATTGATCTCATTTTAAAGCAAAAGTATAAATTTCTTGATTTTACATGATCTGATTTGTTCCCATTTTTAATTATCCTTACAAATTAAAAAAGAAACATCTGAGACCAATTTGAAAAAAATTTAAAAGAGCAAACAAAAAAAAAAAAAAAGAGAAAAAAGTTTTTCTCTGGGTTCTGTTATTGTAGGAAGGTGGAAGCTGATTCAGGATCAGAGCATAAAGGTGCTGTAAGAGATTTTTTTCATGGAAAGGTATGAAAAAAAATTCTACTCTCTGAAAGATATTAATGCAATAGGTGTCATGAGATATCTCACTGGTCCAGCACTAGACTCTGTAAACAGCAAACAAAAATGTCTCCGCGGGCCGCAGTCTCTGACGCTTTCTGCCCGTCAATCATTTTGTGCATTCTCATAGCACTGTAGCTGCAGCAAATATTGAGGCTTCATGCCATTTTTATGCCATGTTGTACCTAACAGTTGTCAGTTGAGGGTGATATTTTACAACCGCTTCTGCTCGCTGTCGGTCTCAATAAAGCTCATTTGGTATCTTTGGAGTTTTGGAAAGAGGGGGCGTGGCTAACCCAATGGCTCAGTTTGTGGAAATTCCAGAATGGCTTAAATCGCTTACAGCACTTTTAAGGTGCAAAGTGAAGGGATCCAATTTCAGTCTGAGCTGATGGAGACCCATTGTGACATGACTTCTTTTACAATGAGATTCAAGCGAAGACACAGCACCAGTCTGAAAGCTATTTCTGAAAAAAATAAGTGGTCTAAAAGCTGTACTACCCCTCAATCTTCATGACAAAACAATGAAAAGCCTCTGCTTTTGAAAGCACTGGTAGCCGTCCATGCATAAAAGCCATGAAGCCAACAATTACTCTTTAGTATGGACACTGAAGCATGTCACATCAATATATGCAGTATATATGGGTGTTTCTTCAACTTCAGGCAATTTAATGTCCCATTTAATGTTTTTATAAAAACTAACAGATTTCAACTTTTTGTTTTTGTTTTATGAAGATCACATTAAAACTTATTTTTATGTAGATTTTATTGTTTTAGCCTTGTCCCAGACCAAGACTTTCATGATTAAACTATGAAAATCCATTAGAAAAATGCACATTATTACATGTTGAAAACTATGATAATCTAAACAAAGAGTGAAATACAAAAAAAAAAAAAAAAAAAAAAAACGACTCTCCCACACTTGTGGCATCATTCCCACAGCACCAAACAATATTGCCCCTAATAAAGTTTTTTAAAAAAAATGTGAGTACTTGTTAACAAAGTTGACAAAAGTGTGTGAAGAACATGCTTGGGATGAAATATGTGACAAATGATGTTTGAAGAAAACAAAGAAAGTAAAGGTAAATATCACTCGTGAGCAGAATATTTTTGGGGCGTCATTTCCAAAGAAGCAGTAATTTTGCCAAATTAGGCAAAAAGTGTAAAAATATTTGTTTGTGTATATTTAGGGTACATAAAATTTTAGCTATGAAATTAGCCTTAGCTAGATAAAGTCAGCCCTTTTATTAATAAAAAAAAGTTATTTCCATCAGTCACAATTTTATAACACAATACAGAATTTGAGATTTAACTGATTTCCAGAAAAAAGTTACAAATATAACAAATCTCCTGTGATGCATGTACATACCCTATTGCACATTGTTAGTAGACAAATTAAAAAAACTAGTGAGAGTGTGAAAACATTTTTAACACGACTTTAGGTTCTAGAACTTCACAGTATTAAATGTGCCCAGAAACACAGCTATAAAAAAAATTGCATTTTGTCTTTAAAAGGTGTGAACGCTAATTTGTGAACACTGGTACCATCTCCCATTTAATCCCAGTGAAAATGTTTCATGACTCAACCATATGCTTCACTCAATAACTAAGGCTCCAATTAATTTCAAGATAAGATTTTACATGGGACTCAAAGCAAAACAAGCTGACTTTCATAACAGAAGCCTGTTTCTCGGTTTGCCTTTTATTTATAAATACAACATATAATTTTGCTGCACATCCATAACGTTTATTACTATATTATGAATAAATCCCTCTGATGTAATCTGTCCTCAATTTAGCTCTCTTGGCCTGTCTCATCGTTTCTGGCTATTGACACTGACAAGCATTTTGCCTCTCATTTCATGGACTCAAAACAGATTCAGTTCACGGTAATGGTCTTGACAGTAGAAGTGTTCAAGATGTGCCGCACTTCCTGTTTTCTGAGGTGTGGCAGAACAGGGTGGATGGATTCCCTTCCATTTTTTCACACCCCACTGACTGATCGTAATATGCATGCATCTGGGCACTAAGAGCGTTGCGAATGCTTGTTACGGCTCCACTATTGCCAAAGAATGGCTGTCACACTTTAAGTAGCTGCCGTGGGTTTTAGCAGGAGTAAAGACAGTAACTTCCACACAAATAGCAGCTAAGTAATGTGCTCAGACACGACTGTGGTGGTGTTAACAGATTCGTTAAAGAAGATTTGCTTATGCAACTTTGTAAGCTGCACTGTTCTGATGAGGTACCGAATTTGGAGTCCTAGCCATCGTTCTGCTTCAAAATTTTGACCAGAATAAAACCGAAAGAAAGTAACATAGAGAAAAGCTTCTGGCAAAAAGCCCAGAGTACAAGAGGTTTGAAGCAAATCCCCTTGACAATCTAGAAGCACAGCGATGGACTGCTGGGAGGTGAAGGGATGAGAAAGCGGTCCAAGGGTTAAAGGGATGGGACGGCTTTCCTTCCATTAGGGCTGAACTTGATGCAATCAATGAGCAGCCATGAGTAGAAGAGAGTATATCAAAGACAAACAAGTAAACATCCAAACATCTTTGCAGTGAATTTAATCTCAGCTGATTTATGGAGGGAGAGGAGGAGAAATGAGAGAGAGGAAGACAGGAGCAAGTAGTGACAAGGCAAAAGACAGATAGATTGTAGCTTGTGAAACACAGAAGTACCCAGAAAGTTTGCACTTTCATAGCTCAGGAGACTCAATGGAGCTTTCAGTCATGTTTGATTTGAGAATCAACATTGTTGTTTCTCCTGAAACTATAACAATAGACATAAATTAGATAATTGTTAAACAGAGCAAGAGTATAGAACTATAAAAATGAATGTGGATAGAATAGCTCTTGGAATAAGTTGATGAGAAATATTTGAGCTCATATTGAAATCATTGACTTGCAGACTTTGATATGTTGACAGATGTGAGCACAGTTTGAGACTGTAACAGGTAACGTTTGGGCAAGGAGGAGGCCGGACCAGCTGAACAATCAACATAAACTTTTAATGCATGAATGAACTTAAACAATGAACTTAAACAAACACACATGCAATGCGGCCACGTGTGTCTCTCTCTCTCGAACCAGCATCTCCGGCCGCCCCTTATTTCGCTCTCCCGCTGATCAGCTGATTCAGCGCCGGCCGTGCTCCATCACGGCCCGGCCACGCTCTCCTCCTCATCACAGAGACATTGTTGAGATTCTGAAACTCTAGAGGAGCATGCGTATGTGAGATTATTGGGGTCTGTTTCTCAGGAAACAAATCTCATAAGATTGAAGCAAAAGCCTCCATTTGCTCTCCATTTAAACACATTGCTGTCTAGAAGAAACAATTGAGATATTAAAGAGATCTCACTTGTGATTTTCAACGATCCTTTAAAAATGCTCTTCAAATATAATGGGGCAAAAAATGTAAAGTGCTGTGGTGAACAAAAGAGAGAGCGATAGAGAAAGGGGGCCACTGATAGTCTAATTTCTAATGTGCTGCCGCAGTCGACTGATTACTGCAACATGATGGACTGACAGATAAAAAAGGAAGAGACAAGAGAGCGATAAAAAGAAAAACAGTGGGAGGAAGCTGTCCCTGTGAGAAAACTGACGGCATGTCTGAACATTGTGCAGTTATGAGATTTCCTCTAAAATGCATTTTTTATATTTAATATATTATATCATTTTATATTTAAGAGCCATTCATCCTCGTCATAGGCGTTCATACACACCTTTGATGCCCAAAAATACTGTCTACAGGGTTCCCACTCTTTATGAACAATGAATTTGCAAATCATGAAGGTTAAAAAATAAATAAATAAAAAAACAAACATTTTATAGAGGTTGCACTCACAAATAGCAATTTCTAGATGATTAAATGTTTTAGAGCTGAGCATAACTACAAGAAAATAGCTGGAAATTTCCATGATTTTCATGACTTCCAAGCCTTTTGTAATTTCATGATATTTCCATGCCTTCCATGATTGTGGAAACCCTGTGCCTAGGCAAGCAGCTCACTAGGTTTTGAAACACACTCAGAGTTTACAGTATAAAAGTTAATAGGATGTCAGAAGCTGGTTCCCATGATTGTGTACCTGAAGAACCTCTAAAAATGTACAACCAAAAAGCTGCTGCAATATGGCGTGTTTGTTGCAACCCAGCAGACCTGGCAACCCTGCTGTGGATGTACTGAGTGGAACAGCAAGGAGATAGAGACAGCGAGAGAGAGAGAGAGAGAGAGAGAGATTTTCTTACCTGTTATCATTCAGCTGTGTATATCTGGGCTGAGGGTCTGGATCTCTGTCATTCACATCATAACTCGCATCAGGATCCTTAAAACAACCATAAAAAATCAGTCAGAGGGATCAGATTTCCCTCAATCATCAATTCTGTACTGTCACTGGAAATATATAGAACGGGGTCCCTGCTTGGATACACAACATCTACGGTTCAAAACCTAGTGAGTTGCCAACCTTCAGTAGACTGTAATTTTTGGCCATCACAGGCATGTTTGAAAGCATCTATGACCCCGTTTCCACCTGGTATTAAGATGTGCTTCAGATCATATGTGGTCAGCCATAAATACAGGTCTAAATGGGGTTTAAAACGTTTTGTGATCGGATCACAGAAATCACATACGAATGTTCCCTCCTGTATGCAGCCCAGCTGCATTGAAGAGCCACCCCTCACCTGTCAATTAACCACTGCTCTAAAACAAGAGTTTAAACTTTGCCGGTTACGAACGGCTTTACAAGGAAATAACCATCCGATCAGAAAATTAAAAAAAGCGGATACATACACAATCACGAGAGCTTCACGGATCTTCTTTATTGTGTCTAATATCGACACAAATGACAAGCACAAACAAGCTCCTTTAATACAGATAATCCACTAAAATAACAGATAATTCTGCTTGACATGTTGCATTTGGGTTTAGATTAAATTTCAACCGCATCTGGGAGAAACAGCGTGGCATTTTTTTTCATGCTTTCTTTGTCTTTTCTGACTTTCTTGTACTTTAATATCATGTAGTAACACTCTGCCATAGTGACTGATGTATGTCGTCATGAAACAGAGACCCTCCCCTCCAAATCCCCCCCAAAAAAGTGGTCACAGGAGACACATTTAAGTGACCAGCTATAAACAGCGATGTGTCTCACCTGACCACATGTGATTGGATCACCCGAAACGCATCTTAATGAGTTTTTGTAGGCTAGTTCACAGTAGTTTAATTCACTTTTCATTCAAAATCTGGTCAAATGCTCCTCCAGTGCCCTTCTCAATGGACATTATAAGCAAACTATCCAGCATCTACATCTGAGATGGAGTTGTGTTTAGCGCTCACATATTGCATGCCGCTCTGAAAGCTAAAAACAGCAGCACATCACAAGACCCACATGTGCTACGAGTGTGTATCACAGAGCAGCGCTCATTCAGTGAAGTGCGCTGGGCATGCATACTGTATATTATATTAAGTCTTTTGCTATTCACAAAAATACTGTATGTTTTCAAGAGACTTTAAATAAAATGCATGAGTCATATGGACTACTTTTATGGTGCATTTATGCTATGATGTTAATGACCATTACTTACAGACTGCTTTTATCCAAAGCGACCAGGATATTGAATATAACTTCACACAGATAAGGTTAGTAAGCAATTTCATCACAATAAAACCATGTCAACTTGTATAATGTTTATGTCTTGTGGCTATACTTTTGAAACAATGTGTATTTTAATGTTTATGGCCCCATTCACTTTGTCTGTTAGTGCCCTATTCTAAGTGTTTTTTTCAATAAACAAGGAGTGAGTAAAAATAATTTTTTTGTGTTCATCAACATTATGCCGCAAATGCTGTTGATTGAGCTTAACTTGTATTGAACCCGAAATATACATTACTTTTTCAAGGGTTAACAGGGGATGGCTCACATAGTTTCTTGCGAGATCAGGGTGATCTTTCTCAATGCCGTCATCCAGGATTGTCACGACCACTCCTCTTCCTGTGAAGCCCTGAGCCCATGCCTCCTTCACGTTCAGATCTCCATGACTAGGATTATACTACAAGGAACAAATAAAATTTTCTTTACAAAATCCATTAAACAGGTTTTTACCTGCAAGATCACTGGTGCTGGGTAAGGTATCTTCCATAGAAGTCTGGAAAAACAGGAAATTATTCTTTAGTACTTTTATATAGAGACACCCCTTGAAGCAGGGAAAGGCAAATGTCTCGGTGAAGCTCTTGTGAGTGGCACAGATGCGCAGCCAGGGTTGGGGAGTAACAAAATACATGTAACGGGATTACGTATTTAAAATACAAAATATAAGTAATTCTATTCTACTACAGTTGCAATTTAAACCATTGGTAATTAGTAGGGGTGTGATGAGATCTCGTGCCACGAGATATTAATACGTGGCGATATTTCCTTTGAGGTGAAAAGCTGTCTCATGATATCAGCATGACGGAGTGTGAGGGTGAAATTAACATAGAAGATGCCCCCGCTACTTTTAAATCGTTTGTGTGGCAGCATTTTAGGTACCCGGTGGAAACAATAAACCGTGACAGAGTGACAGACAAGACACTAACAAAGGCTGTGTCTCGTTTGGAAGGCTGCATCCTCCGGAGGTCGCATTTGTCGGCTGCATATGTCATCGAGGCTGTCTCGTTTAATTTTTTTATTTTTTTTTGTCTTTCTTTTGCTTATTTTTTATCTACTGTCAATTCCTTTTATGTATATGCACTTACATTTATACAATTGTTAACCTTTTTTGCATTCCCAATAAAAAAAAATAAAAAAAATGAAACGAGACAGCCTTGATGACGTATGCGGCCGACAAATGCGGCCGACAAATGCGACCTCCGGAGGACGCAGCCTTCCAAACGAGACACAGCCAATATGTAAGCACTGTAAGAAAATAGTGCCGTACACCGCGGCTAACACAAGCACTATGCAAAGACACCTACAGAACCACCCACCGCAGCTCTCAACTAAAATCAACCAGGCCTGAAGAGACTCATGTGAAATCATACAGGAGAGAAGCCAGTCAGTTGATTTTGTGGCAAAACCTTTTACAGTGCTTGCATATTGTTCTGTCTTTTACTGCATATGATAATTCATACTCAGAAAGTAGAACTGAAGTGACATTCATTACAAGATGATTAGTTAAAATATTTCAAAATGCACCTGCATTGTTTTGCATTTTGTTACTTTCAGTCGAATAAAATACTATTTTTCGAGTCATATACACAACCGGTCAGAAGTTTTGAAACACTTGCCTGAAATGTTTCTCATGATCTTAAAAATCTTTTGATCTGAAGGCGTATGCATAAATGTTTGAAATTAGTTTTGTAGAGAAAAATATATTTGTGCCACCATATTAATTTATTTCATTACAAAACAAAAAGTTAATAAAAAAAAAACAAAGTTTTTGAAATTGATGACTTGGACCAACAGATAATACAGAAAAGCAGCCAATAAGTGCCCAACATAGATGGGAACTCCTTCAATACTGTTTAAAAAGCATCCCAGGGTGATACCTCAAGAAGGTGAGAAAATGTCAAGAGTACATGTCTGCAAATTCTAGGCAAATGGTGACTACTTTGAAGATGCTAAAATATAACACAGTTTTGATTTATTTTGGATTTTGTTTAGTCACAACATAATTCCCATAGTTCCATTTATGTTATTCCATAGTTTTGATGACTTTATTATTATTCTAAAACGTGAAAAAAAAATAAAATAAATAAATATATATATATATATATATATATATATATATATATATATATATATACACTATATTGCCAAAAGTATTCGCTCACCCATCCAAATAATTGAATTCAGGTGTTCCAATCACTTCCATGGCCACAGGTATATAAAATGAAGCACCTAGGCATGCAGACTGCTTCTACAAACATTTGTGAAAGAATGGGCCGCTCTCAGGAGCTCAGTGAATTCCAGCGTGGTACTGTGATAGGATGCCACCTGTGCAACAAGTCCAGTTGTGAAATTTCCTCGCTACTAAATATTCCACAGTCAACTGTCAGTGGTATTATAACAAAGTGGAAGCGATTGGGAATGACAGCAACTCAGCCACGAAGTGGTAGGCCACGTAAAATGACAGAGGGTCATTTTCATTGTCAGCGGATGCTGAGGTGCATAGTGCGTAGAGGTCGCCAACTTTCTGCAGAGTCAATCGCTACAGACCTCCAAAGTACATGTGGCCTTCAGATTAGCTCAAGAACAGTGCGTAGAGAGCTTCATGGAATGGGTTTCCATGGCCGAGCAGCTGCATCCAAGCCATACATCACCAAGTGCAATGCAAAGCGTCAGATGCAGTGGTGTAAAGCACGCCGCCACTGGACTCTAGAGCAGTGGAGACGCGTTCTTTGGAGTGACGAATCACGCTTCTCCATCTGGCAATCTGATGGACGAGTCTGGGTTTGGCGGTTGCCAGGAGAACGGTACTTGTCTGACTGCATTGTGCCAACTGTGAAGTTTGGTGGAGGGGGGATTATGGTGTGGGGTTGTTTTTCAGGAGCTGGGCTTGGCCCCTTAGTTCCAGTGAAAGGAACTCTGAATGCTTCAGCATACCAAGAGATTTTGGACAATTCCATGCTCCCAACATTGTGGGAACAGTTTGGGGATGGCCCCTTCCTGTTCCAACATGACTGTGCACCAGTGCACAAAGCAAGGTCCATAAAGACATGGATGAGCGAGTTTGGTGTGGAAGAACTTGACTGGCCTGCACAGAGTCCTGACCTCAACCCGATAGAGCACCTTTGGGATGAATTAGAGCGAAGACTGCGAGCCAGGCCTTCTCGTCCAACATCAGTGTCTGACCTCACAAATGCGCTTCTGGAAGAATGGTCAAAAATTCCCATAAACACACTCCTAATCCTTGTGGAAAGCCTTCCCAGAAGAGTTGCAGCTGTTATAGCTGCAAAGGGTGGGCCGACGTCATATTAAACCCTATGGATTAAGAATGGGATGTCACTTAAGTTCATATGCGTCTAAAGGCAGATGAGCGAATACTTTTGGCAATATAGTGTATATATATATATATATATATATATATATATATATATATATATATATATATATATATATATATATATATAATAAAGAATGAGTAAGTGTTTCAAAACTTTTGACCAGTAGTGTATATAGTGTTAAAATATCGTCTCGTCTCCTTCTCGTGAACCCAGTATCGTGTATCGTCTCGTGAGCTAAGTGTATTGTCACACCCCTAGTAATTAGAATACAGTTACATTCAAAGTATTTTGATTACTGAAGAGATTACTTTGCATTGTTTCATTTAATATTTAGTCCTTTCAGATGGAAAACATTTATACATATAAATGATGCGATCTAAAGTGCATTTGAACAGCTGTGAAACACTTTCTTATGATGTGTTACATTCATACGAGCAGACAGAAAAGTAAGTTTGAAGTAAGTTTAGAGCAGAAGAAATAGAAATAAACCTTGTGTAAATGGTCACCTTTACGCTAAGCTAAAATGCTATTTCTAGCCATTTTACATGCACATTTTACCAGGCACGATCATATTTTTTTATCAAGAAAATTAATGTTGGATCATAATTTCTTTTTTTCTAGTAAGACCTTTGATATTAGGGCAAAAATCGTATTCTTGATAATTTTTGTATTGTTTTCCTGTAAAAATATCTAAAAATCCTTAAAACAAGATCAATTTGATTGATCTTGTTTTAGAAACAACATTGTATAAGATATTTAGGTTTTTCAGAGAATGTATTTTTAACGTGTATTTTGTCTTACTGTACTGGCAGAGTTTTTACAGTCAAAACAAGTGAAAAATCTACCAGTGCTGAAGAAGTAATCCAAAATATATATACTGAACAAAAGTATAAATGCAACATGCAACAATTTCAAAAATGTTACTGAGTTACAGTTCATTTAAGGAAATCAGTAAATTGAAATAAATTCATTAGGCCCTAATCTAATCTAATCAATGCGTATGGAAAATTTCTGGGATCTTTTATTTCAGCTCATGAAACATGGGACCAACACTTTACATGTTGCGTTTATATTTTTGTCCAGTGTAGAATACGTTACTGACCTTGAGTAATCTAACAGAATACGTTACAAATTTCATTTTACAGCATGTACTCTGTAATCTGTTGTGGAATACATTTAAAAAGTAACCCTCCCAACCCTGTGCGCAGCCTAGGACACTGTCTGGAACATGAGGCCCTTGAGCCATCTTGGGGTGTAAGTTAACCGAGTCGCACACAAATCGACTGAGACCTCCCAGTAGGGCAATGCCCACCTTCAGAACTTTACAAAAACACACATTTATATTTTACACTTGTCACTGAGGAAAGCCCAGCCGCAGGACCTAGTACTAATAAAAGCTGACTGCTCACACAGTCACACAGTTTTTCCTCCCAGGTGGCAGATTGGCAGCAGAACGATCACCGTTTCCCTCAGCAATGAAACTGTATTTCTTTACCATTCTTTCATTTCCTCACACTTTCCTTTATGTTTAACACCATCTGCTATAACATCACAGCTAAATCTTTCCTTCAATGCGAAAAAGATGACCATAAAATGTAAATGTGGAAACTGGGTGTAGTAACACAATGAAGAGCTTAAATTGGCATGTCTTTGGATAACTGCCCCTTTTCACAACCTTCTCTCCCCTGACAAATTAGAAAATCATAAGAATAAACAGAAAGAATCAAATTGCTGGCATTTCTGTGCTTCTCCTTCAGAGTAAACAACTTAAAAAGCATTCATTCCCTTGTCAACTGTGATACAATCTCCATTCTTCACTATAAAAGCACAAAGAGTGTGTGTGTGTATTCTTTGACACAGAAATGCATACAGATGTGGTTTAAAAGGGGATGTGGAAAAGCGGAGACTTTAACAGATTAGCATGCTGATGCAGAACAGCAGTACTTGCGTTTGTGTTGTCATTCACAACCCATAATGCTCTCTGGTCGTTCGATTTATATATTAATATGTTTTGGACTTGTTTGTGTTAACCCTAACACAAACAAGCACATACTGTATACTGTATCTGTATAATAAATTCACACAAGCACCTACACAGTGCACACATTCTTTTTTTAATTATATTATTAAGCTTTGTATAAACTCAGTCTTCAGTCTTATTCTGTCAGTCTTATTCTGTCAGTCTTATTCTGTATCTGTTATCACTTAATAAACAATTTAAGAAGATGTGGCAAAGGTTAATATAACATTGTCTCTTCTCTGTTGGTGTTCGTGGCCATCAATACATTAGCTCACTTTGCTTTAGATGTGTGTGTACAAGTCCGAGGATTACTAGAGAAAGCTAGAGATGTTAAGATTTTCACTGAATAACAAATTACAATTCGGTATGTATCTTACTAAAACATATTGTATGCCTTTAGAATACCTGGAGTATGATGCACAAGTTTCAAGGACTACTTTTTGATACTTTTGCATCTTTTTTCATTCTTGAAAGCCTTCAAAATTTCTCTTTTTTGTGTTCTGCAGAGGAAAGAAAGTCATTTAGAATGACATGTGGGTAATTGATAACAGAATTCTTTTAAGACCAGGACATTTATTAACAAACTAAACAGGGTCATGTTGTCTTTAAGAGACTGTGAGCACACACATACACACCCACACACTCACTCTCTCTCTCACACACACACACAAAATAGTTTTAAGAGAGATGTCTGTGTGACATGGGGATTTAGAGTTGATGTCTGGAAAAGAATCTGAGAGAATGTCAAATCTTACAGATCAAGGCAAGAAATCTCTCCACTGTAGAAGCAATTAAGACATTTTGCATTCCAAAGTGTGAAGTACAACCACAAAATAAACAGACTCACACAAAAGCTTTTTTACATACCAGGTACCACTGCTGAGGGAATTTTGGATCTGTTGGTTCAATGTGAATGTCTCTCTTGTGTCTTCGCTTGGCAATCTGCTGCTCGGCCCAAATCACCTGCAAATACACCCACAGGCATTTCATGTTACACACGTACAGTTGTGCTCAAAAGTTTGCATACCCTTGGAGAATTGGTAATATATGTACCATTTTTAAAGAAAACATGAGTGTGCAATAGAACACATTTCTTTATTTCTTATGGGATTCATATTCAACTGTAGGTTATAACAGAATGGCACAATCATAAAACAACACATGGCAACAAAGAAAAAAATGAAATGACCCCTGTTCATAATTCTGCATACCCTTAGTTCTTAATACGGTGTATTGCCCCCTTTAGCATCAATGACAGCGTGCAGTCTTTTGTAATAGTTGTCTATGAGGCCTCAAATTCTTGCAGGTGGTATAGCTGCCCATTCGTCTTGCCTCCAGGTCATGCAAAGTCTTTAATCATCTTGCATGAACCGCACGTTTGAGATCTCCCCAGAGTGGCTCGATGATATTAAGGTCAGGAGACTGATGGCCACTCCAGAACTTTCACCTTTTTCTGCTGTAACCACAGGAGGGTCAACTTGGCCTTGTGCTTAGGGTCACTGTTGTGCTGGAAAGTCCAAGAGCGTCCCATGCGCAGCTTTCGTGCAGAAGAATGCAAATTGTCTGCCAGTATTTTCTGGTAACATGCTGCATTCATCTTGCCATCAAATTTCACAAGATTCCTGTGCCTTTAGAGCTCACACACCCTCAAAACTTCAGTGAGCCACCACCATGCTTCACAGTGGGGATGGTATTCTTTTCACTATAGGCCTTGTTGACCCCTCTCCAAACACAGTGCTTATGGTTCTGACCATAAAGCTCTATTTTGGTCTCGTCACTCCAAATTACAGTGTGCCAGAAGCTGTGAGGCGTGTCAAGGTGTTGTCGGGCATATTGTAACCGGGCTTTTTTGTGGCACTGGCGCAGTAAATGCTTCATTCTGGCAACTCGACCATGCAGCTCATTTTTGTTCAAGTATTGTCGTATTGTGCTCCTTGAAACAACCACACAGTCTTTTTCCAGAGCAGCCTGTATTTCTCCTGAGGTTACCTGTGGGTTTTTCTTTGTATCCCGAACAATTCTTCTGGCAGTTGTGGCTGAAATCTTTCTTGGTCTACCTGACCTTGGCTTGGTATCAAGAGATCCCAGAATTTTCCACTTCTTAATAAGTGATTGAACAGTACTGACTGGCATTTTCAAGGCTTTGGATATCTTTTTATATCCTTTTCCATCTTTATAAAGTTCCATTACCTTGTTACGCAGGTCTTTTGACAGTTCATTTCTGCTCCCCATGGCTCAGTATCTAGCCTGCTCAGTGCATCCACGTGAGAGCTAACAAACTCATTGACTATTTATACACAGGCACTAATTGCAACTTAAAAAGCCACAGGTGTGGGAAATTAACTTGTAATTGCAATTTAAACCTGTGCGTGTCACCTTATGTGTCTGTAACAAGGCCAAATATTCAAGGGTATAAACTTTTGATCAGGGCCATTTGGGTGATTTCTGTTATCATTATGACTTAAACAGGAGCCAAACAACTATGTGATGATAAATGGCTTCATATGATCACTATCCTTAAATAAAAGACAGTTTTTTGCATGATCAGTCATATTTTAAAAATCAATGCCAAAATTTCACAATTTCTGCCAGGGTATGCAAACTTTTGAGCACAACTGTATATCCTTGTAAATTACACTAATCTCTGTCTTTATCTTTCACTGTGCATAGCCTCTCCACATGGATATCCTTACTCTAAAAATATCCACATTTCACACTTATCCGCACTATTCAGTTCAATCTGCTGTTATACAATGGATCATTAAGCTCTGTATTTGAGTGTTTTTGCATGTTTAATTGAGTTGGTGTGTATATATTTGTGTACACGATTTATTGCAATTACATAATTGTCTGATTGTGATTATTTGACTTATTCACAATTATTTGAGAAAACCGTGATAATTATGCATGTTATATTCAAATCACATATTGCTTTTCATATAAGGGAATTGTAAACAAATACAAAAAAAAAATGAATTCAGACTATATCAGGAAGTGCGCTGAGTGTGGTTCGTCCACAGTGCTGTTCACTTTAATGTGCATTGTAAATGCAAAATTCTCCATAACAACACATACAGTATGTATCATAACGCTTTCCAAAGCAAGAGACAGACACTTCTCCAAACTTCTCCAAAGCAAGAGACAGACACTTCTCCAAAGCAAGAGACAGCCACTTCCCCAAACTTCTCCAAAGCAAGAGACAGACACATTGGGTGTGGCGTCAGGCCTCAGAGAGGCGTTTATTTTAAATAATAATAACAACATTGTTCAAAAAGGAGAATTAAAATGTCTACGGGAAAAATAAATAGTGTCCAAAAGAAAGGGGGAATCTGCCGTCCTCGCAGTGAGACGGGGGCTTTGTGTAGGTCATGTATGATAGGCATGACAAAAGACAATTCAATCAATAATCAAAATGATTTGACTTATGTGACAGCCATACTGTGTACGCATTTTTTGTTTGACATGAGATGGACATGAACGAAAAGCATCAGAAACAAAACAGCAACATAGACATTAGCATTTGCACTAACCTAGAGGTATGGAGAGCAAAAGATGAAATCTAACCAGGGCCTGGAAAATTCCACGGGAATCTCCTTTACTGGATTCATTTTAGAGCCAACCGAATAAACAGTTCCTCTCTCCTTTTCTCAATCCTGTTTCTCTTCCTCTAACTTAAACTCTCTTATTTTCTTCAAAGAAACAGGCCAATTCTATAAATTTCCCAGAGTTTTCAGCAAGCGTCCCTCAGATATTTGGTTAGAGGAATCCTATTTCTTCGAAGTGACACTTTAAGACCGGAGTGGAGTGCAAAAGCTATGTTAACACAATAACATGCTTGGAGGTTGTAATATTTCATTTTGGAGTCAGGAGGAAGAAAATGAACCATGTCTTGGTTAATGGATGGGAGGTTGGTGCTGATCTGTGTTAGTAAATGCTGTGAGTATTTGTGTTTGTTTCTGTGAGTGTGTGCTGTTAAACACAGAAGGAAAAAATTATGACCAGAAAAAAGTTATATGCTTCAATCAGGGCTCCAGACTAACATGTGAGAGGGGTAGCACTGGTGCCACCAAGCTCTACAGATGGTGGCAACAGCACATGATTTAGTAGCACTGATGTGTGTGGATGTGTGTTTGTGTGTGTGTTTTGGGGTGGGGGTGGTGTAGAGGTTGGGGCAATAAAATAAAAAATATAAGGACATAAACTAATAATAACAGTGATACTATTACAATATTGTACACATACAGTAAGTAGGTTTACCAATAATATTGCATATTTTGTCCGATTGAAATGCCCAATCAAGTAAAGCATTGATTGAGTTGGGATGCAGATGTAAATTTACTCATATTAAAAACAGTAATCTGTAAAATGTGAATACCTAATTTATATTGGTAAAAATTTAATATTCTGACAGTGGGAATAAGTGTTTTTTCCTGTTTTCCTCGCCAAAGCAGTTTAGAATGGTGGGGCCTTTTAATATGATTTTAAACTAGCTAAATCACACACACATTTAGGGTTTTCATAGAGGTTTTCAACAAATAATTCAGTGCTGAATTCCATGACCCACCCTGCATTTCTCGTAGCAATATTTATGATAAACCACTGCAGGGTTGAGAGCTCGAGACCAATCCGCAAGTAAACGCACCTGCTCTGCACTCGCGCTGCTCTGTCCATTGCTGACAATTGATCCGGGTAGCGCATAGCGTGTTTCGTTCTGCTTTTGGAGTGTTTGCAGTTTGATATTTCTCATAACAGAAAAGACAGTGCATCAGAGAGAGAGTTGGCAAAATTTGTAGTCACACCAGTGTGACCTCTTACAAATTTTAGTCACACTGGCAGGAAAAATAGTTACAAAATGTGACTGGCTTCAAAATAAAAAGTGAATAAAACCTCTTGCCATAAAACCTACATGGCAAGCATCACTATTATTATTGCCCACACCCAGGGTTAGGGATCTAAACAAATCTCTAAGCCTAACTATTAAACTTTGGTACGTCACTTGTCCCCAGTGTTTGTGCCCTTTGTTCGACAGAAAACTGGGATGCACCGATACCAATTCTGGTATCGGAATCAGGTCCGATACCGCGCTCATGTACTTGTACTCGTAAAAAATGCTCCGATACCAAAAACCGATGCCATCTGACATACGAATGTCATTACGTAAACATTCAGCACACAGATTAAAATCACGTCATGTCCTAGTGAGATTATTTAACAGCAAAAGCTGCGATTTAATAAGATAAATAGATAGTTTGCACGTACAGTGTTTTAAATATGAGTGCTTGTGAATGTGTGGAGCCGGTGTTGTGCAGGCATAGAGACACAAACTGCCCATACAAGGAAAACACTATTATGAGCAGTGCATACTCTGTTTGTAGCATATAACAGCAGGCAGAGCATTAATTCACTTTTTAGCACGAGTCATATTCAGACTACATATTTATTTAAATATTAGCCTTTTGCGGTTTAATAATCACTGTAATTCATGTAGCTGCCTGCTATTTCAGATTGTGAATCTGCCGTGATTACGACAGAGCTCCTTAGTCTAACAACACAGAAACACTTCAAAATAAAAGCTCCGCCAAAATAAAAGCTCAATTTAAATAAAAAAGTATGACAGAAATAAATCACTACTGTATAGTTATGTTATATTCACTATACACTATATACTACAACAACAACTACTACTACTACTACTAATAATAAATCAATAGTAACTGTATTATATTTAAGCAATATCTCATATCTGTGATGCTCTATTATGCAGCACTTTATTTGACAAAATATAACTCCTATGTTGTATTTAGGATTGTGCTGTGAGGTTCTGTTTAAAATCACTTCATTTGATAAAAATAATACAATTTCATGTTGAAAATGATTTGTTATACTTTCATTTGATTAAAGTTTTAATTAATTAATTTATTTAAACACAATTTTAATGCTAAAACTGAAATAAACTGCTGATATTGAGTTCAGAAAAAAAAAAGTATCAGATTCGGTATCGGCGAGTACCAAAAAAAAAGTATCGTTATTCGTACTCGTTCTAAAAAGTTTTTTATCGGTACATCCCTACAGAATACTTCTCCAAACTTCAGTTTGACTTTGTGGGTGAATTAAATTCTGGTAAGTGAGCAATGGGTGGAAAGAGATGCCAGCATACCTGCATTAAATTTAGCATATATTCTGTTAGGGAATCTCGCTGGAGGGAATGTGCTTACAAGCGGCCGCCTTCAGAAATCTGTCTCAGTAGCATAAACCAAGCTGACCTCGGAATGCAGAGCAGGCTGTGTTTGTGTGTTATGTGTGTGTAGTATGTTTAATGTTTGTGCCAAGGATGAACTTTGGCAACTAAAACACCTGACCCGATGCAACAGAAACGGGCTCAGTGCGGAACGCTGATGCTGTTAGCCTTGCATAAATAGAGGCTAGCACACAAGGGATAAATAATCCAGCTGGTATCACTCTCTTTCGTTTTCTGCTGTCATGGATCTGTGTTCGGAGTCATCTGGTCTCTTTCACTGGTGCCTAGTGGGCAGGTGGGGTCTGGGAGGGCATCAGTATTAGTCGTGTAATTGGATCTCCGGAGAGTGCAGTGAGTTTTAACTAGCAGCTAAAGCTTCAGAGAGTGAAGATAAGAGACTTGTCAGTGGGAGATCTACAGAAGCCTGCAGTCAATGGCACAAATATGCAGTCACTCGGGAAGCCTGTGCTGCTCTCAGATAACTTATCGGCAGAGCCAGGATCCTACACTTCAGTAACACCACACACAAATACACACCTAAAAAACACCTCAGCACACACATACATACCAATAGCACATTCAGTCATGCATCTGGGACCTCTCATCTCCTCGTGTCCTTTCTTTTACTATCCTCCCCTCTTGTGTCCTCTCGTCTCATCTCCTCCTCTCTTGTTTCCACCGATCTCTCCTCTTGTCTCATCTCTTCTTGTATCCTTCCCTCTCATCTCCTCTCTTGTATTCTCTTCTCCTCTCTTTTAATCTCCTTGTCTCCTCTCCTCATCTTTTCTTGTCTCCTCCATTCTCATCTTTTCTCATCTATTCTCCTCTCCTCTCGTCTTTTCTTGTCTTCACTCTTTTCATCTCCTTGTCTAGTCTCCCTCTAGTTTCATCTCCTCTCATCCCCTATCTTCTTGTCTCCTTTCTCTCCTCATCTCCTCGTCTCGTTTCCTCCCTTCCCCTTGTCGTTTATTTAATCTCTTATCCTCATGTTCACCTTTCATATCTCACCCCCTCTTGCCTCCTCCTCTTGTCTCCTCTCTTCCCATTTCCTCTTGGCTCCTCTCATTTCCTCTCATCTTTTCTTATTTTCTCTCTTTTAATCTGCTTTTCTCATCTCCCTCTAGCTTCATCTCTTCCCCTCTTGTTTCCTCTCATCACCTCTCTTCTTGTTTCCTCCATTCTCTCCTCATCTCCTTTTGTATTGTTTCCTCCCTTCCCCTCTTGTCTCTTATTTCATCTCTTCTCCTCATGTTCTCCTCTCATATCTCTTCACCTCCTGCCTCCTCTCATCTTGGCTCCTTTCTTCTCATTTCCTCGTCTCATCTCCTCCCCTCTCATCACCTCATCTTTTCTTGTCTCATCCACTCTCTCCTCATCTATTCTCCTCCCCTCTCCTCTCATCTTTTCTTCTCTCCTCTCTTTTGATCTCCTTGTCTCGTCTCCCTTTAATCTCATCTACTTCATTCTCTATTTATCTCCTCTATTCTCCTCCCCTCTCATATTTTCTCATCTCTTCTCATCTCCTCACATCTTTTCTTATCTCCTCCATTCTCTCCTCATCTTTTCTCGTCTATTCTCCTCCCCTCTCGCCTTTTCTTGTCTTCACTCTTTTCATCTCCTTGTCTAGTCTCTCTCTAGTTTCATCTCCTCTCATCCCCTATCTTCTCGTCTCCTCCTTTCTCTCCTCATCTCCTCTTGTCTCGTTTCCTCCCTTCCCCTTGTCTCTTATTTCATCTCTTCTCCTCATGCTCTCCTCTCATATCTCTTCCCCTCTTGCCTCCTTCCTTCTCATTACCTCTTGTCTCATCTACTCTCCTCTCGAATCCTTTATTTTTCTCTACACCTCTATTATTTCTTCTCCTCTTCACTGCAAAAAATAATTTTCTTACTGAGTAATTTTGTCTTATTTTCCAGTAAAAATATCGAAACATTCTTAAACCAAGATAAATTTAATTGGAAAGCAAAATGACATTGTAAGATACTGTATCTTGTATTCAGAGAACTCGAACAAAATGTTGTAACATTTATGCTTACATATATATATATATATATATATATATATATATATATATATATATATATATATATAATAATTTGCCGGTAAGAAAAAAAACCAACAAAAAAAAAAAAAAAACAGATTCAAAGGGCAAGTAAGTTTATTATTCTAACCATTTGGCAAATAGCTTTTTCTTCTTTTTTTTGTTGTTGTTTTTTTCTCCACTTTTCTCCCCAACATGGAATGCCCAATTCCCAATGTGCCCTAAGTCCTCATGGTGGCGTAGTGACTCTAAGTGCCCTAAGGCCTCAATCCAGGTGGCGGAGGACGAATCTCAGTTGCCTCCGCATCTGCGAGCGTCAATCTGCGCATCTTATCATGTGGCTTGTTGAGCGCGTTACCGTGGAGATGTAGCGCATGTGGAGGATTCACGCTATTCTCCGTGGCATCCACGCACAACTCACCACGGGCCCCACTGAGAGCGAGAACCACACATCATAGCGACCATAAGGAGGTTACCCCATGTGACTCTACCCTTCCTAGCAACCGGGCCAATTTGGTAGCTTAGGAGACCTGGCTGGAGTCACTCAGCACGCCCTGAATTCGAACTTGCGACTCCAGGGGTGGCAGTCAGCGTCAATACTCGCTGAGCTACCCAGGCCCCAGCTTTTTCTTGTTTTAAGCATAAACCCCTACAAATTTTGTTAGATTTTACTAAAAACAAGAATTTTTTTCTTGAAAGTAAAAATACTCTTTTCTTGTTTTAAGGACAAAGATACTTGTAAGAAAATGATTTTTCGCAGTGTTCTCCTCTCATCTTTTCTCCACTCTTTTCTTCTCATTCTCTCTCTCTCCTCTCTTCCCATGTCCTCTCATCTCCTCTCCTCTTGTCTCGTTTCTTCTCATCTCATCTCATCTCTCCTCTCCTCTGGTCTCATCTCCTCATTTCCTCTCATTGTTTCTCCTCTCCACTCTTTTCATCCCCTTGTCTCCTCAGCCTCTGGTCTCATCTCCACTTTCATATCATCTTCTCTCTTCTTTTCTCCTATGTTCTATAATTGTCTCATCTCCTTATCTTTTCTCCTCCCTTTCTCTATTATCTTGTTTACTCTTCATCTCGTCTCCACCCCTCTCGTCTTACCTCCTCTCCTCCTGTTCTGCTCTGTGTTTTTGTGAGTTGTGTTTGTGAGGGTTAGGGTTAGTATGTGTAAGGGTTAGAATTAGGTTAGGGTGTTTGTTTTTGTATGTGTAACTTTGCATATGGTTTGTAGGTAACATTTTATTTTATGGATCAGAAATTAGACCGTAATTAATGACAAATAATTGGACTTGTAAGGGACTAGTTACAGACTGTTTTTAGAATTATAGGGTATATATTATTTGTTCGCTGATTTCTTACCCTTTCCTAATAGCCTCTTTACATTTGTTTTCTTCCTAACAATGAACTTATTAGGTAAATACAAAAGATATCAATAGCTAGTAAGGTGCAAAATACATCCTTTATAGGTTCTCATTACACTGTGTGAATGTGCAGAACATAAAAAGTATCTTCTTTGCACAAAGTGCAAATAGTGTTAGATGCTATTTGCACCCCTAATTAAATACTACCATACAGTATAGGGGCATCACTTCAGGGTGTTTATTGTAGACACCCTACACCAACCCCTACCCCTAAACCTAACTCTTTCCTTCCCTGCTTTGTTGAAATACCATATGCATTCTACATGTATTTTATAGTTACAAGCCGCACATTCACAGAGTACTGAGAACCGATAAAGCATGTAATTTGCATCATACTAGCTATTGATATGTTTTGTTTTTAGCTAATAAATTCATTGTTATGACAGAAGCAAATGTAAAGGGGCTATAAAGCAAAAATAAGAAATCAGCCAATAAAGGCTTAATAAATATTTTATAATGCCAAACCAGTCCATAACTAGTCACTTACAAGGGTAATTATTAGTCATGAATTACCATCTAATTTCTGATCCATAAAATAAAGTGTTACCGGTTTGTCTTTACCTGTGGCTCGGCGTGCAGTTGAACATGCACCGCACGATGACTGGACAAAGATCTCTTCACCACACCCCTGTGCTGGAAATGATAGTAGTCTCCAAAGACCTGTGGACACAAACACACACAAACACACACACACACACACACACAAAGAAAGGTGATATATTAGAGTGCTATTCCAAAGGAGCCCTTTCCTACCCGCGGCACAAGGTCATATGTTCTAACAATCCAGAGGGAAACACACTCATTAACTCCAGCACCTGCACACAAGACCCGGCCACCTCTCTCTCCGAAACACACACAAAGACGCTGCAAAGTGCTGCAAAGGCACAGCAGCATACATTTTCTCTTATAATTCTAATACAAAATCCACAAAAGATTCAGTGTCACAAAAAACAAAAACACACACATATACCCCCTGAAGAGATATTCCTGCAGAGAGAGAGAGAGAGAAATTCTTTGAAAATGATCAAAGGCGGCTTTCCTTAATAACACACACATACATGCGGACATGTGTGAAAAATTTCTGTGGGATTTAAGGAACTTTGATTTTGCTTTTCAAGGGACAGCTCACTCAAAAATAAAAACTCTGCCATCATTTACTCCCCCTCATGTTGTTCCAAACCTGTATGACTTTCATTTTTTAAGGAAACACAAAAGGACAGAGGACGAATGACAGCCTTAGTCACCATTCACTTTCATTGTATGGAAAAATGATGCAATGAAAGTGAATGGTGACTGAGGCGAACATTCAGTCAAACATCTTCTTTTGTATTCAATGGAAGAAAGAAAGTAATACGAGTTTGGAATGACATGAGGGCGAGTAAATGATGACAGCATTTTATTTTCTGGGCAAACTATCCCTTTAAGAATGAAAAGGGAATGGAGATAAAAAGGGAGAGATCTGAGCTTCTTTTTTCAATTAATTTCATCGAGGAGAGCTGTGATTTTGTGTTTCCGCTCTATAAACCAGCACATAAATATAAAACATTTCATTGCGTCTGGACCGCCACACTCCATACACTGATGTGTGGGTAGATATGGCGCACTGCTGGGCAGTTCGTAACACTGTACTTTTAGCTTGTGTGTGTGTGAACTTGAAAAGAATCATGGCTCTATCATTACTTACCTTGTCTTATTCCCAGTAGAACACAGGAAGAAACTTCTAGTCACACAAATACCCACACACTTCTTTCAAAACTGTCTCAAGCAGGTGACGTCAATGAAGAAGTGCATTACCATACAGATTCTGCTCTATACACTCAAGCACCCCCTTCTTCTAAAATGACGTTCATTTATCACAAAGCTTCCCTGCTGGACTTCTTCTCCCCTGACACTTCACTACAGATGGACTTTCTCTTTTTCCTATCTGACTCTCTCCCACTGTATGTCCTTTAACTGTCTCCTCATGATCAATAACATGACCTCTGATGCCGCCGTCTACTTGTCTCTGTGAAACTACAGAGGGGTCCCCGGGGAATACACAAGGACAGAAAGTCTTTCCAAGATCGGCATGACTCTCGTTGGTAAATTGTGTAAAGGCATGTTTTGAACTCTCAAAGAAAACTCTCAGATGTTTCCTCTTTAGCAAGTAATTTTACATGTGTCTCTTTAGGAGTTTTAGAAGAGAGATCAACAATGTCACAAACTGGGATCTGATTTGCCAAGATACTTAATTCTTCAATCAAGAGTCTGAGATTTCAATATGAATGCAAATATCTTTCATTAGATTCTTCCAAGACCAAATGATCTGACCTATTCTATACACATTTATTTTATAGCTTCATATAAGACAATATATTTTATCTGAGTTGTGAGTTTGTAGTCTGAACTGAATGTGAGATAAAAAAAAATACTTCATAAGGAATAAATAGACAATAAAAAGACAACACGTCTTTTCTATTGCGTCGTCTTTGCTGGCTCCACACAGAAACAAACATCAAGTGCAACCTTTATAGTCTGATTCACAAAGAAATGACTCTTATGAATCAGTTTTTTTTAATGCATCAGTGATTTGAATGATTTAAATTAGTCTAACAGATTACTAATTTAATCCATCAGAGTTTTTGCTGAATTAACATCTGACAATGGCAATGTGTAGTGAATGATACACATTCATACGAGTTTTGTCATAATAAATTGTAAACAATACAATACAATTTAAATCATGCACATACTGTCGCTTTCACCTAAACTCAGGTTTAAAAATAAAACTGTGTGTACAAGTGCGTGTGTGAGAGAAAGTGTTCGCTTGCATATGAGTGCGTGAAAGAGAGGGACAGGGATGGTAAAGATGAGAAGAGAGACAGGGAGAAAGAGAGAGACAGAACAAAAAAAAAAAACGTTGATCATCAGAAGAAGTGAAAGCAAACATCATTATTCTCTTTTGGCCGAATTTGTAAACTCACATGCCAGAGATCTGAGAGACTCACTCACAGCTCTCTGTGCCAATTCTACCAGACGTGACACACAAAGAGAGACTTTGACTTTATAAGTCTAATGATGGTGTGGACACTTTAATTGGGCAGTCTGCTAAAAGTAATGTTCTCACACACACAAACACACATGAGCGCGTGAGCGCATACACACACACACACACACACACACACACACACACACACACACACACACACACACAGATTTTCAAGAAGTGAGGCTAGCAAAGTGCTGTGCTGCCATCCCTAATTACGGTCTTCTTAAAAAGAGCATAAAACCTGAAAAACATAAATATAAGTCAAGGTTTCATGCATGTAATATAACAAAATCTAGCTTTAAGGCCTTTGCACACCAAAGGCGTCATGAATATGAGATTGAATTACAGAGAAATGGCCCTTTCCCATAGAATGCTAAGCAAATGTTTCCGTTAGCATATTCACGCTTTTACAATAGGTGGAGCTAATCGACAAGCAATTTTACCACTGTACGGTAGTGCAAAGCACCTTCGAGCTGGTCCACCCTCCACCCATCAATGGGTGAGAAGAAATAACCACTTGACAAGTGTGCAAAACAAAAAAGAAAAGCAAACGATTCACTAGCGAGCAGATCGGAAAAAAAAAACGCATCTCTCTAACAGCTGCAACATGACAGTATTATCATGAATACACAGTCATTCCACAAAAAAATTGTGTAACGGTTAAAACATGTTATCATTTGCAACAATATTAGTTATATATGCCACTGTCACGCATACTGTATATATACTTGTGTTAAGTGCATATTTTTTAAATCACTGCATAATGCGCACTCATAATGACTGTTAAATGTTTAAAATAAATGTTTGACTGTATCTTATTGCCATGTACATCTACTTGTGTTATATATGCTCAAACCTGCATATTACTAATTAAACATGATGAAATTTAAACACTCCAAGAGTGCAAAAAATAAAACAGAGATCTCACACAACAAACGCATCTTCAGTCTGACCCAATATTAGATATTTTAATTCTGCTATCGACAGACGAGTATTTTTAACAAATACTAAAAATAGCACAGCAATAACAATTTTGGTTTTGGTATTCAAAGGCACACAGAGTGCACTGCAAGTCACAGCAAGAGTATTATTATTATACATATTTGGCAAAGAAAAACACTTAACATCCGTAAAGTTGTTTATTAAAAAAGGTGATTCAAATGCAAAGATGCAGCGATATATATTATATTAGAGATATAAGAGAACTCACACATGATTAAATGCAAAGGCCAAACAATGCAGCAATATGAAATAAATTATGAAGATCACATATTTTTTTAAAGGGAATGCAAGGCAGTGATGCAGCAATATCATTTACATGTTAAGAGAACCCATATGAGAAAAAAAAGTTTTTAAGGCATTTGATGCACACGAACTAGACATCCTCACTGCTGGTTCAGGATTTCTAACTCGAGTTACTTCAGCATTTAATGTCGGTTGTGAACAGCTTTCTGTGCTTTAGTACCACCAGTTGCTCTGATTCTGGTAACTGCAATGGCTTCTGACACGTGATCTAAAGCTTATACATTATTGGTCAGGGCATTTCTTCGCCGGGCGAAGCAAAAAAAAATCTACACACTCACCGTTAAAAAAGAACCTTCGTGTAATTCGCCATGAATGTTCGCTCCAGATGAGAATGGCTCTTTAGGAATCCATTGTTTCGATTCAAAAAGTTGACGAGGCGAGAAATCGTGCAGAAAATTTGCGTTTGGTATGCAGAGGTCTTAAAGGGGTAGTTCACCCAAAAATTTAAATTCTCTCATCATTTACTCACCCTCATGCTATCCCAGATGTGTATGACTTCCTTTCTTCTGCAGAACACAAATTAAGATTTTTAGAAAAATTTCAGCTCTGTAGGTCAGTACAATGCAAGTGAATTGGTGCCAAAATTTGTATGCACCAAATGGCAAATGCAGGCACCATAAAGTAATCCATATGACTCCTGTGGTTAAATCCATATCTTCAGAAGTGATATGAGAGGTGTGGATGAGAAACAAATCAATATTTAAGTAATTTTTCACTAGAAGTTCTTCTCCCAGCCCAGCAGGAGGCGATATGCAGAGAATATGAATCACCAAAAACACAAGTAGAAGAATGTGAAAGTGATCTGTATCTCATCCACACCTATCATACTGCTTCTGAAGATATGGATTTAACCACTGGAGTCTTATGGATTACTTTTATGCTGACATTTTTGAGCTTTAAAATGTTGGCACCCATTCACTTGCATTATATGGACCAAAAGAACTGAGAAATTCTTCTAAAAACCTTCATTTGTTTTCTGCAGAAGAAAGGAAGTCATACACATCTGGGATGGCATAAGGGTGAGTAAATGATAAGATAATTTTCATTTTTGTGTGAACTATCCCTTTAACATGACCATTTTCCACTTTCTCCCTAACACTTAGAATTACACAGACTGTTTTAGACAGGCCGTACTATTTCTACTTCTGTACCTTTAAGACGTATGTATGTAAAGCACCTCTGTTAAAATAGAGCGCAATAGTGCCTGCCCACTTTTTCAGCCTTCTTGGTTCCGGAAGTATTTTTCCCATTCATTCTGTCCAGGGATTTCAGAAAGTCCTTCATAAAAGAGTTCTAAGCCATGAACCAAACCAACCAGCTCCAAAGTTAATTACAACATTTCAAACTTTGATTTGAAGCAAAAATAGACAAAGGTATAAGAATGTGTACTTCTCTCATGAAGGCATGAACTACAGTCTTACACTGTGTCCTAACCAGATGCAATGCTGCGACACACGCTAAAAGGCATCTTTTCCATGTTAAAAACTCTACCATTTAGAGTTTTTGTCCTAACCAGCCGTGACGAGTGACAGGGCATTCTATTTTTGGAATAGTCTTTATTTCTGTGCTGCGCGAAAGGCAGCCCAGTCATGAAATGGGTCTAAAATCCTTCTCATAACAGTATATTAAAGCTGGCATCTAACTAGCCAGTTCAGAACAATTTGATTTTGGCTGAGGGTGTCACACATCTACCTCATGTTGTGCTTGAGGTCTCGCTCTCTTCAGTCCGAGGTCTGTCACACACACACTGATTCAGAATGGGGGAGGGATAATTCTGAATGTTTAATTTTATTGTCAATTACCATCATTTTAGTGTATGAATATCGCAGTGTTGCATCACACCTAGTGTGGACAGACAGAATCTTATCGCGTCGTGTTTGGTTAGAAAAAAAAAAGAAATCTTGCCCTGCTTGCTATATAGAGTTTGATAGGCTAATTTTGGCCAGCTTTTTAATGAATGTTCATTAAAATAATTTTATTATAAAACACAAACAAAACAAAACAACAAAACACACACACACACACACACACACACACACACACACACAAAACATCCATCACACTGCCCACCACAACTTGCTGAATGTTTGACTAGTTCAATTAGTGATAGCGAAATGATTAGTAGTAAATACTAATTGTTAAATGATTAGTTCAATAATAATAATTTTAAAAAAACATACGATGGTTCTTCAACACTACACCTTTAAGGAACTGCCATAACTCTTTATGCCAATTCCTTTACGCATTTAAATTTGACATCTTACGTAATAAATGACGTCATCACGTGATTTAGCTACTTTTAGCGACATTTTAGCAAGCCTTTGGAGACTTCCCATGATAAATAGTTGGCAACACTGGCTGCAGAAACTGAATACTGAAAAGATATTCACATGCCAACGTGAGTGTTTATTGCAACAGCAATACAATGACAATTTCTGAACGACCCATTTTTGCAGCTTAGTTTCCATAAATGGTCTGAGTCAGTCCAGTCAGCCCAACTGAAAACACACCTACAACTGAAGACAAAGAGACAGGAACTCATTTAAAACACACCAAGAAACCTTTCCTCACATAGCACGAAAAGAAGAGAGAGAGACAAAGAGGAAAATGCAAAAAGTTAATTCGTTTTACTCTTGTTTTTTGCATTATCACACTGGCAACATTTCTTGAATTGAATTTTTAATTCTCTGACTAGTTTATAAAGCTCTCTGCTCCAACAAGCATTCTTTTATTTTCATAGAACAATTATTTTTCTTAAACTGCTTTAAATGGATTTTTAGAAGAGACCTCATGCTTATGGGGTCAGTTGAGATGCTTTCGTTGAATTAGGCCACAGATTGTATTTATACAACCATGTACTGATTTATACAATCCAGAGCACTCCCAAAATGAGCACCACATCTCATTTGAAAAATATGTGACAGCTATTGATCATGTCACTCACTGCCATCATCAGTACAGTTGCATAATTGTTTTACGTAATACCACAAATCAATTTTTCATAATTGCAATCACAGTGAGTGGCAATGAATAGATTTATGTTAGATGCAGGGAGTTCTGGGAAATTATCAAAACAGCCGTTGCTTCCCTACTGGGCTCCAAAGTAAGCGATTGAGCTATTGATGTTCTACAACTAAATTAAATTCAGAGGAAGGTGGCACACCTTAGGATTACAAAAATGGAGAAGAAATGACCATCGATCAATAGGAATCTTATCAAACATCCTTTTCAAAACCACGGTTTTTGGTGAATGAAGGGAGTCAAGCCCTGAGTGAGGGACGAAGATGAATTTTGGCAGTGTATCAGTGGTGTTCGTTCTTATGAAACAAAATTGTGTTACTTACCAATGTTCAAGGGGAACCTTTTCGTATAAGCCCACTAGGGCTGGGCGATAGGACGATGTAATCGGATATCGACGACGTCTTACAAAGATCCCGTTGCCGACTGCAAACAGACGATGATCGACAATTTCTTGAAATGGCAAAACCATGGATCTGGGAGGTCGGCAAATATATTAAACAGTGGCCAGTGTGTGAAACTAGCACCAGCCAAATGCGATGAGGCTGAATCCAGTTCGCAAGCTCCTCATCCAAATGCAGGTATTTCATGCCGGTAATTTGTACCCACAACAGGCGGGCGACGTCTCGGAGTGACACATGACAAGAAATGCTGTTAGTCACAAAGACAAACGCTTGAAGAAACACAGTTTATAATATTTTTTAAGAACATGCAAAAGAAAAGCTGTCAATGCTTGTGTCTGATTCGCTGTTTGTTCAGAGTCGTGCAGGACGAGCCTGTCTCGTGGAACAAGCGCATGTAAAGAGTTTTCACTTTTCATCTGAAAACTGTTTGCAAGAATAATGTCATCTATGAGAATGCTGAAAATTATCTCTGATTATCTCGGGAGGTGCTGTGAGTTCAATTCGCTCTATTTCCTCATGGTTGGCATGCATTGCGGATTCCGTGATGCAGATGGAGCCGTTGGAGATGGTAAATGTTTAGAATTGGAGAGGTGGTTAAATAAGATTTTTTGATCATTTCGTTGTTTTATTGCTTTTTCCGTTTAAAGTTCAATTTGACTTTAAAAATGTCTTTTGTTTATGTTTTTGTGTTTCAATAAATGAATTAAATTTTTAAAGCAAAATCAATAAAGCAAAAAAATTCACCTGATTCTTTGTTTGTTCAAAGACGTGAAGCACGAGCCTGTCATGTGGAACAAGCACATGTAAAGAGTTTCACTCTTTTTTCTCTGTTTCATTCATCTGAAAACTGTTTGCAAGAATAATGTCGTCTATAAGAATGCTGCAAATTATCTCAGATCATCTAAGGAGGTGCTGTTAGTTTAGTTTGTGTTATTTCCACTCAGTTGGAATGCATTGTGAATGCAACTCTGCAGGTTCAGTAATATATATCACATTCACCTTGAGCCTAAAATTGAGTTTTGTTTTATTTTCTTTAGGCAGCATTGACTGCATTACCAAAACATAATACAAACACAAATTCAATAAGAACACACATTTGGCAGCTTTATTTTGGGAACACAAGGTAATTTATTAGGCTTATTTATTTTGATTATCATTGTCTTTACATTTATAATTGTGTTTAGTTCTTAATCTGTAGGCTATTAGTAATTTTCCATCTGTGTTGATGAATGCTTGTGTGATGGCAAATGGAGCCATTGGAGACGGTAAATGTTTGGATTTGGGGAGGTGGTTATATATTATTTTTTTTGTCATTTTGTTATTTTATTGCTTTTTTCATTTATTTTAAATTGCAGTCTGAATGTCTTTTGTTTATGTTTTTCATGTTTCAATAAATGAATTACATTTTTAAAGCAAAAAATTCACAGACCCTTGGCAGGGGGGGTTGACAATGTTATCGGATATCGCAATATTTTTAAGGCAATTATTGCAAAAATATTTTGTACATATCGCCCAGCCCTAAAGCCTCCCAATCACAATATTAAGTTTGTTTTAAACAAACTATTAATCTCATTCGTTCGATTAATCGTGCGCATTCGTTGTTGCATTGTTTTGACAACCTTATGCAACGTCACAACATTTATTTCCATCCAGAGTTGCATTAATTTTTGGCCGAGATCTTGTATTGATAATGGGAGAGTCGAACCACTCCATAAAGTCTTCTCCAGCACATCCCAAAGACTTTCAGTGGGGTTATGGTCAGGACTCTGTGGTGGTCAATTCATGTGTGAAAATGATTCCTTATTTGGAATAGGGTAAATCTGGACTCATCCAAATGACCTTTTTCCATCGCTCCACAGTCCAATCTTTATGCTTCCAAGCAAACTGAAGAAGTGTTTTCTGATTAATCTCACTAACAAGTAGGGGTGTAATGATCCATAGATTGATGCATCGATCCAATAACCAATGATCCAATGTTATCTATACAATGCATAAATATCTATACTGACATTTTTTTTTAAGATGCACATTTATTTTAATACTCTCATGTCAGCCACGTCCGTACGCATTTCCGTCAGGCGATGAAGCAACCTTATTACATTCATTTCACTTTATGAGCGCTAAATACACTTTTCATGTGGGACAAGGATGTGTGCAGGGTCTGTGAAGACAAATTGCGCTCTGCTATCCATGTGCGCGTCAACCGGGCTTCCGGCAAAACGCAAGCTCCAGACCAGTAACAGGATCAGTGCGAGTGCATCAACTGGGCACTTCTTAAAATGCGAGCTCTCGTGACAAACGCAGACAATTAGCTGTAATCAAACGATTGATGATCACTTGTGTGTGACGTTATTTTTTTATATTATTACCTGTATAATTTTTTTCAGCATCTGAAGTAGCTTATTTTGTTTTTAATGTCCCAATGTGCATACTAAATAAGTATTCAAGTATACTTTTCAGAGAGCTCAATAAAATATTCAAATTATATTTTGGCTGCATTTGAGGGCAACATTTTTTTATTGATTGTGTAAAATAGGCGCATAATATCAGAATATCGATCGCAGGGCCCTGAATCGAATCAAATCAAAATCGTATCGCAGCAGACTTTGAAGTATAGGCAAATATCACATCACAGTCCCAGAGAATCGATATAAGATTGTCTCGTGATGAAACGTCCGATTTACACCCCTACTAACAAGTGGCTTTCTTGTGGCCACGCAGCTGTTTAGTCCCAATCCTGTGAAGTCTCATCACAATGTGTGTGTGGAAATGCTCTTAATTTCACTATTAAACATAGACCTGAGATCTACTGTTGATTTTTTGTGATGTTTTAGTGATCTCTGATCACGATCATTCAAGAATTTTTTCCGACCACATTTCTTCCACAAAGCTGACGGTTCACCACTATCCTTCCAGGTTTTAATAATGCGTTGGACAATTCTTAACCCAATTTCAGTGATTTCAGCAATCTCCTTTGTTGTTTTCTTTGCTTAATGCAGGCCAATAATTTGGCCCTTCTGAAACACAGTAACATCTTTTTCACGAGCACAGGATCCGTCTTCTGACGTTGTTTAAGAAATGAGAAGCTACGCACAGCATCAGTTAGGGTTAAAAAATTGTTGCCAGCTGAAACATATTAATCACTGCAATAATGATCCAATCATAGGCTCTTAAGTATCTGCTAATTTAAATCCAAATGGTGACCTTTTTTTTTTTGGCCAGGCAGTGTACTTCCATTTAATCTGTTCATTCTATTTGAATAATTACCATCTAGTTGTCAACATCAACTAATATTTGTAGTGCTGGGTATTACCATTGATTTCCCAATTTAATTTGATTCTACTCTGAAATTAATATTACTATTAAGTAAATTGAAGCATTTGGTTACATTATATTTTGTGATTTCTCATATCTGGTTAACTTACTAAATATATAACATCCATACATCCCACACTTTTGGGCTATAGCAGGTGAGAAGGCTTTCCAGACAGATAACAGCATAAGTGAGATTGGCCGATAGGAGGGGAAATATGGAACAGGAAGCGATAGTGTTACTCACTTAGGCTAGTTTATTCTGAATGGCAGGAGTCAGCGGTCACGGGATTTAGTGCGAGAGCACGACACTGAACTGATGTGGAGGAAGATAAGTGGAGTGCCTTTCAGTGCCCAACGATGGTGCGATGATAAGCCACTCGGCAACATCTGCACGATGGATGGCATACTAAAAATAATGTTCAGTGAATATACAAATAAAGATCACAATATATGTATTGTGACTATATCAGATGTTATTAATAAAAAAACAAGAACTGGTTCCAAAGGCATTTTTTGCCCCCTTATTTTGAATTATTATTAATTATTATTTTTGTCAATTTCTGTGGCATTTTTGCCCCGAGCCCCCCATTAATTTCTGACCCTGCATGGCCTATACTACATACATTATGTTCCTAATAAAGTGCCCAACATGGTTTTCTGCTGTTATAGCCCATCCGCCTCAAGGTTCGACGTGTTGTGCATTCTGAGATGCTGTTCTGCTCACTACAATTGTACAGAGTGGTTATCTGAGTTACTGTAGCCTTTCTGTCAGATCGAACCAGTCTGGCCATTCTCCACTGACATCTCTCATCAATAAGGCGTTTCCGTCCGCAGAACTGCCACTCACTGGATGTTTTTGTTTTTGGCACCATTCTGAGTAAACTCTAGAGACTGTTGTGCTTGAATATCCCAGGAGATCAGCAGTTACAGAAATCTTCAAACCAGCCCATTTGGCAACAACAACCATGTCACAGTTGAAATCACTGATTTCAAATTTTTTCCCCATTCTGATGGTTGATGTGAACATTAACTGAAGCTCCTAACTAGGGCTGTAATGATTAATTGACGTTATCGACAACGTCGACAATAAACAGGGATCAGTTTTAGGACCTCTGCTTTTCTCCTTATACATGCTTCCCCTGGGAGATATTATCAGGAATCATGGAATAAGCTTCCACTGTTATGACGATGATACCCAACTTTATATTTCTTCTAAATTCACAATTCTCCAAATTAACAGAATGTATCAATGAAATCAAAGATTGGATGGCCAGAAATTTCCTTCTACTAAATTCTGACAAAACAGAGGTAATGATTGGACCAAAAACCTACTTTGATTCCCGACGGATGTACTGCTACGTCGTCTTCTACGGCAAAGAACTTATGTGTTATATTTGATACCAATCTGTACTTTGAAAATCAAATTTCCAATGTTTGTAGAACAACATTCTTCCACCTGAGAAATATTGCTAAATTACTTCACATGCTCTCTGTTGCTGATGCCAAAAAACTAATTCATGCTTTCATGACATCAAGACTAGATATTTGTAATGCATTACTGGGAGGATGTCCAGCAAGTTCAATTAATAAACTTAAATTGGTTCAAAATGCAGCTGCCAGAGTGCTGACTAGAACCAAGAAATATGATCATATTAGCCCCATTCTATCATCGTTACATTGGCTTCCTGTTAAATTTTGTATTAATTTTAAAATTCTGTTAACTACATACAAAGCTTTGAATGGTCTAGCTCCACAGTAACAGCTAGTGACCTTCTGACATGCTATATTCCATCACGTTCATTACAATCACTCAATTCTGGCTCGTTAATAATTCCAAGTACAGGTGCATCTCAATAAATTAGAATGTCGTGGAAAAGTTCATTTATTTCAGTAATTCAACTCAAACTGTGAAACTCGTGTATTAAATAAATTCAATGCACACAGACTGAAGTAGTTTAAGTCTTTGGTTCTTTTAATTGTGATGATTTTGGCTCACATTTAACAAAAACCCACCAATTCACTATCTCAAAAAATTTGAATACATCATAAGACCAATAAAAAAAAAATTTTAGTGAATTGTTGGCCTTCTGAAAAGTATGTTCATTTACTGTATATGTACTCAATACTTGGTAGGGGCTCCTTTTGCTTTAATTACTGCCTCAATTCGGCGTGGCATGGAGGTGATCAGTTTGTGGCACTGCTGAGGTGGTATGGAAGCCCAGGTTTCTTTGACAGTGGCCTTCAGCTCATCTGCATTTTTTGGTCTCTTGTTTCTCATTTTCCTCTTGACAATACCCCATAGATTCTCTAAGGGGTTCAGGTCTGGTGAGTTTACTGGCCAGTCAAGCACACCAACACCATGGTCAACTTAACCATGTTAAGTTTCACAGACTGTGGAAACTTAACACTGGACTTCAAGCAACTTGGGCTATGAGCTTCTCCACCCTTCCTCCAGACTCTAGGACCTTGGTTTCCAAATGAAATACAAAACTTGCTCTCATCTGAAAAGAGGACTTTGGACCACTGGGCAACAGTCCAGTTCTTCTTCTCCTTAGCCCAGGTAAGACGCCTCTGACATTGTCTGTGGTTCAGGAGTGGCTTAACAAGAGGAATACGACAACTGTAGCCAAATTCCTTGACACGTGTGTGTGTGTGTGGTGGCTCTTGATGCCTTGACCCCAGCCTCAGTCCATTCCTTGTGAAGTTCACCCAAATTCTTGAATCGATTTTGCTTGACAATCATAAGGCTGCGGTTCTCTCGGTTGGTTGTGCATCTTTTTCTTCCACACTTTTTCCTTCCACTCAACTTTCTGTTAACATGCTTGGATACAGCACTCTGTGAACAGCCAGCTTCTTTGGCAATGAATGTTTGTAGCTTACCCTCCTTGTGAAGGGTGTCAATGATTGTCTTCTGGACAACTGTCAGATCAGCAGTCTTCCCCATGATTGTGTAGTCTAGTGAACCAAACTGAGAGACCATTTTGAAGGCTCAGGAAACCTTTGCAGGTGTTTTGAGTTGATTAGCTGATTGGCATGTCACCATATTCTAATTTTTTGAGATAGTGAATTGGTGGGTTTTTGTTAAATGTGAGCCAAAATCATCACAATTAAAAGAACCAAAGACTTAAACTACTTCAGTCTGTGTGCACTGAATTTATTTAATACACGAGTTTTACAATTTGAGTTGAATTACTGAAATAAATGAACTTTTCCACAACATTCTAATTTATTGAGATGCACCTGTATATCAAAATCTACAAAAGGAGGTAGATCCTTTTCATACTTGGCTCCTAAACTATGAAATAGTCTCCCTAACACTGTTCGGGATGCAGACACACTCACTCAGTTTAAGTCTAGACTAAAGACTCATCTATTTAGCAGGCATACACCTAATTTATCCTTCAACTCACAATTAGGCTGCTTTAGTTAGGTCTGCCGGAACCAGAAACATCCATCATGATCTATAAATCTGCATAAAATTGAATGGCTCTACGTTAATATTTTTTTTTTTGTTTCCATGTCTCAACCTTGGGATTCATATCCCGAGGTTACCAGAGCCAGCCAGATCCAGCTCCATTCCTGCTTGGTGTCGGATTCCACTGCTACATGTTGCTGAAAGATGACATCACTTCAGTCTTTTGACTTCAGAGGATGAACTGATGCCAACTTCAGTGGCGAATGATCAGACTCCGGTTGCTGCCATCTCACATGACGCTGAAAATGCATTTGTTATGGTAGAATGGGATTATCTTTTTAAGATTTTGGAATTGTATGGGTTCGGGAATACTTTTATTGGATGGATTAATTTACTTTATAGATATCCGGTAGTGGCGGTACAAACAAATGGATTAATTTCAAATTATTTTACTCTGGATCAGGGACCCGGCAGGGTTGCACTCTTTCCCCATTATTGTTCTGTCTTGCCCTGGAACAATTAGCCAACAATTTTCCAGGGGTTGTGGCAGGAGTTGTGGCACATAAGCTTTTGCTTTTCACAGATGATATTTTATTATTCGTCTCCGACCCTACTAGATCTATGCCTTGCCTCCACAGAATTATTAATTCCTTTTCTAAGTTCTCAGGATACAGAGTTAATTGGTCTAAATCCAAAGCTTTGGCTCTGACAGCGTATTGCCCTGTAACAGCTTTTCAGCCAGGCACCTTCCAGTGGCCCAAACAGGACATTAAGTATTTGGGCATTTTATTTCCATCAAGTTTGAGTGACTTAATTAGAGTTAATTTTGATCCTTTAATAAAAAGGTTTTTGAGTGATGTGGACAGGTGGGCTTCTTTACATTTGTCTATGATTGGGAAGGTTAATGTTATAAAAATGAATTGTATTTCAAAATTCAACTACTTACTACAGTCTCTCTCCATTGAAGTTCCTCTCACTTACTCTAAACAATTTGATAGTATAGCAAAATCCTTTATTTGGAATGGTAAACTTTCTCAGATGCATTTTAATATGTTACACAGGCCAGTTGACAAAGATGGGTTAGGTCTCCCCAAGATTTTATTTTACTATTATGCTTTTGGTCTCAGACGTTTGGCACATTGGTCGCTCCCACCAGAGAGGGCCCCTCCCTGGTTCTGCATTGAACAAGAGGCCCTTGCCCCTATTTCACCATTACAAAGTCTTTCTACCAAATTGCCCAGAAAGGTAAAATCTCATCCCGTCATTTCGCACTTGCAATCAGTGTGGTCAAAATTTTCCAACATGTTCAGTTTGGATATTTATCTGAATTTTGCCTCAAGCATAAGGTTGAACCCTAAATTATGCATTGATAAGTCCCCCTTTTGGATGGAGTGGATTGAGAGGGGTGTTGCTATGCTTGGGAGTTCTTTTGATAATATTATACAGCAATTTGGGATTCCGAGGTCTCAATTCTTCAGATATTTACAGTTGCACCATTTAGTATGTACTGTCTTTGGTAGTATACAGCCCCCTAAAATGGCAGAAACCATTAGTGTGAAGATTGCTGCTTTTGGGAAGGGTCACAAAACATTGGTGCACTATTCTTTACTGATTCAGAGTCTTGGCGACAGAGCTTTATCATCTCTCAAGGGGTTATGGGAAAAGGATTTGAATGTGGCACTGGAGGATGGGGAGTGGGAAAGGATTCTAAAAAAATTCAAATCTATGTCCAGAGATGCTAAGGTACGTCTTATGCAATTTAAGATCATACATAGTTTCTATTGGACCCCCTCTAGGTTGTATAAACTTGGTTTAATAGATACACCTACCTGTTGGAGATGCCAGTTGGAAGATGGGAACATAGCCCATGCCTTTTGGTTCTGTGCGAAAATTCAGGAGATCTGGTTGGAAGTCCAGAACTTCATCAGTGCGGTCTTGGACACTAATGTTACTCTCTGCCCAAGACTGTGTATTTTGAGGGATGGGACAATCATTGATATAAATGACAAATATATATATAAAAAGTGGATTCTATCCAGTGTGATGATTGGGAGGCAAATAATTCTTAGGGGTTGGAAGGCAGCTGGTTCTCCCTCCATTCAGGAGTGGTGCACTGAATTGGGCAAGGTTGCGACTTTTGAGGAAATGACGCATAGATGGCTGGGTAACATGGAGGCATATAGGACAAAATTGGGCAGATATGTGGCCTTCCTGGAGGGTTTCAACAACAGTTAGGGGAGAGTGACAATGTTGTTTTGTTGTATGTAGTCATTTGAATAGTGTGTTTGTTCTTTATTTGTATTTATATTGACCACTGGGGGTGGGGGATATAAATGATTCCATGTATTTACATTCTGTTTGTCCTAATTTTGTGTGTATATATACACATACATACATACATATATATATATATATATATATATTTTTTTTTTTTAATGTATGGAATCAATAAAACATTTTAATGACAAAAATAAAAATAAAAATAAAAAATAGGCCCTATTTAAAATATTTAATTTTATTTATACATTATTATACATTGCTGTAGTTACCTTATTTTCCCTGATGTTTAAACTTTTATTAACTGTTGCACACATTCTGGCCAACTTTTTGTTTTCATTGATTTTGTTGCTCTAAATAAACATTTCAAGCATTAAAAAAACAAAACAAAACAAAAAAAAAACAATGGACCTTAACACTTAATTAATTTACAAATTTAAAACTATGACTTGCACTGCACATAACTAACTAATATTGATATTATATTCATGCTATAAAGCCAGAGGGGCACTGGCCCCCACAGTGAGCCTGGTTTCTTGCAAGGTTATTTTTCTCCATTAAACATCATCTTATGGAGTTTTGTGTTCCATGCCACAGTCTCACAGGGGTTCTAAATACAATTATTATTTAATTATTCAATTTCTATACACAATTTACAATTATATTTAATCAAACTACACAATGATCACTCTAAGACTTTATAGATATTACAGTTTCATTTTTTGTTAATGCTTGATTTCCTGTAAAGCTGCTTTGAAACGATGTGTGTTGTGAAAAGCGCTATACAAATAAAAATGACTTGACTTAATCCACTGCTCTCTATTTTGTTTTTCTTCTGGAAAGTCATTCAAATGTAATAGTGGATGTTTTCTTTTGCTCTTGGAGCAACTGGGTATGTGAAAATAACATTTGCTGTTGTGGTCTCCCATTCGCAGCTGTCAAAGTTTACCCTGCAATCATTAACTTCCACGTTCCAAAACCTGGAGTGTGAAAAAGGTCTATTACAACCGCTTCAGTCTCTCTCTCCTGGTAAACAGCAGCACGAGTGCAGATCAAACACACACACCGGTTTGATCACACGGCTCAGGGACGTGATCTAATCATAAGTGTGAATTTTGCGAAGGTACAGCCACCATGCATTTGCACTTGGAAAAAAAATTAAAGGAATGCAACAGAAACGGTAAATCTGTAAATATTAAGATAAAGCATTTAGGTTAAATTAAGTGGCACTACCCATGTGTATTCTGCAGAGGCAGTGGGAAGGTGTTTAATAAGGTTGCTGGTTTTTCCACCTTGAAATCTGTCGACATTCATGGCAGTGTTTTCCCGGTCTCATCAGGCAAAACCCAAAACAATTCCAAATCTTGCTACGTGAATTGTGTTGTGTAAAAAGCATCTCATTCTCCAAAGTTTTACTTTAATTCATATTAACCATTAGGAGATACGACCGCCAAATTAACACACTCGGATTCAGACGTGTGTCTGAAGCATGGGAAAACCACACATTGTAAAATAAACAATACCATGTAAGGGGCAAATTCTAAACAGCATTTTGCGCTCTTAAAGAGCACTGCGTGAAGGAGATGCCACTTGAAAACACTATATATATTTTTAATGTTATGGCAGACACAGATATGATTCAAATGAAGGTTTTAGCTAAAAAATAATATTTACAACCACACATACAACATAACTTACGGTACTACCGTATTAACGGTACTACCATTTAAAAAATACTGTGGCACAGCCAGTATTTTGAAGCTTCAGTATTGCAATACTACCGTAGCACCAGTCTACCATGCAACCCTACCATATGCGATATTTGATATGGTCTAATTCATCATATTCACTAAAGAACTGATTTGAAACAACTCAAACTTCCCAACTCTAACAGTATTTTTGCTTCTGATGTTTTAAACCAGAGACGCTACTAAAATATCAGTCTTAACCCTTTCATACAAAGTCTTTATGAATTTAATGGCCAATTAAAAAGAGTTTTGCAATTATACAATATTCTAAAAATTTGATAATTGTATATAATAAACAAAGTAACATGGTGTATATTGAAAGTACAGTATTTTATGTTGCCCAGGCCTAGGCTGGAGGGATAGTTTAAGTTCAAGTCAGGTCTACGAAGACCAAGCCAATCCTGTCCACCCTTTTCCACACCCTTCATACATTATTTGAGCACATGGTAAACATGTGAAATGCATTTCATCAAGCAGACAGGCAGCAGCAGTTCCAGGAAAAATAATTGAATGTGTGCATGGTTTTTATTGATTATTGATGGATTTCTGTACAAGAGTATGTGTATGAATGTGTTTGTTAATGTTATTGTAAAATTACCAAAGCAAGCACATCCACATCCTTTAACAACATGCCGATGACTTTTGATTGACACTAAATTATGATGTTTATTAACTGAGATACATACACATACATGCATGTGTGTGTGAGACAACCAGAAATAACACAGCAGCGTAAACTGCAGCAGCTAACTTCAAGAAGATCCATCTGGATGAATTTTTAAACCTCCCAGTGGGCTGAAGAATATGTTCACTAAATTAATATACGCTGCATATATTCTCCGGTCCGACGATGCATGGAATATGAATCTGCTGGCAACGCTTCTTGCGTTTTTTTCTCTTAAAGAATTCAACGCTCTTTTTGTTATACACATAGATATGAGAGCAGTTCTATAGTCTCTGACAGAGGTGATGGAACGGTATTTCTGTCTTAACTCCACAGTCACGAAGGCCAGCATAAATCTAACTAGGATGAGAGAGAATTTTATTCAATCTTATTCAACCATAAAGCTTAGTTTTTCCCATAATATTTAATTTCTCATATATAAAACAGGTTAGGAAGGGGAGTATAAGAGAGAGTGGATGGAAATTAAAGCAGATAGGTTTGTTGTAGTTGGGTATATACACATTTTTACTAACAAAGTCTCGTTGAAATTCAGTGACTGTGCCCTTCAAAAATGAAAGGTGGGAGATTTGAAAAATCACTATTACACAGGTGGTTTTAATATTGCTCCCCTGCTAAGCGACTTCCTTCTTAAAAGGGTTTTCACATATACTCACTTTTCCCAACCACAACAGTAGGATATGAGGTCATCTAATGTGAATGCTTGCAACATTCACTGATGCTTTCTCTCTCTCTCTCTCTCTAATACAGCTAGGGAAACAAATCGAAATAATAACTGGAAGAAAAACCAACTGGTTTATTATTTGTGATAAAGATGTTAGATTGAAATTTACATGACTGTTGAAGTAAAAAAAACTCTTTAATTTTTTCTAATGTTTGATAGGTCTAACTTTACTTTAGACTTACTTTGTTTTAAGTCAAAGGAGCCTGTACATTGTGATGTGTGAATTGTGATATATATCGTTATCAACAACCAATGTTTGTTCAGTGTTTCCAGAATTCTGTTTTGTGGGGGAGTACATACTAAACAAAATTTTCTTTAACATGTTTTATTATTTTATTTAAATACCACTTATTGCAAAAAACAAAGTTTATACAAGTTAAGCTCAATCAACAGCATTTGTGGCATAATGCTGATTACCACAAAAATTAATTTAGACCTAAAAACGTTTTTCCCAATTTATGTGAAAATGACAATGAATAAAAAATAAATATTACATGTTCTTAGGCATGCCAACCCTTATACATATTGTGGCTATTATTATTTCTGGAGTTTTTACAAAGTGTGTGGTCTCCCAAAAACTCATGTCCATTTTTGTCACATCCGTAATGTGTTTTTTTTTGTGTGTTTCACCGAGGTAAGAAGGTCAAACAGGTTTGGTTGGAACAACATGAGAATCAATCATTGAAGGCATAATGTTATTTTTTGGGTGAAATTTCCCTTTAAGTCAAAGAATATTTCCATTTTCGAGCTAGCATCAAATTGGGCCTGGCTGAACAAGAATAATTAATCCACCTCAAGGGCAGTTGGACCATGCAAGGTCATCGGCAACACCTCACAATCTAAAGGCAGATGAAGCCAAAGGCAGAGAGAGAGAGAGAGAGAGAGAGAGAGAGAGAGAGAGAGAGAGAGAGAGAAGAGGGTCATTACCTGGGAAACGGAGACAGAACTAATGACATAGAGAGAGAATTTCCAAGTTCGGAGCAAGAACACACACACACACACACACACACACACACGAAAGGAAAATTATTTGCACTCTGCTCAGCTTCACTGAGATGTGAGGGAGTTTTGGAAGCACACAAACACACGTGCACACACACACACTAATCTCTCAATGTATTATTCATAAGTACTCATTATTACTGTCATTAAAATCTGCTTTTGATTAATTAAAAGGATCAGTAGACCAGTGAGATCTTCCCAAACTTCTGCACCCCTGCTGACAGGGTGACTGAACTAATCCGGTAAAACAACTCATTATATCAAGCGGATCTACCATCAGGGAATTCCACGTGAGAGAACGAAAACTTACCATTAAGGCTTTTAATGTTTATCAACAGGTTTATATGTCTGATAATATAAAAGACATCCAGCATTAGGATTATCATGCAAGGACATTTAAATAAATAAGGTGCCAAGACTTGTGAGTGCACAGACTCATCCTGGCCTTGTCCAAAATCGTGCAGTTGATGTGGACTTGCCGTTTCACGGCCTTCGTTTGTGCTTATCCATGAAGCCCATGTACGGTCTGTAGGATGGCCCATTTTCATTTAATAATTCAGACAGGGGCTCAAAAGTGCCCATTATATAGCCTCGATGCGCCCTTTGCACAGCCTGCACTGGTGTGGACTATTAGTCTATTAGTCCAGTCTACATGACATTAAACCACCAAAATATAGACCTGGAGGAGGACTACAGGGGCTAAGGGTGGCATATGGTACATGGCAATACAGTGTGACATTGTAAGGGATGGGAATTTAATGGCTCCGATTCCTCTTCACAAATTCAGTCCCATTAACGATTATTGTAGTACTTTTTAGGAAGAACTATTTTGATATTAAAATGCTATTCTTATTGCATTTTCTGCCCTCAGCAGCCTGTTGCCACATGATGAGATCATTTGAGATTTCGAAACAAATGAATCAAATCTTAATTTTAATACAATTCTTGTAAAAGTCATGTTTACAGAGACTTTTGGGGGTGTAAATGCAATCCAATAATTGATCTTAACTATATATTACATAAAACTTCTAAACAAACAAAAAATGTGCTAACAAATTTCAAGCATTCATTTATTCTTTTATAAAATTCCATTGATTACAACCAGCGCAAGTGGGTCTCATGGAATACGCTCCTATGACAAGTTCTCACTAGTTCTCAACAGTGTTGTCTATGAACGCTGTATATGATCTCAGACTATCTCAGGATACATAGGCAAATGACATGCAACAAAATTGGGACTACCAGTTAACTGTCATGTGTGTCGTCATAATTCAGAACAGCCTCAGAAATGGTTCTTGAACAAGTTTCTCTTCTGTGCTTGTCTACTCTTTAGCCTCCATTTGTATGTTAATAATAATGATAATATTATATAATAAAAACGATAATTATTATTAATGATATGGTATTATGTTATATTGTAATATGTTATAGTCTAAAATAACACAACACACACATATATATATATATATATATATATATATATATATATATATATATATATATATATATATATATATATATATATATTTACATTTACTCATTTGGCAGATGCTTTTATCCAAAGCGACTTACAAAAGAGGAATACATTATAAGCGAATAATCTTAAGGAGACAGTGGTACGAAAAGTGCTGTATTACAAAGTTTCACTAGCATCAGAATAGTAGCGTTCAAGACAGATTAAAGTGCAACAAGAATTTATTTATTTATTTATTTATTTTTTATTTAGTGATTGGTTAAGTGCTCATCAAAAAGATGTGTTTTTAGCCATTTTTTGTGACTTGGACACCTCACCTCTCCAGGCTACCTTGAAGGACCTACCTAAGAGATAGGAATGAAACCAGTCAAGCATACGCATACACACACACACACACACACACACACACATATATATATATATATATATATATATATATATATATATATATATATATATATATATATATATATATATATATACACAGGGTTGGGAGGGTTACTTTTGTGTATTCCACTACAGATTACAGAATACATGCTGTAAAATGTAATTTGTAACGTATTCCGTTAGATTACTCAAGGTCAGTAACATATTCTAAATACTTTGGATTACTTCAGCACTGGTAGATTTTTTAACTTGTTTTGACTATACATTTACATTTTACATTTATGCATTTTGGCAGACGCTTTTATCCAAAGCAACTTACAGTGCACTTATTACAGGGACAATCCCCCTGGAGCAACCTGGAGTTAAGTGCCTTGCTCATGGACACAATGGTGGTGGCTGTGGGGATCGAACCAGCAACCTTCTTTACCAGTTCAGTGCTTTAGCCCACAATGCCACCACCACTCCAATAAACACTATACAAACTCTGCCAGTACAGTAAGACAAAATACACGTTAAAAATACATTCTCTGAAAAACTTAAATATCTTATGCAGTGTTGTTTCCAAAACAAGATTAATCAAATTGATCTTATTTTAAGGATTTTTAGACATTTTTACAGGAAAACAATACAAAAATTATCAAGAAAAAGATTTTTGCCCTAATATCAAAGGTCTTATTAGAAAAAAAGAAATTATGATCCAACGTGAATTTTCTTGATAAAAAAATATGATCGTGCCTGGTAAAATGTGCATGTAAAATGGCCAGAAATAGCATTTTAGCTTAGCATAAAGCTGACAATTTACACAAGGTTTATTGCAATCAAACTTACTTCAAACTTACTTCGCTGTCTGCTCGTATGAATGTAACACATCATATGAAAGTGTTTCACCGCTGTTCAAATGCACTTTGGATCGCATCATTTATATTTATAAATGTTTTCCATCTGAAAGGACAAAATATGAAATTAAACAAATGACAATACAATGCAAAGTAATCTCGAGTAATCAAAATACTTTTTTAATGTAACTGTATTCTAATTACCAATGATTTAAACTGTAACCGTAGTGGAATACAGTTACTTATATTTTGTATTTTAAATACGTAATCCTGTTACATGTATTCCGTTACTCCCCAACCCTGTATGTATGTGTATATATATATATATATATATATACACACACACACACACAGAGTTGTGCTCAAAAGTTTGCATACCCTTGGAGAATTGGTAATATATGTACCATTTTTTAAAGAAAACATGAGTAAGCAGGCAAAAGACATTTCTTTTATTTCTTATGGGATTCATATTCAACTGTAGGTTATAACAGAATGGCACAATCATAAAACAAAACATGGCAACAAAGAAAAAAATGAAATGACCCATTCAAAAGTCTGCTAACCTTTAGTTCTTAATACTGTGTATTGCCCCCTTTAGCATCAATGACAGCGTGCAATCTTTTGTAATAGTTGTCTATGAGGCCCCAAATTCTTGCAGGTGGTATAGCTGCCCATTCCTCTTGGCAAAATGCCTCCAGGTCAGGCAAAATCTTTGATCATCTTGCATGAACCGCATGTTTGAGATCTCCCCAGAGTGTCTCGATGATATTAAGGTCAGGAGACTGTGATGGCCACTCCAGAACCTTCACTTTTTTCTGCTTTAACCACTGGAGGGTCAACTTGGCCTTGTGCTTAGGGTCATTGTCGTGATGGAAAGTCCAAGAGCGTCCCATGCGCAGCTTTTGTGCAGAAGGCGGCAAATTGTCTGCCAGTATTTTCTGATAACATGCTGCATTCATCTTGCCATCAATTTTCATCATCCCCGTGCCTTTAGAGCTCACACACCCTCAAAACATCAGTTAGCCACCACCATGCTTCACAGTGGGGATGGTATTCTTTTCACTACAGGCCTTGTTGACCCCTCTCCAAACATAGCGCTTATGGTGGTGACCATAAAGCTCTATTTTGGTCTCGTCACTCCAAATTACAGTGTGACAGAAGCTGTGAGGCGTGTCAAGTTGCTGTCGGGCATATTGTAACCAGGCTTTTTTGTGGCATTGGCGCAGTAAAGGCTTCTTTCTGGCAACTCGACCATGCAGCTCATTTTTGTTCAAGTATCGTCGTATTGTGCTCCTAGAAACAACCACACTGTCTTTTTGCAAGCAAGGAGACTGTCTGAACATTTTGTTAATTTATAGAGAGAAATGCACATTAGGGTTGTGCTGACAGACGATGATCTCGAGAATCGACGATGGTCAGAGTGATCGCCAATAGCTGATGCCTTTGACGATGTCAAGACGATATTTGGTTCGTTTTCCCATTAATCTATTAAATTATTATCATTATTAGACTATTTTTATTATTATTATCAAATTAATATTAACAATTTGCCCGTAGACACACAGACATGCGCTTGAAGAAACACACTTTATTATATTATTAAGTACAGATGACAGAAAAGCCATCTATGCGCATGTCTGATGTGCTGATACGGAGGCGTGCAGTCTCGTGGAACACGTGCATCTAAAAGGTTCTCAGTCTTTCTTTGGAGTGCAATTTGAATTTAAGTTTTTCGTTTTTTAAATAAATATATTAAATTTTCAATGCAAAATCACTAAAGAAAGAATATTCACCGATCCTTCGGCCCTGGGTTTGCCAATGTAATTGGATATTGTGATATACACTATATTGCCAAAAGTATTCGCTCACCCATCCAAATAATTGAATTCAGGTGTTCCAATCACTTCCACCACAGGTGTATAAAATGAAGCACCTAGGCATGCAGACTGCTTCTACAAACATTTGTGAAAGAATGGGCCGCTCTCAGGAGCTCAGTGAAGTCCAGTCATGAAATTTCCTCGCTACTACATATTCCACAGTCAAGTGTCAGTGGTATTATAACAAAGTGGAAGCGATTGGGAATGACAGCAACTCAGCCACGAAGTGGTAGGCCACGTAAAATGACAGAGCGGGGTCAGCAGATGCTGAGGCGCATAGTGCGCAGAGGTCGCCAACTTTCTGCAGAGTCAATCGCTACAGACCTCCAAAGTTCATGTGGCCTTCAGATTAGCTCAAGAACAGTGTGTAGAGAGCTTCATGGAATGGGTTTCCATGGCCGAGCAGCTGCATCCAAGCCATACATCACCAAGTGCAATGCAAAGCGTCAGATGCAGTGGTGTAAAGCACGCCGCCACTGGACTCTAGAGCAGTGGAGACGCGTTCTCTGGAGTGACGAATCACACTTCTCCATCTGGCAATCTGATGGACGAGTCTGGGTTTGGCGGTTGCCAGGAGAACGGTACTTGTCTGACTGCATTGTGCCAACTGTGAAGTTTGGTGGAGGGGGGATTATGGTGTGGGGTTGTTTTTCAGGAGCTGGGCTTGGCCCCTTAGTTCCAGTGAAAGGAACTCTGAATGCTTCAGCATACCAAGAGATTTTGGACAATTCCATGCTCCCAACTTTGTGGGAACAGTTTGGGGATGGCCCTTTCCCGTTCCAACATGATGGCACACCAGTGCACAAAGCAAGGTCCATAAAGACATGGATGAGCGAGTTTGGTGTGGAAGAACTTGACTGGCCTGCACAGAGTCCTGACCTCAACCCGATAGAGCACCTTTGGGATGAATTAGAGCGAAGACTGCGAGCCAGGCCTTCTCGTCCAACATCAGTGTCTGACCTCACAAATGCGCTTCTGGAAGAATGGTCAAAAATTCCCATAAACACACTCCTAAACCTTGTGGAAAGCCTTCCCAGAACAGTTGAAGCTGTTATAGCTGCAAAGGGTGGGCCGATGTCATATTAAACCCTATGGATTAAGAATGGGACGTCATTTAAGTTCATATGCATCTAAAGGCAGATGAGCGAATACTTTTGGCAATATAGTGTGTATATATATATATATATATATATATATATATATATATATATATATATCTCGTGAAGGAGGGAATAAAACGGATTTATTCACACATGATGTATTTTCCCTGACAACAAAATACCTGACCGGTAGAGAATGCACAGATGAAGTAGGTTCTTTGCCAGAGAGATGTTCACAACTGTTGTAAAGCCATCTTTCAAAAAGTTGAACAACACACATTTTAAATGCACTTATTTGTTTCCAGTTTCATTTGAACTTTTAGTTAAAATAAATAAAAAATAAAGTTCAAAGTTTGAAATCAAGGGGTCTTGCTTTATTGTGTAGGCTTAACCCTAACCCTGCTTAACGAAAATTACCCAATAATACCATCTAGCCTCCAACCAGAGTTTTTTTTTTTTCCTGCGACCAACCGACCAATCAAAACTTGGTCGACCAAGACTCTTCTCATCGACTAACGTTTGGTCGACTATCAGGGGGCAGCCCTACCAACTAGTAATAAACCTTTTGAAGAGCTCTTTGAAGAAGATTCCTTTACAGATCTAGAATTACATAGCAAAATTCCAACCTAAACACAAAGTCTTATTACTCATATCAAGTTATTAGGAATAGTTCTGCAGACAATATTTAACTGCATCTCCAGAGAGCAATTACCTGTCCCGACCCGCTTTTACCGTACTCTGAATCATCATCTACACCAGTGTTTCCCAACCACTGTGTGCCGCAAAAGATTGTCAGGTGTGCTGTGGAAAATAATCAAATTCCACAAAATATATAAATGCATGTAAAAAATAATAAAAATTTCAGGGATCCAAACTCCTCACTTTTCAGAGAAATTCGCCATTTTGAAATCATAATCGGTCACTTTTTGTTATAAACTGTCCTTATTCTACATTATTATGTAAGGAAATTTATAATGGAATTAGTCGTGTTCGACAACCATTATAAATTAGATAAATTACAAATAACTAGATTATTTGTCTGAATAAAATCGTAATTCAACGTCTAGTTGTATCCGCTCACAATTTCTATTGTAAGGAATTAGCTTTAATAAGGGAATTATGATTAATTCACTTATTGGAGTAATATTATTCTCATGGCTTATTGAAAATAATATTACACATATTTAGGTACAGCTTTGAAGTGAAATCTTTTAAAAACAGGGATGAGATTATTTATCGAAATATACCACAGTAAAATTATCTTTAAAGTGGAAATATGAACAATTAATCATAACTCGTTATAATTAATTATAAACATTTGGATCAGTTTATAGAATTAACTTGATGTAGCTGAATTAACATTAGAATCAATGAATCTGTTTGTCCAGCGAACACTCAGTATTGATAATTTATCAACTCTCAGAAAGGATATTTTTCGTGGCCACAGAAAAATAACTCTTTCTTAGCATGTAGCTGTGATCAAATCATTAAATTGACGTTGATTTACAAGCAGACCAGAATCAACTCGCAAGAATGTACACAAAAGCTTTATTTAACTAAATCATGACCACATAACTAAATCTAAACAAACACATACACACAAATCACGCATACAGGTGCATCTCAATAAATTAGAATGTCGTGGAAAAGTTCATTTATTTCAGTAATTCAACTCAAATGGTGAAACTCGTGTATTAAATAAATTCAATGCACACAGACTGAAGTAGTTTAAGTCTTTGGTTCTTTTAATTGTGATGATTTTGACTCACATTTAACAAAAACCCACCAATTCACTATCTCAAAAAATTAGAATATGGTGACATGCCAGTCAGCTAATCAACTCAAAACACCTGCAAAGGTTTCCTGAGCCTTCAAAATGGTCTCTCAGTTTGGTTCACTAGGCTACACAATCATGGGGAAGACTGCTGATCTGACAGTTGTCCAGAAGACAATCATTGACACCCTTCACAAGGAGGGTAAGCCACAAACATTCATTGCCAAAGAAGCTGGCTGTTCACAGAGTGCTGTATCCAAGCATGTTAACAGAAAGTTGAGTGGAAGGAAAAAGTGTGGAAGAAAAAGATGCACAACCAACCGAGAGAACCTCAGCCTAATGAGGATTGTCAAGCAAAATCGATTCAAGAATTTGGGTGAACTTCACAAGGAATGGACTGAGGCTGGGGTCAAGGCATCAAGAGCCACCACACACAGACATGTCAAGGAATTTGGCTACAGTTGTCGTATTCCTCTTGTTAAGCCACTCCTGAACCACAGACAACGTCAGAGGCATCTTACCTGGGCTAAGGAGAAGAAAAACTGGACTGTTGCCCAGTGTTCCAAAGTCCTCTTTTCAGATGAGAGCAAGTTTTGTATTTCATTTGGAAACCAAGGTCCTTGAGTCTGGAGGAAGGGTGGAGAAGCTCATAGCCCAAGTTGCTTGAAGTCCAGTGTTAAGTTTCCACAGTCTGTGATGATTTGGGGTACAATGTCATCTGCTGGTGTTGGTCCATTGTGTTTTTTGAAAACCAAAGTCACTGCACCCGTTTACCAAGAAATTTTGGAGCACTTCATGCTTCCTTCTGCTGACCAGCTTTTTAAAGATGCTGATTTCATTTTCCAGCAGGATTTGGCACCTGCCCACACTGCCAAAAGCACCAAAAGTTGGTTAAATGACCATGGTGTTGGTGTGCTTGACTGGCCAGCAAACTCACCAGACCTGAACCCCATAGAGAATCTATGGGGTATTGTCAAGAGGAAAATGAGAAACAAGAGACCAACAAATGCAGATGAGCTGAAGGCCACTTTCAAAGAAACCTGGGCTTCCATACCACCTCAGCAGTGCCACAAACTGATCACCTCCATGCCATGCCGAATTGAGGCAGTAATTAAAGCAAAAGGAGCCCCTACCAAGTATTGAGTACATATACAGTAAATGAACATACTTTTCAGAAGGCCAACAATTCACTAAAAATGTTTTTTTTATTGGTCTTATGATGTATTCTAATTTTTTGAGATAGTGAATTGGTGGGTTTTTGTTAAATGTGAGCAAAATCATCACAATTAAAAGAACCAAAGACTTAAACTACTTCAGTCTGTGTGCATTGAATTTATTTAATACATGAGTTTCACAATTTGAGTTGAATTACTGAAATAAATGAACTTTTCCACGACATTCTAATTTATTGAGATGCACCTGTACATGGGAAATGAAAAAGAGAAAGTGAATGAAACAGGAATAGAACAGGGGAAAGAAGCTATGACAAGTGTCATTTAACCATCTGAAAGAACCATCAGTTTCTTACTTCAAAGCACCTTTGTTAACAAAGGGGTTCACAGCTTATACTAAACCTGTGTTTAGTTAGTTAATTGTACGATACTTGCAATGCCTTGGCTGTTGAGAGAGAGCCCGGATGCAGTCTCAGGAGAAAGTCTTGATGGTTCCTTGAGTCGATGGTGTTGAAGTTGCAATCAATTTCTTCCATGTTAAATGAAGAAATGATGATGAACTTGTGGTGTTAGTTTGACTCTGTTATGGTTGAGCAAGTTACACATGGCTTGATGTTTTAAGGCCTGCCGGCCCGCAACCTCGCAGTCAGACCGGGTGTTTCCAGTCCCACACGAGCAGCAACCATGAGCAGAAGGGAGAAAGAGAAGAGGGAAGATAGTGGAGAGAGGGAGGTCACTCCGACAGTGCCCTTTATCTCCTGAGGGAGGTCACTCCTCTCGAGTTTGGCTTGATCAATGAGAAAGGTGCAATTTTCCAGTGGGAAAAGTTCCTTTGTTTGGAAGCTGACTCATTTGCATGATTGGAGTAAGCTAGCAGTTTGTGCCCCTTTATGCTCTGATTAATATAACAAGCATTCAATGCATGCTATAAGGGGGTGCTATACTCCAGTGTTTAGGGCATCACACAAGGATTAATTTGATAGGAAGCATGATACCAATAATTTTACATTATCTAGTGGTTCTGTCATAAAGCATGCACAAAACGTATACAGTACAAAAGACACTATACGAGACAGTAATAATCATACACACAATGTCCTGAGGATATGCATGTTCATTTATAGAACAGTTTGTCTATAAATTTATGAAGAAAAGTCTGTTTTATGGGCTTTATGTGTCTTTCCTATGGGGGAATGGAGTGAGTAACTTTCCCCACATTCCTTTGCTTTTGCATGTGGCTACCTTCCCCCACCTGGAATGTATCTGAGGTCCACTAGTTGCTGGACCAGTGTCAGCAAAGGGGGAGTAAGAGCTGATAATGATTAGTGGGAGAGCAGACATCTCGGAATCTGCTTGGGCCTACTTGGACCTTGGCTTGTTACAGTCTTTAGACATCTGTTGGATTATTAATTAAATAATGAATAACTGTGTGTCTGATTAGTCCAGATGCTACAAGAGCAATGATTAATGTGCAAAAGTGACTGATATTTATATGCGTTAAGGGTCTTTTACATGACTCACGTCAGCACTGCAGATTACATTGAAGTCTATGAAATGACGCCACTTTACACCAAAGTGTTTTTCACACACACGTTTTTGCTTCACCAATAATGTCTTTGAGAGTACTAATCAACAAGAAATATTTAAAAACTGTCCAAATTTGTGAAGAGACATTGAATGTTTCATAATTTCTTTTAATTAAATATTACCTTATCATTTACGAATATCAAAGACCCCAGTTATTGAACTAATTTAAATTCACCAAGAAAACGCTTTGACCTAAACATAAACGAGTCCTTTTATTACTTTCTGCTATCAAAGCAACTGCAAGCTTTTTTTCTCTCTTCCAAATACATGTTTTCAATGTTTATTGTGCACACCTCCTGCTTTTTTACGTGGCAAACTCGTCAAGTCGCCCCTCTGTGACGCTTTCTGCAACTCTTGTCAGGTGGAGGGCAATGCGGCGTTTGATGCTGGTGTTGAACGAAGCGTTGACGCCTCAACTCAACTCATGTGAAATGCGCTTTACAATGACAAAAGAACATTATTGAAACTCAAAATTATTATTATTTGTCTATTATTGTGGTCTTTTCTGACAAAAGCCATGCTCAGCAGTTTAAATAGTCTACTGTAGGAAAATGATACCGTAGATCTGCTTTGTGTTTATAACACTTATACTGAAGTCAGTAGATTTGTAGCCATACAAGTTTTAATAAAGAAGAAGGTAAGGATGTTATTGAAACTCACTATTATTAGACTATTACTGTTGTCTTTTTGGATGAAAAATAATGCTCAGACTGAAAGAAGACTATAGATCTGCTTTGTTCTTTTAATGCTTAAACACTATAAAGTCTCTTGATAGATTTCGGTCATGAATGACTCCAAATGATTCACTGACTCAGTCATAGCACATAAGATGCACATTTGTTGCCACCTAGTGATATTTCCAGAAGGGGTCACTGAACTAATCAGTTAATAAAATTGAACAAATTTGTGAAACAGAACCAAGCCTCACCAAAATACTCTTTATTTTGCAGCTAATTCTGCACAATTTTAAACTTGAATAAACTTGAATCACTAAAATAGCTGGAATTGGTGCTTTTAGCTTATTCTTTTAAAAAAATATCTCCAGAGAAAAATGTTCGTGGACCAGTGATTGTCTTACTTTTTTCGCCCCTCATGAGTTTGCATCCCTGTAATGTGTTGTGGCATTGCAAGAACAAATCTACAAATTAGAAAAGCAAATTGGTTGTTTTTTCATTACCCATTTAGCACTCTTGCCACCTGTGACCTCACACAGTGTAGCCTTTTTGCATAGCCGAATTTCAAACATTACAAGTAAACACACTACTAAGACGGACAGAAAACATGGACAAGTTCTTGAAAAGGAAAAATATTGACGATGGTTTGCCTATGTGGGATAGTGGTGTGCCGTAGAATTTTTTCGTTGTAAAAAGTGTGCCGTGGCAGAATAAAGGCTGGGAAACACTGATCTACACAATAATGGCAATGATTCATTACCTGTACTTCAGTATGATTCAGTAACAAATCGAAAGGGCTCAGATGTCTGCAGCCAAGGGTTAGTTATGCCGATCGTTTCTCCATGGCAGCTCAATTTCTTTTGAACCCAGAGTTTTAGTTGTGTGTATACTTGAATACGTCTGTGATTTAAAAAACAGACCCTGCTTTTTGATGTTGTATTTAAGCTTGAAACTCACGGAGGCGTGATCCGCAGATTGATTGCTACTGTGCAGAGGTTAACCAGCTCGTGCAGATGCTTGCAGAATATGTTCCCCACTGAAGCGATGGCAGTTTGAATTATACGGAGTATCTCTTTATAAACGCTAATTTCTGTCACAGAGGTGGTGGACCTAATTAAGAGAAACCCCATTGTTTTCAACGAGAAAAAGTTGTCGTCAGTTATCAATCTTTGAATATTACATTATGTGCCAAACCTCAATGTTTTATAATACTTATAAATATATTAGTGTGATATTACATTATACAATAATTTATAATATTTTAGATCCCCTAACCCAACCTCATTTCTAAACCTAACCAATTATCAACAATATAAAACATGAGAGACACTTAAGTTTAGTAACAATAATTTGATATACATTACACTATTTTATAGATATCTTTAAGATATCTCTAACCAGTTCTCAACAATAGAAATGATGTAACAAGCAGATAAAGATCAGTCACGATCATTTCTAAAAATGCACTATAATAATATTCCAAACCATACGATGGCATTGTGTGAGTAGCACAGTGAAACTGAAGGTTTTAATCATTGAAAATATTTCCCCTCTTTGAAGAAAATGTCATCCTGATTCTACTGGCACATCTCATTCAAAAAACGAATACAAACGAACTTGAGCTCGTCACAATGAGTTGCTGACATCAAACCCGTATCATAACGCTTCTAGCGGGAATTTTTGAATGTGTTAGAATGAAACTTGTGCAGGATGTGATACGGTGGATGCTGGGTGACCTTGATCGGTGACTAAAAATGTACATTTGGGTTTTTTCTTAACATAAAGTGACTGTACGACTCAGAATACACCCGGAATTAAACGGGTCACTTCAGCAGTGCAGGATGTGTACAGACAGATTAAATAAACAGAGAAACAACAGATTAAATATTAAGGACTGTGAATATATGTTGCTGATTTGAAATGAAAATCATTCCCCCAACAGATGTCACAATGACAAATTTGCACTCCAACGTATAATTAAACGATGCTTAAATTCTGATGCCCTTCGCGTCAGTCATTTGACGTTAAAGGTTTCTTGTTGAAGAGAACACACTTGCCGGTTGTGTTGGAAACTGACGCCAAAGGGCACCTTTGGCATCTGTAGATTGGCGCTTGGCTCTTGCACAAGCGTCAGTTTTTGACACCTTGGTAGTGAGAATGCGTTGGTTTATACAGATGACATTCAAAGGAACAAGCCTCAAAGTGACACTGACATCATTCTCTCAGCAGCCATTCCAGTTGAAGATGAAAAATGCTTCAGTGGTCATGTGTATGGAAATGATAGAGAGAGAGAGAGAGAGAGAGAGAGAGAGAGAGAGAGAGAGAGAGAGAAAGAGGACCACATCCCCACTTTAATGTCTGTCATTTCAAAGGTGTCTGTAACTCAGAACAAGAGGGTTTCATCTGTTCTCTCTTCCTCTTTCTCCCTGACTCTCTCTCTCTCCCTCTGTAGAGATGCAAGAAAACAAGCTCAGAATGAAAGAGAAGGAAAAGTCTGACTTCCCCTGGCATCGTGTTTGTACAAACTGGACCTTTTGAAAGTTACTGGACTTCAACATGGTATCAGGCTGGTGTTGGCAATACATCCAAACTTTAACATATATTATATATATATATATATATATATATATATATATATATATATATATATATATATATATATATATATAAACACTACAATTAGATTAAAAAATTTCTGAAGAAAATATTAGGGCTGCTTTCCTGTGCAAAATTAATCGCCACAATGCAAGGGTGTTGTGGACATAGATATCTGTACGTAGATACCTTATTAGCAGCTGTTTCTATGGACCGCAATATGTCGGCACATCCACCATATTGGATAGGTCCAACCAATGGAGCCGTCCATCAACATATGAATGTAAATTGACAGATATAGTCTGCAAAAGACTATTGTCTTTTCCAGCCAACTTTCAGATTGCTTGATTTTCCATAAACATTTTCCAAAATTTTAGATTATATAAAAAATCCTGACTTCACTTCTAAAACAGTTTTTTCTCCCCATATCAAACTGCAAATAAAGTCCTCTACAAATGAATATAGTATGGCAAACATACAGAAAATTTGCACCCAGTCAGTCAATTCAGTACACGATGAACTGTTTCCACATAAAAGCAGTTTATGCGCCAGTCTAAGGCTTCTTCTCCATTCACTTACATTCAAACAGCTCTCCTTTACTGTTCCAAGATGTTGTCGTGGTTGACATATCTGAACCAGCCAAATGAGGCATCAACGTATGTATATCCATGGTTTTGGATGGTAGCCAGGGCATTGCTACGCTGTTGCCAAGGTGTTCTATGAAACATGTGTCAACAATTAGAATATGCTCCCAAAGGTTGTGAAATTTTACAATCCGTGGAAATTGGACAATAACCTTGACTTATATCCTTCTAATATCTTTTGTGCCACTGGATGTTAGGGAGAAAAAAAATCTCACACCTCAATTTCAAAAAGACTTTATTTTGGAACAGAGAGCATTTTCCCTTTAGTACTTTATCATGACCGCTTTTAGAGCATAGGTAATGACTATAATAACCAGCCAGTGCATTTATTTCAGTCTTTCTTCCTTTGTGAAATACTGCTGTAGTTGAAAGACGACGGCTCTGGAGGGATTTCTCACATGGCTGAGCTGTAATAAGACTGAAAACATCCTCAAACACTTCATGTTTCTATGGAGACTTTCTCTGTCTTAAGTGTACAGCTGACAGTGTGAAAAGAAATAGTCATGAAAGATCAGACTTGTTTTCTGTATTTCAAAGAAAATGACCACATTTATCTGTCCACAAAAACAGTGTGCATGGACGGATGTGCAAGCTCAAAACATGGAGAGAGTGTCTCTGAAGAAAGATCACTGTGCCACGAAGGAAGACCCATATTCAAAAACAGCTCGGGGCAGTTCTACTAACTGCTGCTGTTGTGCCCCAAACAAGGAGCTAAACTACTTCCGGGGTGTTTTCTTTTAGCTGTGTGCAATGTGCAATGACTTCCCTCTTTCAATAAATATTTAATATTATTTAAAATAATATTTATATTTATTTATTATTTCTATTTCAGTAGGGCTGGGTGATACTGAATATTTACACTATATTAAAAAAACAATTTATCTGCGTCACCACTCTTAAATATTTGAAAAGGTGCGTCCCAAACCGCACACTTCTGCACTATTCTACACCATTTTGTAGTGTAAGTAGTGCAAGTAGTATGTTTACACTAAAAATGCAGCAAAAAGAAGTACCCGGATGATGCACCTTTTCAACCACCAAAACAGAGTGTGGAATGTTGGATACTTCATGCACTCAGCGCACGCGGCTTGGAGTACATAGCGGAAAGGGTGGAGTTACCTGGCTGCGCTGCTGATCCGACAAAACAGTTGTAAATAATGAAGAATGTAGCAGCTAGTGAAACTTCAACGTTGTGCATTCTGAGGTGCTATTCTGCTCACTACAATTGTACAGAGTGGTTATCTGAGTTACCGTAGACTTTGTCAGTTCGAACCAGTCTGGCCATTCTCCATAGACCTCTCTCATCAACAAGGCGTTTCCTTCCGCAGAACTGCCACTCACTGGATGTTTTTTGTTTTTGTCACCATTCTGAGTAAACTCTAGAGACAGTTGTGTGTGAAAATCCCAGGAGATCAGCAGTTACAGAAATACTCAAACCAGCCCGTCTGGCACCAACAATCATGCCACGGTTAATATTTGTATTCAAACGTACGTTTGAATACACAAAATGTTCAATATGGACATTTGAAAGCATCTAAAACATAATTTTTACATATTTACAGCTTTAGAAATGTAAAATATTGACAAATTCATTGCAAATATATTTGAATCCACGAATCTATTATAAATATATTTGTACATTTTTACTGTTTTATAGATATTTTAGATCCCTTAACCCTACCCCAATCCTTTAAAACTTTGTATAGGGCAGCAGAAATCTTACCGAACTGAATGTATCTGTTAAAATGTCATATTATAATGTCAGCTGTGTTAAACAAATGTTAGCTAATCTAATTGATTATAAATGCAATGGAATTAATTAATTCGATAAATTCAATATTAATCGATTCAAACAGTACATGTAAACATTTGTATGTTTCTACAGGTGTTAATACGTAAAATGATGACGTTTAGATGCTGTAAATACATCAGTATTGTATGTTTCGTATCTGTGAAAACGTAAGCAAATGTACATTTGCTAGTACCAAACTTTATGTAAGAATACATACGCATTCTCATGAGATCACATTGTATATAAAGTCACACACACACTGGTGGCCAAAAGTTTGGAATAATGTACAGATTTTGCTCTTATGGAAAGAAATTGGTACTTTTATTCACCAAAGTGGCATTCAAATGATCACAATTTATAGTCAGGACATTAATAAAAAATTACTTTTAAAATAAAATAAAAAAAATTAACTTAAACTACTTCAAAGAGTTCTCATCAAATATATATATATATTACGGCTGCCGATTTAACACGTTAATTCAGTGCGATTAATTATAGAAAAATAACGAGTTAAAAAATAAAATTACGCAAGTAATCAGGTCCCCGGACCGTGATGAGGAATATTTCTTCCATCTGAGCAATTCAAGCTTGAAGTACCACCTGTTTTCTCCAGGGGGCAGCAAGCGAAACTTCAGCTGTTTGGGCAACGTGATTATACAGGGAACAAACCACACTCACCGACAGCAGACAAAACAAGATGAGAACATGTTCTTGCGTTCAAACACAGCTTGATGGAGCGCAAATACGAACGCAGGGATCTCAAGACGTGTTTTTATGGCTTCAAACTATGTTTAACTTGACACACCGACCTAAAAACGGTGTGTTTATGACACGACGCAAACGAGACTCACCAAAAGCATCTGACACAGGTGTACATTGACACGTCCTTAGAAAAGCCCTCATAATAAACCTATCTCGGACTGATTGACGAATTCAATCACAAAATGGATTGTGTGAACTGTAGGTCAATGATAGGCAGATGACATAATTCAATAATATGGAAATAAACAATATATTGGATTCTAAAGCCACTTTTTTAATCGTCTTTTTGGTAACACTTTACAATAAGGTTCTATTCGTTAATACTAGTTAATGCATTAGGTATCATGAACAAACAGTTAACAATATACAGTTGTGCTCAAAAGATTACATACCCTGGCAGAAATTGTGAAATTTTGGCATTGATTTTGAAAATATTATCTTTTATTTAAGGATTGCGATCATATGAAGCCATTTATTATCACATAGTTGTTTGGCTCCTTTTTAAATCATAATAACAGAAATCACCCAAATGGCCCTGATCAAAAGTTTACACACCCTTGAATGTTTGGCCTTGTTACAGACACACAAGGTGACACACACAGGTTTAAATGGCAATTAAAGGTTAATTTCCCACACCTGTGGCTTTTTAAATTGCAATTAGTGTCTGTGTATAAATAGTCAATGAGTTTGTTTGCTCTCACGTGGATGCACTGAGCAGGCTAGATACTGAGCCATGGGGAGCAGAAAAGAACTGTCAAAAGGTAATGGAACTTTATAAAGATGGAAAAGGATATATAAAGATATCCAAAGCCTTGAAAATGCCAGTCAGTACTGTTCAATCACTTATTAAGAAGTGGAAAATTCTGGGATCTCTTGATACCAAGCCAAGTAGACCAAGAAAGATTTCAGCCACATCTGCCAGAAGAATTGTTTGGGATACAAAGAAAAACCCACAGGTAACCTCAGGAGAAATACAGGCTGCTCTGGAAAAAGACGGTGTGGTTGTTTCAAGGAGCACAATATGACGATACTTGAAAAAAATGAGCTGCATGGTCGAGCTGCCAGAAAGAAGCCTTTACTGCGCCAATGCCACAAAAAAGCCCAGTTACAATATGCCCGACAACACCTTGACACGCCTCACAGCTTCTGGCATACTGTAATTTGGAGTGACGAGACCAAAATAGAGCTTTATGGTCACAACCATAAGCGCTATGTTTGGAGAGGGGTCAACAAGGCCTATAGTGAAAAGAATACCATCCCCACTGTGCATGCATGGTGGTGGCTCACTGATGTTTTGGGGGTGTGTGAGCTCTAAAGTCACGGGGAATCTTGTGATAATTGATGGCAAGATGAATGCAGCATGTTATCAGAAAATACTGGCAGACAATTTGCATTCTTCTGCACGAAAGCTGCGCATGGGACGCTCTTGGACTTTCCATCACGACAATGACCCTAAGCACAAGGCCAAGTTGACCCTCCAGTGGTTACAGCAGAAAAAGTTGAAGGTTCTGGAGTGGCCATCACAGTCTCCTGACCTTAATATCATCGAGCCACTCTGGGGAGATCTCAAACGCGTGGTTCATGCAAGACAACCAAAGACTTTGCATGACCTGGAGGCATTTTGCCAAGAGGAATGGGCAGCTATACCACCTGCAAGAATTTGGGGCCTCATAGACAACTATTACAAAAGACTGCACGCTGTCATTGATGCTAAAGAGGGCAATACACAGTATTAAGAACTAAGGGTATGCAGACTTTTGAACAGGGGTCATTTCATTTTTTTCTTTGTTGCCATGTTTTGTTTTATGATTGTGCCATTCTGTTATAACCTACAGTTGAATATGAATCCCATAAGAAATAAAAGAAATGTGTTTTGCCTGCTTACTCATGTTTTCTTTAAAAATGGTACATATATTACCAGTTCTCCAAGGGTATGCAAACTTCTGAGCACAACTGTATTGTTTACAGCGTTTATTAATCTTTGTTCATATTAGTTAATAAAAATACATTTGTTGATTGTAAGTTCGTGTTAGTGAACTTTTGATTTGAGAAATGTATTAGTATATGCTGAAATTAACTTTACACTGTAAAAAATCTGTAATTTTAACAGAAAAAGACTGTAAAAATGCTACAGAAATAAAACGTTAATTGATTAACGAGTATTAACTGTAAAATATACAGTAAAAAATTGTAATATATTTTAAAAGACAATATAGTAGTTTTTACAATAAATTGTTGTAAAAATGAAATTTTTTAGATGTAAAAATTATGATTTTCCTGTATAATTAATGGTAAAAATGTACATTTTGTTTAACAAGAGAGTACATGTACTTTTTACAGTAAATTATTGTTGAAATTACAGTAAAAAACCGTAATCAGGCATTCCCAGAATTCCCTGCGTGACCATTACATTTCATTATATTTTATTGGAATAGTTATGTTTCTTCTTATTTTTAAATATAATTTACATACATTGGGGTGTTCTGTTTTATATTTAATGTAGTTTATTTAATGTTTACTGCATTATTTTAATTTCACGTGTGTTACCCTGACGGTGTTCAGTGTTTGTGTGAGTGACACTGAGCTCTGTCTCTACATGTTTATTGGTGAACTTCTTATTGTAAAGTGTTACCGTCTTTTTTAATGCTTTACTCGTGTGCCACAATAATTATCTATATTATTATTTTTTATAATATTTATTTTATTTGTAATGATTTAAATATAACTATTTAAACCAGACCATCTGGCACCAACAATTATGCCATGGACCAAATCACTGAGATCACATTTTTTCCCCATTCTGATGGTTGATGTGAACATTAACTGAAGCCCCTGACCCGTATCTGCATGATTTTATGCACTGCACTGAAGTCAGAAGTTTACATACACCTTAGCCAAACACATTTAAACTCAGTTTTGAACAATTCCTGACATTTAATCGTAGAAAACATTCCCTGCCTTAGGTCAGTTAGGATCACTGCTTTATTTTAAGAATGTGAAATGTCAGAATAATAGTAGAGAGAATGATTTATTTCAGCTTTTATTTCTTTTGTCACATTCCCAGTGGGTCAGAAGTTTCTATACACGTTGTTAGTATTTGGTAGCATTGCCTTTAAATTGATTAACTTGGGTCAAATGTTTTGGTTAGCCTTCCATAAACTTCTCACAATAAGTTGCTGGAATTTTGGCCCATTCCTCCAGACAGAACTGGTGTAACTGAGTCAGGTTGGTAGACCTCCTTGCTCGCACACGCTATTTCAGTTCTGCCCACAAATTTTCTATCTAATTGAGGTCAGGGCTTTGTGATGGCCACTCCAGTACCTTGACTTTGTTGTCCTTAAGCCATTTTGACACAACTTTGGAGGTATGCTTGGGGTCACTGTCCATTTGGAAGTCCCATTTGCGACCAAGTTTTAACTTCCTGGCTGATGTCTTGAGATGTTGCTTCAATATAACCACATAATTTTCCTTCCTCATGATGCCATCAATTTTGTGAAGTGCACCAGTCCCTCCTGCAGCAAAGCACCCCCACAACATGATGCTGCCATCCCCATGCTTCACGGTTGGGATGGTGTTCTTCGGCTTGCAAGCCTCACCCTTTTTTCCTCCAAACATAACAATGGTCCATATGGCCAAGCAGTTACATTTTTGTTTCATCAGACCAGAGGACATTTCTCCAAAAAGTAAGATCTTTGTCCCCAAGTGCACTTACAAACTGTAGTCTGGCTTTTTATGGCAGTTTTGGAGCAGTGGCTTCTTTCTTGCTGAGCAGCCTTTCAGGTTATGTCGATATATATATATATATATATACACACACACACACACACACACACACACACACAGTGCCTTGCAAAAGTATTGCAATTATCTTATATTACTGAATTACAAATGGTGCAATGGAATTTCATTCTGTTTGATATTTTATTTTAAAACACTGGAACTCAAAATCAATTAATGTTAGGTGACATTGGTTTTATGCTGGGAAAAAATAAATAAATAAATATCTTGCTTGCATAATTATTCAACCCCTGTGCTGTGGAAGCTGCCAAGTTACACTGATGAAAGAAACTGCCCTAACGAGTACACAATTACTTTACCATTGGCATCCACCTGTGAATAATTAAAGCTGCAATCACATTTTCTGGATAAAAACCCCATTGTTGAAGGATCATTGGTCAGGCTGTGAATCTGAAGGAAAATGAAGACCAAAGAGCATTCCACAGAAGTTAGAGATAAAGTAATAAAAATGCATAGATTAGGAAAGGGTACAAAATAATATCCAAATGTTTGGATATCCCAGTGAGCACAGTTGAATCAATAATCAGGAAGTGGAAGCTGCACCACACCACCCAGGCACTGCCAAGAAAAGGCCGTCCCTCAAAACTCAGCGCTCTAACAAAAAAGAGAGAAGCCACAGAGAGGCCAACAATCACTTTGAAGGAGCAACAGATTTCAGTGGCTGGGAGTGGAGTAATGGTGCACCAGTCAACCATATCAAGAGCACTGCATAACGCTGGCCCATATGGGAGGGTGGCAAGAAAGAAGCCATTACTCAAAAAGTACCATCTGAAAGCACGTCTGGAGTTTGCCAGAAAGCATGTGAGTGACTCAGCTGCGATGTGGGAGAAGGTTTTGTGGTCAGATGAGACCAAGATAGAGCTTTTTGGCCAAAACTCAAAGCGCTAAGTGTGGTGCAAACCTAACACTTCCTATGCCTCAAGACACACCATTCCTACAGTGAAGTATGGTGGTGGCAGCATCATGCTGTGGGGATGCTTCCCATCAGCAGAGACTGGGCATCTTGTTAAAATTGAAGGAAGAATGGATGGAGCAAAATATAGGGAAATACTGCAAGAGAACCTGCTTCAGTCCACTAAAAAACTGAAGCTTGGGAGGAAATTCACCTTTCAGCATGACAATGATCCCAAGCACAAGGCCAAAGCAACATTGGAGTGGCTCAAGAACAAAAAGATAAATGTCCTACAGTGGTCCAGTCAAAGTCCTGATCTCAATCCTATTGAGAATCTGTGGCACTATTTGAAAATTGCAGTCCACAAGCATCATCCAACCAACCTGAACAACCTGGAGCAAATCTGCCGAGAAGAATGGGCCAAAATCACTTCGTCACTGTGTGCAAAGCTGGTATGTATGTACCCCAAAAGACTTAAAGCAGTTATTGCAGCAAAGGGTGGCTTGACCAAATATTAATGTGGGGGAGTTGAATACTTATGTAAGCAAGATTTTTCAGTTTTTATTTTTCATAAAAATATTTCCCAACAAAAAAAAAAAAAAACAATGTCACCTTACAATAACTGATTTTGGGTTTCAGTGTTTTAAAATAAAATATCAATCAGAATGAAATGTCAGTGTACCATTTGTAATTCGGTAATATGAGAGAATTGGTCAGGGGTCTGAGTACTTTTGCAAGGCACTGTATATATGTAGTATATACAGTATATATACTGTATTTGAGCAATATCAAAATATTTTTGTATTTTGTGTGTATATATATATATATATATACATATATATACACACACACACACACAAGGAATAATTAATGTTTGTATTTTTCATTAAATGTTACGTTTTCTTTTTTTTTTTAAACTAGCTTTGCTAGAAAAAAGATGGCAAACTATGCAAAATATTTATTATTATTTTACAATTTTCAAAAACAATGTTTGAAATTCAAATGTTTTAGTGAGCAAGACATAAAAACACATTTACAAGATCAGCAAATGTAAGATTTAGTGAAAATGCATCATTGGCCCAATAGGGTAAATGGCACTTCAGTCAACTGTCCTGAAACGGGGGCCAGCGAGCCATCCTTATTGTTGAGCCCTGCTTATTGCATTAGCCTAAACATTTTTAATCTACTTGGCAACAATAGCTGTTTGGTCGAAATAATGGTTGCTTTGATGAAATCACCCTTATAAGCCATTTCAGAGCACATACATATAATTCAAGATACTGTATATATTGAAAATTGCCAAAAGGCTGAAAAACATCCAGATACACTGGTGACCAAAAGTTTGGAATAATGTACAGATTTTGCTGTTTCAGAAGGAAATTGGTACTTTAATTCACCAAAGTGGCATTCAACTGATCACAAAGTATAGTCAGGACATTACTGATGTAAAAACAGCACCACCACTATCTGAAAAAAGTCAATTTTGATCAAATCTAGACAGGCCCCATTTCCAGCAGTCATCACTCCAACACCTTATCCTTGAGTAATCATGCTAAATTGCTAATTTGGTACTTGAAAATCATATCAAACACAGTTGAAAGCTATTTCGTTCGTTAAATGAAGCGTAACATTGTGTTTGTTTTTGAGTTGCCACAGTATGCAATAGACTGGCATGTTTTGAGGTCAAAAATGGCAAAAAAGAAACAGCTTTCTCTAGAAACTCATCAGTCAATCATTGTTTTGAGGAATGAAGGCTATACAATGCTTGAAATTGCCAAAAAACTGAAGATTTCATACAAAGGTGTACACTACAGTCTTCAAAGACAAAGGACAACTGGCTCTAACAAGGACAAAAGGAGATGTGGAAGGCCAGATGTACAACTAAACAAGAGGATAAGTACATCAGAGTCTCTAGTTTGAGAAATAGACGCCTCACATGTCCTCAGCTGACAGCTTCATTGAATTCTACCCACTCAACACCAGTTTCATGTTCAACAGTAAAGAGAAGACTCAGGGGTGCAGGCCTTATGGGGAGAATTGCAAAGAAAAAGCCACTTTTGAAACAAAAATAAAAAAATAAAAAAAAATAGAGTGGGCAAAGAAACACAGACATTGGACAACAGATAATTGGAAAAGAGTGTTATGGATCTTAACCCCATTGAGCTTTTGTGGGATCAGCTAGACTGTAAGGTGCGTGAGAAGTGCCCGACAAGACAGCCACATCTATGACAAGTGCTACAGGAAGTGTGGGGTGAAATGTCACCTTAGTATCTGGAAAAACTGACAGCTAGAACGCCAAGGATCTGCAAAGCTGTCATTGCTGCACGTGGAGGATTTTTTGATGAGAACTCTTTGAAGTAGTTTAAGTTGTTCTGATTTTTTATTTTATTTTATTTTATTTTTTTTAATTGTAATAGCAATTTTTCACATTATTAATGTCCTGACTATACATTGTGATCAGTGGAATGCCACTTTGGTGAATAAAAGTACCAATTTCTTTCCATAAGAGGAAAATCTGTACATTATTCAAAACTTTTTGCCGCCAGTGTAGTTTTTTACCAATATCACCCAGACCTATTCCCCAGTTTCTGCAAACTTATAATAAGCTGTTGGGGTGTGCCATGTTCTGAAAACATACATTTACATAGACAAGGATACCAACATAAAAGAAAATATAAAATTAAAAGAATGTGATTTTGAAAGAGAAAGAAAGAAGGAAAAGAGCTGTGCAGAGAACAGAAGTAGTAGGGGAGTAATTATTTAGCTGTGTTCTGTGAGGATCTTTTCTACAATGCCACAAAAGTACCCTGTAATCAGACATACATACTTTGCATTGTTAACCTGGAGCACTTCTACCATTTGTGCATTTGTGTGTGTGTGTGTGCATTTACTGTCCAAATAACAAGCTTGGGATACACAAATCCGTCAGTGAAGACAAATGGTTCCCCAAGCACTCCAGACAGGGCGTGGTGCCACAACTAATTTGAAAATGAACATGTAGAAATGAGCAGAACTGGATGCCATCCATGAGAAGTATGTTGGGGAACTGCCTTGTTTTAAATTCCTGACAATATCCTTTTATAAGAATAAAAGAGGGCAGGACACGGTGTGGTTTTTGTTGACCAGCTTCTCCCAAAATCCCACATCCAATATGAGATTGGAAAAAAAGCACAGATCAGCAGGAATCTCCCTTAGGGGAAAGGCTACTTGGATAAATGTTGATTTAGAATTGTGAATGCCAATTGTCAATTAATCAAAACTGGCTACTTGGAAATGTCATTCTTGAGTTAGAGGATGAATTGCAATACAATTTAATTCTACTTGAGGAATTCTAAGCAGAGTTTCTTAAATGGATGGAAATGCCTGGTGATTTGAATAAAATCTGTAGAGATGAAATGCTGTTAACCCCTGAGACATACCTGAGGCAAGAACAATTTGAGCAGAGAGTATTATAGGATAGAATCCACAATAAACCTAATCAGAAGTGTTTTATCATCTTTAAATACCACTTGCATCTCATTTCTATGCAAAACCTGGTTTTACAAAAATAATTATTCGTAATCCTGACTGAATTACTGAAATTACATTTCTAATTCACTTATATAGCCCCTTTTTTAACCTTAGCGGTTCCAAAGCGCTTTACACTGTGACTCATTCACCCATTCACACACACTCACTCACACACACCAATGACGGCATTCTTTTTCGGAATTCACCTATGGCAGCTTCATAATCTCAGCGGTAACTATATATTTAGACATATTACATATACATAGGTCTATACTGTATATCAAGTAAGTATAGACTATTGTTCTGAAAGCAAAAAGCAACTAATAATACAAGAAACTGTAGGCTGACATTCGCACAATGCGAAAAACGCATAGCAGACGCGTTTACTTACGCAACCCTCTACTGCAATGCTGCTTAACATGATATGCGTTGCGTTATGAGCAGCTTGTAATGAGCATGGGCGATGGGCTAATTTAGTCAAACTTTAACAAATGTTCGGCGTTCCATTTAGCTCATATCAAAATAAAACGGGATGCATGAACATGAGGAAGGATTACTGCAAGAGGAAGATCTGGCATGCAGGTTCGAGGGGCTTCAAAATGTGGATGGACTAATATACATACTCCTCTCTCACCAGGGACATGGGAGCGCGAGGATAAAGTGCAAGCGCGAGGTGATCGTTTGTGTTCCTCGACGAATACCGGGTCCTTGAATAATGTATAATGTGCAAGTAAGGGCAGCCAGTGAAGTTTCTGGTGCCCCCTAGGGAGCTGGTGCCCTACGCAGACTGCGTAATATGCATATAGGGAGCGGCAGTACTGTCTCTCACTTTCGAGTGCCGGTGGTGGATCAAACAGTAAATTGCGGACCCCCTGCGGCACCACCGCGAACCCCCTGTTGAAGACCCTTGAAATAACATGAGGGTGTCAATAGCCCCTTTCACACATGTACATCCTTTTCCAGAAAATTTACTGCAATTTTCAGGTTAGAGGTCACAACCCTTTCGAAAATACTAGTAAATTTTGCTCTGGCAATTTCCTTTAATGAGAAGTAGTATCATTACCTATACATTTCCATATTGATGGTACGTGTGAACAAAGCCATATGATTACCAGTTTCAGTTTGTACAAGGTCAGGACAAGCTGACATAAAGTTCTGACAGAGATGATGCAATTACTCTGTGCCGTAACGCCGGTGAATCAGAAGAAAAATGTCAACATATTGGTCAGATAGTGAAACTAGAGCGCTTCTCTTCATCCAAGTGGATAAAGTATTTTTCCAACAGCTTAAAGGAACAATAAAGCAATTCCGTACATACGATAAAATCACCAGACTCCTTCGGGAACGCGCAGACCTCTTTGTAGCGATATACTGTACTTATTACTGTGTTTTTCAGCCGCAGATGGCGCCTCTGCCTTCGGATGCTAATGACAGCATTTTGTTCTCTGTAGTCCATTGTTCTTATTTTAAGTCATCGCATACAATGTCGTTGAGTCTTAAACAATTGCATAAATGTAAACACTTGACTAAAAATGTAAAATATCACCAACATTACCAACGTTCAGAATTCAGATACAAAATAATATTCTGCCATGTTTTCAAACAAGAAGCCTACATTTCTGGTGCAGCTGTGCAGAGGTAATTTCAGGCAAATGGCATTTGGTGCTGATGTGTGAATGGTACTAGCAAAACGCAAAAAAGACGGAAATCGTTGCATGGTACATTTACCAGTAAAGGCAACCCAATGATTTTCCTGTAATTTACCTGGTTGCATGTGCGAAAGAGACTAATAATGACAGAATTTTCATTTCTTTTTTAGCCATCTTGGTTCCAGAAGTACTTTTCCCATTAATTTTTTTTCATAGGTATTTTATAAAATCCTTCATACAAAAGTTCTAAGCCATGAACCAAACAAATCAGCTCCAAGGTGAATCACAATATTTCATTCAATTTATGAAAATTGAACTAAACAAATGTACAAGACTGTGAGCTTAACGTCTTTGATGAGGGAATTAACTACAATCCCATGAAGCATTGTGAATGATGTAATCAAATTAAAAACTATGGAAAAATATGAAACAATTTCTTTAAAATTGTTGAATATAAGTATATAAACAAGATATTTTAATTTTAAATCGCAAAACATTCTGATATATGCAAATAAATGCCACACCCTAAATAACCTAAATAAATAATTATAACCTTTTATTCCACAACACTAGCATAGTCCTAAAAAATTAAAACAAAACAAAGAGAGACCTAGGGATTTTGCATAACAACAGGAACATTTCTCACAGCAGTTGATATCAAGGCCATCATTAAGTAACTTGACTTCTTGAAGCAGGTGAATTTGTTACAAAAGCAGTGCTTTAAAGGGAATGCACTTACAGATGCAACTTCGGAGAGGGCTTTAGAGAGGGCTTTAGAGTACTGCTCATGATGGCGCCGTGGATGGATGCCTCGGTGTGGAGCGCTCCTATTGTTTTGTTGTTTTTGTGTGTTTGTTCTGTGTTTAGTAATCTTTTTCCAGTCAGTTTTACCAGAGACGAACTGTTGAACATTCGACAGCATATACCAGATAATTTTTTCCCGGTTTTTCCCGAATATTTAGACATTTTGCTGGACTTTTTAGTTGGAGGCGCAGCTCTGCTGTTCAAGAGACGCAGGCGATAAAGACGAGCCGGTGCGCTGCTCATACTCCGTTGGCACGGATTTCGTACAGCGCTGCCGAGTATTTACTTAGCGAATCTCCGCTCTCTCCCTAACAAAACGGACAAACTACATCTCCTCACCCGCACAAACAAGGACTTTTCAACCTCTGCTGCCTTGTGCTTCACAGAAACCTGGCTGAGTGAAGCCATTCCAGACAGCACGTTACACCTGCCGGGCTTTCAGCTGTTCAGAGCAGACTGCATTGCGGATTTAACGGGGAAAAAGAGAGGCAGAGGAACATGCTTTTACATCAATGAAAGTTGGTGTACAGATTTAACAGCGTTAAAGAGAATGTGCTGTCCTAATTTGGAAGCACTCTTTATTAACTGAAAGCCTTTCTAATCGCCACGGGAGTTTTCCTTCGTTTGAGTGTGTATATCGTGCCAAACGCGTGTTTGAATGCCACGCTGCAACACCTGGCTGATCAAATCACAAACATGGAACAACAATACCCGGACTCAGTTATTATTATTCTTGAGGATTTTAACAGAGCAAATCTCACACGTGAAAAGCCCAAATACAAACAGCACATTACATGCCCCACCAGAGACAGGAACATACTGGATCATTGTTACACAACAATAAAGGATGCATATCGCTCTGTCCCTAGAGCAGCTTTGGGACTCTCTGATCACTATCTGGTTCATCATCTTCCAACCTACAGGTAGAAATTAAAATCAACCAAGCCAGTAGTAAGGACTGTAAAGAGATGGACCAATGCAGCAGAGCGGGAACTACAAGCCTGCTTCGATTGCACAGATTGGAGTGTTTTTGAGGCTGCAGCCACAGACCTGGACGAGCTCACAGATACTGTTACATCATATATCAGTTTCTGTGAGGATATGTGCATTCCTACTAGGACTTATTTAAAGTACAACAATGACAAACCGTGGTTTACAGCAAAACTCAGGCAGCTTCATCAGGCCAAAGAGGATGCTTACAGGGGTGGGGATAAAGTATTTTACAATCAGGCCAGGAACACACTGAACAAGGAAATCAAAGTGGCTAAAAGAAAATACTCTGAGAAGCTGAAAAACATGATTTCAGCTAACGACCCTGCATCAGTGTGGAGTGACATGAAACAACTCACAAATTACAGGACTCCTACCCCCAACCCTGTAGGGAACCAACAACTGGCTGACGACCTGAATGTGTTCTACTGCAGATTTGAAAGGCCCAATCTCACACCCCACGCCCACTCTGACCTTCACTTCACACAAACACCAACACCTCCTGCAACCCCCCTCCTCCCACCTCCTGCTACTCAACCTGCACTTAAGATCTGTGAAGATGATGTGAGCCGCGTCTTTTGGAAACAAAAGACAAGGAAAGCATCAGGCCCAGATGGCATCTCACCAGTGTGTCTTCGATCCTGTGCTAACCAGCTGGCCCCCATCTTCACACAGATCTTCAATAGATCACTGGAGCAATGTGAAGTCCCATCTGCTTCAAGCACTCAATCATTATTCCTGTCCCAAAGAAACCAAAAAAATCACAGGACTTAATGACTAAAGACCTGACGCCCTGAAGTCTGTGCTCATGAAATCATTTGAGAGACTGTTGTTGGCCCACCTGAAGAACATCACTGGACCCTTTCTAGATCCCCTTCAATTTGCTTATCGAGCAAACAGGTCTGTGGATGATGCAGTCAACATGGGATTGCATAATATCCTGCAACATCTGGACAGACCAGGGACATATGCAAGGATCCTTTTTGTGGACTTCAGTTCGGCTTTCAACACCATCTTCCCAGCTATACTCCAGAATAAATTACACCAACTCTCTGTTCCCATGTCTATCTGTCAGTGGATTACCAGCTTTCTGACGGACAGGCAGCAGCTTGTGAGACAGGGGAAACTCACTTCTAGCACCTGTACAATCAGCACTGGTGCCCCCCAGGGATGTGTGCTCTCCCCCCTACTCTTCTCCCTCTACACCAATGACTGCATCACCAAGGACCCCTCTGTCAAGCTCCTAAAGTTTGCAGATGACACCACTTTCATCGGCCTCATCCGAGATGACGATGAGTCTGCATACAGAAGGGAGGTTGAACAGCTGGCTGTCTGGTGCAGTCAAAACATCCTTGAGCTGAACATGCTCAAAACAGTGGAGATCATTGTGGACTTTAAGAGGAACACCCCAACACTGACCCCCCTCACCATTCTAAACAGCACTGTGGCAGCAGTGGAGTCATTCAGGTTCCTGGGCACTACCATCTCACAGGACCTGAAGTGGGAGACCCACATTGACTCCATTGTGAAAAAGACCCAGCAGAGGTTGTACTTCCTTCGCCAGCTGAGGAAATTCAACCTGCCACTGGCTCTGCTGATACAGTTTTACTCAGCAGTCATTGAGTCTGTCCTCTGCACGTCAATAACTGTCTGGTTTGGTTCAGCTACGAAATCAGACATCAGAAGACTACAAAGGACAGTTCAGAATGCTGAGAGGATTATTGGTTGCCCCCTGTCCCCCTTCAAGAACTATACACTTCCAGAGTGAGGAAAAAGGCTGGAAAAATCACTCTGGACCCCACGCACTTTGCCCACTACCTTTCTGAACTGTTGCCTTCTGGCTGATGCTTCAGAGCTCTGAGCACCAGAACCATCAGGCATGGTTTTTTTCCCTCAGGCTATCCATCTCATGAACAGTTAAATTGCCCCATTGAGCAATAACTATGTGCAATACACAGTTTAGTCTTTTTTATATTTATCCAACACATCCAAACTCTTCTGCTATTTCATTCCTCTGGGGAAAAAAAAATAAAAATACATTTGCACTGTACATAACAGATAACAGATTGTATTAGATTGCACTACGTATGTGTATGTATGTATGTGTGTGTCTGTGTGTGTATGTACGTATGTGTGTAACTATTTTTTATTTTTTATTATTATCTATGTCTTGCTGCTGTTTTTGTATTGTTTTTTGTATTGTTGTACACTGGAAGCTCCTGTCACCAAGACAAATTCCTTGTATAAGCATACTTGGCAATAAAGCTGATTCTGATTCTGATAAAGTTATGTTGACTGTTCTGCCAGTTCCCGTCTCCTCCTTGCCCAACCTTGAACCCCGTTACATTGGTGTCGAAACCCGGGAGGGATGTACTGTCATGGAGTCCTCGCCACTGCTGTCAACTGGGAAGCGGAGGAGCCGCTGCCATCCGCCAGGGGATGGAGGAGTCGCTGCCATCCGACGGGAGACGGAGGAAATGCTGCCGTCCACCAGGAAGTGGAGGAGCTGTTACCATCTGCCAGGGGTCTGAGTACTCGCTGCCGTCCACTAGGGGAAGAGCGGCTGTTGTCCACCAGGGGGCGGAGGAGTGGCTGAGGACCAGGCGACGGCATGTCTGGGGACTGGCTAGCGAGTTTTTCTCTCTCTCCCTCCCCCTCACTCTTTCCCTCTCCCTTCTCCCTCCCCTCGTCTCTCCCAGGGCTCTAGAGAGGCAAGGAAGACCTGCCGGCAGAAGGACGGCCAGAAGGGCAATCCCTCCCCTCCAAGAAGGGAGGGGAGTACGTCAAGCCGGAGCTTTCCCCAACCTGAAACGGGCAGTAGAGGAGTGTGACGAGGAGGGCAGCGTGGCCGGGCCATGAGGACGCATGCCCGGCGCTGAATTGTCCTAATCAGCCGGGAGGGGGATAAAGACGAGCCGGAGGCACCAGTTCGAGAGAGAGAGTTGCATGCGGCCACTGTGTGTGTGCGTTTATGTTTGTTTAAGTTGACTTATGTCATTAAAATTATGTTGACTATTCTGCCGGTTCCCGCCTCCTCCTTGCCCATCCTTAAACCCCGTTACAAGGAGAAATTGGAACACTCAACCAAGAAGCTCGGAGCGCCCAATGGTCAACGGATGTAGAAAAGAAGTCCCACCTTACAGTTAAAAGAGCCAATCACCTTTTAGATACAGACATCACCTTTCAATCGCGCATGCACATTAGCTATATTAGCTGGGTATTTTTATTTTTTTTTGCATAATATGAGGTAAAGAATCACAATTTATGATACCAGTATTGTCAGATTTGATTGCTGATTTGAAATATGTTCTTTGATCGTAATCTTGTCCAACCAATATTTTAGATTTTGGTAGTTCTCCATTCAAGTAGATAGGAGCTGCACTGGCATGACTGGACATAGCCTCCTGAGAGCATTCCAAAGATGTCTGACAGTGGACTGACTTGCTAGAAAGACTTTGACAACACCCCACTGTTTCAGCACAGTTGAGCTCTCACCACATTTTTAAATGATGCACTCAAACTGGGCGTGATCAGCAGCGGAGTGAGGGGAGAAAGGGGAATGAACCCAACAACTGTCTGTTCCAGTCACTCAGTTTTATTTTAATAATGCAGTTAACAGCATCAAAGATTCTCACAATTGCTCATAACAGAATGCACAAATAAATGATACACTGTTTTGTAAGCTCACAATGGTAATTTATATCTGTAATTTAATACGCAAATAAATGCCAAGCCATGTACTCTGTATTGAAAATATGTTAGTGTTTTTTACACTTTAATAACTTTTGAGACTTATTCCAAGACGATGATTTACAAAAATAAGTGCTTCGATCGGTTAACACATATTATGGATGGATGGATAGATGGATGGCGTTTGTGTCTGGGACAATCAAAGTAAACAGTGTCTCTAACGAGTCCCAGTCAAAGACACCGCACATCACTGCATATCTCAAACAATTCACGTTAATAAGTGTGTGCTGTGCGAACATTTAAAAGGTGTTGCCTTTGAATGAAAGCCTGTCCTGTCCCTCTGTCAGCAGCACGGGGGTGGGGGGGGGACTTGCGTCACAGTACTATCAACTCTCTCAAATAACTGATGGCGCTTGAGAGTTTGAAGCGCTGGTCACGTGCATGGTAACGACTTGCTTGTCAAAGGGTAAAGGCCACGCCTTCTCATGAGTAATATCGAGAACACCCGTGATGTAGATTTGCTGAAATTCAATGGAAAGCCTAAACCACATATGCCAAGACCTGTGACGTTGACTCGATGTTCATTTCAAACCCGGAAGATGAAGATAGCCCGAAAAATTCCTAAATTAAAACTTTTCCTCTTGAAATTAAAAATAACAAATGTTGACTTTCTCTGCCCTTGTGTGCAAGATATATATACCTGTTAACATCTCAAAAAATTTGTTGTAGTGCTTCATGTCCCTTTAAGAGCTCCTCTCTATCTCTTTGCCTTTTTCTTTCCTTCACAATGACTCACTCATTTTGTGCGTCAGACTGAGCGCGCCAGGCTTGATATTTCACGTTCTACCATCTCTGCTGATCATTATCAATCTCCGATTGACTGCCTGCAGAACTTCAGACAGTTCTGTCTCCAGCTGCTAGATAGATTCTCTTCTTGTCTTAACAGAGGACTTAGCAAAGAACTTTTTTCATCGAGTGCTTTGTAACTAAATTTTTCCCGAGTGCTTCTGGCTACACAAAAGTTATTCAAACTCTGAAGATTAGAGACAATGCTGTTTGAGGCTGAGGGGTAATTAGTCTTTAAAAATGTTTTCGTCTTGTATGCTCTATAATAAATAGGCATTTGTATATCATCTCTCATCAACAAATACTTTTGTAATCAGCTGTGAACTACCTAACTGCCCAGTTAGACTTGAAAAGCGATGTTAGCTTTGGGTCACAGCACCAGATCAAAGCAAACTATCACACCAACCATCCAAAAGATGGCACAATCCTGCATCTTTCGCTATTACCACTATACTTGGATGAATCAGAGATTCCGAGAGAAAGCAGCAGGATAAGAAAGACAGTTAGAGATTGTGTACATGTTTGCATCTGATGGGGGCCTTAGTCTTAGGACTATGTGGCACACGCATGCTCTAAACTGTTTCGACAAGCCCTGACTGCATTTCAGCACTGATGCTGTCATGCAGACGTGACATTTTAGTATCTTGTCTCATCTCAGCTCCATCATTGAGTGGATGTGTGTGTGTGTGTTTGTCTGTCTGTTTGTGAATGCAGAGCTCTCCCATCAATATGCATTCCTCATCCTGCACTAAAAGCCTTGAGGAGGTGAGAGGAGGGAGTCTAAACTTTCTCTACCTCTCCAGTCATCTTAGAATAATGATTTCTGAAAAGTTGGCAGAGTGACAAACCTTTAAAAAAAAGTACTTTAGCAGCAAGCAGAAAGAAAGAAAGAAAGATAGAGAATCAGAGCAAAAGAGCTATTTTGTTTTCAGAGAGAAAGAGACAGCCAGGTAGCGAGAGCATAGGAAGCTGAGAGCTCTTCATTTTAGATCTGTGCATGTGAATGATGGCAGGGATTTGGAAGAGGGGTGTGTACATCTAGGTGTATTTGATTAGCTGAGATTAATGGGATGGGGCGGGGTCAAAGTTAGAGTGGGAACCACTTTTCTATTGCCTGCAACAATGTCTGTCCATGTACTACATTAAAGGAATATTCTGTATTCAAAAGCATTTGTGGCATAATATAGATTACCACAAAAAATTATTTTGATTTTTTCCCTCCTTTTCTTTAAAAAATCTGGGTTATGGTGAGGTACTTACAATGGAAGGGAATGGGGCCAATCCGTAAGCTTTAAAATACTGACCGTTTCAAAAGTATAGCCAAAAGATGTAAACAGTATGCATGTTAACATGATTTTAGTGTGATAAAATCACTTACTAACCTTTTCTGTGTAAAGTTATATCCAGTTTTACAACTTTGTTGCCATGACAACGTAACGCTGTAAACCCTGTACTCCACCTAAAACAGTAGTTTGCTGCAAAAACAATGATTTAAACTACTAAACAGCTAAAATTATATACAAGTTTTAACAGAAGAATTCATTTAAGTGCTTTATAAAATTATATGCGTCACATTACTGCCTTTAAAAGGTCCAGAAATTGGCCTCATTCACTTCCATTGTAAGTGCCTCACTACTTACCTCGATTTTTGCTTTTTTTTTTTTTTTAAACAAAAGGAGGGACGAGCCGAAATTATTTCTTGTGGTAATCAACCTTATGCCACAAATGCTCTCGAATGAGCTTAACTTATTTTGAACCCGGATTATTCCTATTAATTGTCATTGTTTTGCTTTAAAAGACATAAAAAATACAATACCAATGGCAGTTTATGGGGCAAACGATTGCTACATAGACTTCCACTGTATGCGCATAACGGTCAACACATTTTTGTTTGTTTTACAAGTTTTTATACTTTATAGAAGGTATTTTAAATTATTTTCTGGGGTAATCGAAAGCAAGCTGCACTAACCCGAAAAAATATTGGTGTAAAAAATGCAGTCTCAAATGTATTGTTTTCCCCACTGGATGCACAATACTGTTTTAATAATGTTATTTCGATAAAATCAGCTTCACAGTAGGTATTCCAACCACTTCATAATTTGAAATCATGCTTGAGAGGTTTGTATACATATCTAACACATTTGTGAAAATACTGCATTTCAACATAACAAAAATATAGCCCTTTAGCAATGAATCATAGCTCCCTTTTGAGTCTTATGTGCACTGGTGCTTTCAGCTTTCAGCTTTTAGCCAAATCAGCATGGGTGCAAAATACTCAAAGGGTGTGCAGTCGAAAGAAACCCAGAAACTGAAGACTTGCTCTGTGTACTCAATTTTAAGTGTCTGATCCAAAACCAACAAAAATATGATATTCAGGTGCTGTGGTGAGTACAATCAGCTCACACAGGGCCTGAAATTCATTTCTAAAAATGTGGGGGGGGGCAACATTAAATATGTTGCCTAGATTTTGGCCTTCAGTCACTTGTTTCCCAACAAGTTGTGATGCAGCCATGTGCTGAATCACATTTATATTGTTGTTCTTTAACAAATACTTTAACAAAAGGGCATTTCACCCAAAAATGAAATTTCTGTTATCATTACTCACCCTCATACATACAAATATATATATATATATATATATATATATATATATATATATATATATATACACACACACACATACACACACACATATATATTATGTATTTTATTAATATTATAGCATTAATATTATATATTTATTATATTAGTATCATTTATGTATATTGTTACATACTATTAAAATTGACTTGATTCACACGGCAGAGAAAATACCTGAATACGTCAAATGGAGCTTTACAGAATTGGAGATGAGAGATGTAACAGGTGTTTAAGCTTTTCTCTTCACCCTGCAAAGTAGTTCTGGTAGCAGTTTACACAAAGAATCTTTGCTATTTCTGCCTTTCTTGTCAAAGGCGCTGTAATATGAGGGAGCACCACGATGTCACGAGGCAAAACTAGATCCCGCCAACGTTGTGCGTAGACAGCCTCGTTGATTATAAAGAGGAGCGATAGTTTTATTATATGGAGTGGTGGTGGCGTAGTGGGCTAAAGCACAGAACTGGTAATCAGAAGGTTGCTCGTTCGATCCCCACAGCCACCACCATTGTGTCCTTGAGCAAGGCACTTTACTCCAGGTTGCTCCAGGGAGAATGTCCCTATAATAAATGCACTGTAAGTCTCTTTGGATAAAAGAGTCTGCCAAATGCATAAATGTAAATGTATTGCATCGCTTGCTTACAGAGACAAGGTATGAAGGTGTAACATGTTCTTGCTTTTCAGGAACACCTGCCGTGCTCTGCCTCTATCTGTTTGTTCGACCTCATAGTCGACGTCCCCAACTCGCCGTGTGACCATAAAGGGCCCTTGCCTCTTAGCGAGTAATTTGGAACTTGATGTGGGTAGCAATACGAGAACTTTATCTTCCGGGTTTCAGAACCACTATAATGCGTTCCTGCTTTTCAATAATGTGGAAGTGAGAGTCAGGTGAATTTCTACATTCTCCATATTTTATTCAGTTATTTCACTTTTCAGTGTTGGCAAAAACACACACACACACACACACACACACACACACACACACACACACACACACACAGAACGGCGTGTGTCACTCCTCTCCCCTCCATGGCTCTCAGCTCCCTTTTATCTCTCTGTCACCTCTCACTGCAACACAGAACAGCTTTTAGTAAAATTGCCCACAGGTGTAACTCCTTCCCGCTCTCATCTCCTGGTCTCACGCGCCATTCACAAATCAGCACTCGACCACACCCCCACCTCCACAAAATATATTTGGATTTTGAATTAACAGATTTATGAGGGTTTATACATCCGTAACATCTTAAGTTCAAACTGTTCAGTAAATATGTGCCTTCTCACTGCGCACACTCAAACCGAACTCAACAAGCCAACCCTTCAATGAACTGCTGACAGCTACGAGAGAGAGAGAGAGAGAGAGAGAGAGAGAGAGAGAGAGAGAGAGAGGGACACAGTAGAGCTGATTTACTTGCACAGATTCTGGAATTACAGTTGATTTGTTCATCTGAATGGATTGGTTTAGTTACTGTCAGTTAAAGTAAATAAAAGTGTGCGGGAATTCTTCGCTTTATGAACGTGGAACATGCGGGAATGCTTAAAATTTCTGAATTTCAGGCCCTGCCACAATACACCAGCCACCATTTTTCCCCACCAGCGGTTCTGAGAGCCGAGACTCCTTTGAGAACTGTGCTCTGCAATGGGAGCAATCACAAGTGTTTTTGTGTGCAGACGCAGAGAGGTGGTGAGAGAGGGACGAAATGCGTCACTGAAGTGTGCTGATCAGCTGCCTGCTAAGCCATTAGTTTCACAGACACAGACACACACACAAATGCAAGGCATAAACAAAGCACAATGCAAGAACAACACCACCTGCAGTCAGGACAAAGAAAGCTGCTCAAATCCCAAATAAATCCTCACAAATGCTAGAATCCGATTCCAGATGCAAAACCCAAAACCTCTTTTCTTCTCCTGCTCAGAAACAATGCCCTGAGCATTCAGCTCAACAGTCTTTGGCTTTGCCCAATAAGCAAGTAGAACACTTTGAAGGGAACTAGAAATAGGGTAGACCAGGGCTAGTTGTCACACAGGTAATTTGGTGGTTGTGGTGGTTGGGTGACAAGTGGACTTGTCCCCCTAATGTTCACATGAAACTTATACCACTGTTTTAATGGCAGATTCCATAGTGACAACTTTCCCCATGTTGTAACATGCCCCGCTATTGGGGAAATTTGTCACAAAAGCAAAACAAGTGTTCAATGAACAGTATTTTTTTACTGGGTAATGACACTGAAAATGTTCAATAGCTTTTTTGTAGCCAAGACTTTAAGGTATGTGGCTATGCAGAAACTGACTTTCAAAAATAAACCTCCCTGAGGAATATTAACTGGCTCCTCGGATCTAACCATTTGTGTGAAATAATCAGTTTTACAGGTGGCTGTTGCACCTGTTTAGGAGAAGGCTTTTTAGGGTGATATTGTTTAGTGGTTAAAGTTTTGGACTGGAGACCACAGTAGGCACTAGGTTCAAACCAGTGGTCTCTCAGGCTCATTATTTCCGGTGGGGCACAAACATTCATTTATCCCAACATGAATTCATGGGTTGCTTTGAACCGAAAATTATCCGTCATTTACCGATTTTTTTATTTGAATTTAATTCCAAATGCTGTCCGTCGTTTTGACAGATAAAAACAAAACCTAGAGAGAAGTCAAACTCCTGCACTGTCTCACTGTGCCCCTCCTTTACTCCCTAGTATTAAGATGCGTATTAACTAGAGCCATCGCAATTTACACCTGGTATTATGTGTCTCTTTTGACCAATTGGGTTTGGATTTCATAATGTCAGTGTGTTACTGCATGATAATAAAGTGCAACAAAAAAAAAAAATCAGGCACACAGAATAAGTTTCATGAACTTCAAATTCGATTGGACATTATTATAGCCTCACAAAGTTTACAAATTTTGTTTTAGCACAGCAGTCACATTGCTCCAGACTAAAAAAATGACGTAGGATCCATTGGCTCCTAAACTGAAACATTAAGGAGCCAAATCACAGAATTGCTCGATTTAGATTGCTATTCAGAAAAAAGATAGAAAGCAGAAGAAAACGAAGACAGCTGATAACCCATTAATCGGAGGTTTAATAAACAGAATATATTGAGAAGATAAGTTTGCATTCCCTTTTGTCTCAAATGATCACACCCCTTTCATAATTTATACAAATATAAGAGATATTAAAAAAAAAATTATTTAGTACTGCACTTCAGAATCTACATTACAGATAATTACATAAAGTACAGTATGCATATAGTAGTGTGTTGCCTTCTTGAGCATCAGTGAATGTTTGCACCTTGTGTAATAGTTGTGTACAAGTCCCTCAATTGTCCTAAGTGTCAAAAGCTTGATCTCATATATATATATATATATATATATACATACAGTTGGGCTCAAACGTTTGCATACCCTGGCAGAAATTGTGAAATTTTGGCATTGATTTTGAAAATATTATCTTTTATTTAAGGATTGTGATCATATGAAGCCATTTATTATCACATAGTTATTTGGCTCCTTTTTAAATCATAATAACAGAAATCACCCAAATGGCCCTGATCAAAAGTTTACATACCCTTGAATGTTTGGCCTTGTTACAGACACACAAGGTGACACACACAGGTTTAAATGGCAATTAAAGGTTAATTTCCCACACCTGTGGCTTTTTAAATTGCAATTAGTGTCACTGTATAAATAGTCAATGAGTTTGTTAGCTCTCACGTGGATGCACTTAGCAGGCTAGATACTGAGCCATGGGGAGCAGAAAAGAACTGTCAAAAGACCTGCGTAACAAGGTAATGGAACTTTATAAAGATGGAAAAGGATATAAAAAGATATCCAAAGCCTTGAAAATGCCAGTCAGTATTGTTCAATCACTTATTAAGAAGTGGAAAATTCGGGGATCTCTTGATACCAAGCCAAGGTCAGGTAGACCAAGAAAGATTTCAGCCACAACTGCCAGAAGAATTGTTTGGGATACAAAGAAAAACCCACAGGTAACCTCAGGAGAAATAAAGGCTGCTCTGGAAAAAGACTGTGTGGTTGTTTCAAGGAGCACAATACGACGATACTTGAACAAAAATGAGCTGCATGGTCAAGTTGCCAGAAAGAAGCCTTTACTGCGCCAATGCCACAAAAAAGCCCGGTTACAATATGCCCGACAACACCTTGACACGCCTCACAGATTCTGGCATACTGTAATTTGGAGTGACGAGACCAAAATAGAGCTTTATGGTCACAATCATAAGCGCTATGTTTGGAGGGGGGTCAACAAGGCCTATAGTGAACAGAATACCATCCCCACTGTGAAGCATGGTGGTGGCTCCCTGATGTTTTGAGAGTGTGTGAGCTCTAAAGGCACGGGGAATCTTGTGAAAATTGATGGCACGATGAATGCAGCATGTTATCAGAAAATACTAGCATACAATTTACATTCTTCTGCACGAAAGCTGCGCATGGGACACTCTTGGACTTTCCAGCACGACAATGACCCTAAGCACAAGGCCAAGTTGACCCTCCAGTGGTTACAGCAGAAAAAGTTGAAGGTTCTGGAGTGGCCATCACAGTCTCCTGACCTTAATATCATCGAGCCACTCTGGGGAGATCTCAAACGTGCGGTTAATGCAAGACGACCAAAGACTTTGCATGACCTGCCAAGACGAATGGGCAGCTATACCACCTGCAAGAATTTGGGGCCTCATAGACAACTTTTACACAAGACTGCACGCTGTCATTGATGCTAAAGGGGGCAATACACAGTATTAAGAACTAAGGGTATGCAGACTTTTGAACAGGGGTCATTTCATTTTTTTCTTTGTTGCCATGTTTTGTTTTATTATTGTGCCATTCTGTTATAACCTACAGTTGAATATGAATCTCATAAGAAATAAAACCCTTCAATGCAACACAAAAGAAATGTGTTTTGCCTGCTCACTTATGTTTTCTTTATAAATGGTACATATATTACCAATTTTCCAAGGGTATGCAAAATTTTGAGCACAACTGTATATATAATGCTAATACACCGGTGTCGTAGAATACACGCACAAACACATTCAATAAAGCCATATGTGAGGGCATATTGCTGATTATAACATTTAATTTAATTATGTTATAATAATAAGGGTGTTTATTGTCATCAGTGTTTCATTCAGTGATCTTAGAATACATCCTACATTAAGTTTTGCACCTAAAGCACCCAATACTGACACTGATATACAAACGTGGATGTTCTACACATGTTTAAAGCATAAAAAGTGATTAAACTAGTCTTAACCAACTCACCCTTTTTTAAAGCAACTTCAGATATAATCTGCATGTACAATACTCTATAGTAAAATTTGTTTACGTCTTTCGACTGAAACATTTCCCCTCATTCAAGTCCTCGGTTCACGCATGCTCATCAGCTGCTCACTGATCAGCAGTTCTCAGTATTATGTCCGAAAGAGGCGATTCTCAGTTCAGTGTACCGGTAACTCGCAAATTGCTGTGATCGACTCAAATGTACTGCTGACGCGAGAGCTGCTGTCCTCAGATCAGTGTACTGTTGACTCAAGAGCTGCTGTCCTCAGATCAGTGTACTGTTGACTCGAGAGCTGCTGTTCTCGGATCAGTGTACTGTTGACTCGAGAGCTACTGTCCTCGGATCAGTGTACTGTTGACTCAAGAGCTGCTGTCCTTGGATCAGTGTACTGTTGACTCGAGAACTGCTGTCCTCGGATCAGTGTACTGTTGACTCGAGAACTGCTGTCCTCGGATCAGTGTACTGTTGACTCGAGAACTGCTGTCCTCGGATCAGTGTACTGTTGACTCGAGAACTGCTGTCCTCGGATCAGTGTACTGTTGACTCGAGAACTGCTGTCCTCGGATCAGTGTACTGATGACTCGGGAACTGCTGTGATCGACTCAATATACTGCTGACTCGAAAACTGCTGTCCTCGGATCAGTGTACTGTTGACTCGAGAACTGCTGTCCTCGGATCAGTGTACTGTTGACTCGGGAACTGCTGTCCTCGGATCAGTGTACTGTTGACTGGAGAGCTGTAGACTGAATCATCTTCATACGTTGATAAAACGGTAATACAATCAAGTCATAAACATATTTCCAGTATGTTTTATTTGTTACACTCTCTGTTGTTCAGCAAAACACACCTGAAACACACATTTCGCCCCTTAATCACACACATGCTTAATGTCAGCATCTCAGTAGGTCGGACACCTCGATTGTCGAGGCGATTCTCAGTTCAGTGTACTGTTGACTCGAGAACTGTTACAAGCAACTCATTGTACTGTTGATTCGAGAGTTGTTGCGACCCGAGCGTTCAGTCCGATTTGTGAACTAGTTGGAATGGTTAATTGCAAAGAAGAGTTGGCAAAAGCAGATATCACCAGTTCTAGGATCATATTACTCCCGGTTATCAGCTCATTTCGATTCAGAGTGTCAGGCACATCTGAGAGACAGGTTATGATAGAGTAACTTGTGAATCAGTGTTGAGACATGAACTGTTTCAAACGATTCAGTCCGATTTGGTGAACTAGTTCAACTCGTTCACTAAAAAGAACCGGTTCAAAAGAACGTTTTGTTGACGAACTGGACATCACTAATTAAAACTGCTAACCTGAGCTCCTGAGTTCAAACCCTCAGTTCTTTTCGGGTGATTCATGAAAAAGACCTGGTTCAAAAGAGTCATTTGTTCACGACTCTCTCGCGCTGGGTTTGTTGTTGCGTGTTGTTGCGTTGGTGCAGCGAGCTCGTCATCACAACAGAATGGGTGAAAAGTGGCGAGAGACACACTGGTGCATGCTATAAAGATGTTTTCAATAACTTACAAGATGATATCTGATGAAACCGCCAGTGCCGACTAGAAGTTAAATTATTGTCGCAATCAATTATTTTTGGTCGCATTTGTGACTATTTTAGTCACAGTCTGGAGCCCTGAGTCAATAGGTAAAACTTTCACCTTAGAACTTATTGGTTTCACCACACTTAAAGGGATAGTTCACCCAAAACTGAAAATTCATTCATAATTTACTCACCCTCATGCCATCCTAGATGTACATGACTTCGTCAGCAGAACACCTTTGAAGAAAAATATAAAATATCTCAGCTCAGTACGTCCTTATAATGGATGTGAATGGTAACACGATTTTTGATGCTCCAGAAAGCACAATCAACTTCAATGTCATCCATACGACTCCAGTGGTTTAATGAACGTCTTATAAAGTGATACGATTGCTTTTGGTGCGAAAAAGATCAATATTTCAGTACTTTTTAACCATAATCGCTTCCGTTAGGCAGCAGTATGCACATTCACGAGAGGGCTGAGGTCACGCAGTCTCTCGTGTGACGTACTGGCGTTGGCATGTTTACGCGAGAAGTGACCCAGAAGAGCAGCACTGTTTACAACTGAGTAGGAGGAACGCTGTACAGACTGAACGCTGTACACAAATTGAAGCAAATTTAAACAAAGATGTCAGAAGACTTTCATTTAAGAGGAAAAGAGGACATATTTAACTGAACCTGAGTACTCTGACCAGGAGCATAGGGAGATGGAGGAGGTGGGACCAACAAGCCTTATGGAGTTAGAGAGCTCAGGAGACATGGTGGTGCACATGTAGACAATGCCAGGCAATGCCAACAGAGGTAGACGTTGCCATGCCATCGCTGGAAAGACCTCGTGACCTCAGCCCTCTCGTGAATGTGCATACTGCTGCTTACAGGACGTGATGATTTATAGTTATAAAGTAATTAAATATTGATCTTTTTTGCACCAAAAGCCATCGTACCGATTTATATTTAACCAGTGGAGTCGTATGGATGACGTTAATGCTGATTGTCTGTGCTTTTTGGAGCATCAAAAATCGTGTTACCATCCACATCTATTATAAGGACCTACTGAGCTAAGATATTTTTATATTTTTCTTCAAATGTGTTCTGCTGAAGAAAGGAAGTCTTATACATCTGGGATGGCATGAGGGTGTGTAAATGATGAGAGAATTTTCATTTTTGGGTGAACTATCCTTTTAAACATGAGGAGTCAAAAATGTATCATACAAGTCTATCTACTGTAATGCATTTATAATAATGCCATTATAATGGATGCTATGTCCTTCAATGTAGCCCTAGTACAGTGTTTCACAATCCTTTCCTGGAGTACCACTAACACTACAATTTTTGGATGTGTCTTTTATCAAACACACCTGATTCTACTGATTAGCTCATTAGTAGAATGCTCCTTGATTTGAATTGAGTGTGTCAAATAAGGAAGACATCCAAAATGTGTAGTGTTAGTGGTACTCCAGGACAGGATTGAGAAACACTGCCCTAGTACTTATAAAATGAAAACAAGTATGATGGAAATTTTACAACTTTTGATAATTTTTTCTAGTACAAGAACATGATGCCTTTCACAAACATCCCTAATAATTTCATTTTAGCACAAAATACCAATAAAACATACACATCCATGTCAAAAAGCTCTAGTGACCATGAATGCAAACCCCATATAAGAAATTTGTCAAAGACTGTGCATATTATTTCATTAACTTGCATGAACAGCATTACAAAACAAATAAAAAAGAAAGACTGAATATTTTGCAGTTACTGTAATCTAATACAAACCAATGCATCACTTCAAAGCAATGGCATACAGTTCATTGAAATGATGAACGTGCACCCCAACTAAGCCAACCGGCAGCACATTAGAATAAAATTTGCTTCAGCTGTACAGAGTGGTTATCTAAGTTATCGTAGGCTTTCTGTCAGCTCGAACCAGTCTGGCCATTCTCCGCTGACCTCTCTCATCAACAAGGTGTTTCCTTCCGCAGAACTGCCGCTCACTGGATGTTTTTCTTTTTATTGCTTTTGGCACCATTCTGAGTAAACTCTGGAGACTGTTGTGCGTGAAAATCCCAGGAGATCAGCAGTTACGGAAATACTCAAACCAGCCCGTCTAGCACCAACAATCATGCCACGGTCGAAATCACTGAGATCACATTTTTCCCTATTCTGATGGTGTATGTTAACATTAACTGAAGCTCCTGACCCGTATCTGTGATTTTCTGCACTGGACTGCTCCCATACGATTGGCTGATTAGAATATCGCATGAATAAGTAGGTGTACAGGTGTTCCTAATAAAGTGCTCAGTGAGTGTACATACTGTATGATCAAAGCTTTTGATTGGCTATGGGGCGAAGGCAAACGTGCCCCTCAGGCTATCACTGAACGCTTGTTGCACATGCACATGATATTCTCCAGATCGCCACTGATTAACACGGAGGTCAACAAGGCTAGCCCCACACATAGAAAATGGGAATGATTAAATGGCTTAAACACAACAGACCTCAATAATTATAGGATTTCTCAAAAGAATATGTACTGTTGTCTGGTATTATGGACATAAAACAAGTTTAAGATGTGGAAATTATATTATTTCTGAAAAAGAATGTATGATTATGCCACGCATTTTGCACAACATCGCCACATCTGGTGAGGCTCAGCCCCATTTGCCCCTAATGTTAAGATGCCACTGGTTCAAACCCCACCAGGGGCAATCCTTGAAATACTCACCAATATGATTGTTCCTGTAATAGGTGTACTGTAAGTTACTTTGGATAAAAGCATCTGCTAAATGACTACTTAATTTTTGGGCAGAGGGCGTCTATGGTTTCTGAAGCTACAGCCACGTACCATACTTAAGCTAAACTAGAGCGTATGGCGTTACCCTTGCTAATTATTTAATCTTCTTCCACTAAATGTGTTGAGCAGCTGATCACAAATCTCAGGCTTACAATTCATTTTAGTAAAATGTTCCCTATTGCCTTTAGTTCCAGTGATTGAACCAGTCATTCCTCATTTTTAGATTCCCCAATTGAACTTCCACGTCCTCCAGTACGCTCATTACAACACACATGGAGAACAGTGGCAGATGTGTGGACAGTAGGAGGCTTTTGAAATGTCTAGTAGACAGGAAGTTGGGAAAATACTGTGAATCAGCGTATCCGCATTAGTGAAGGGTCTTAAACTGCTGTTAGAAATGATAGGGAATAGGTCAAGATGCATTTATTAACTTGACAATTACCTTCTCAGTTGGAGCATCGCAAGGAATTTGCTTCAGTTAACACTAGGGTTTTGTATTGTGTTGAAAGTAGGCTTAAAGTGACAATGACACACACACACCCTGTTCACCTATTCAGTGACATTCATAGCCTCCAGCATGAGAGTGTGTTGCTCAGTCTTATTTCCCCCTGGGTCCCCTTCACCTGCCTCCATCTTCTCAGAAGAACATCCTGCCACTGTGAGGGATGACAGCACGAGAAACATGACATTTAAGCCCCGCTCTCCTCCCTTTTATCTCAATCTATCTATCTATTCTCGCCTGTGGATGAGCGAAACCCTCCCTACAGGGCTCAGGCCGGGCAATCAAGTAATTATGGGCTTGGATAAATGTCTCACGTGTCCCATCATTCCACCATGGAGAGCGACAGGAGAGTTGAATAAGGCGCTTTCCATCCCTTTAAATGGGGCCTGAGCGCTGTGAGTCACTTGTTGACCTGATGTCTATTCACAGTTCCAGGCTCATAGAGCCTCCATGGTGACCAAAGACACTGCAGACCTAAAATATATATACAGTATATATATATATATATATATATATATATATATATATATATATATATATATATATATATATATATATACACACAGTTGTGCTCAAAAGTTTGCATACCCTGGCAGAAATTTTGGCATTGATTTTGAAAATAGGGCTGATCATGCAAAAACTCGAGAACTGTCTTTTATTTAAGGTTAGTGATCATATGAAGCCATTTATTATCACATAGTTGTTTGGCTCCTTTTTAAATCACAATGGTAACAGAAATCACCCAAATGGCCCTGATCAAAAGTTTACATACCCTTGAAAGTTTGGCCTTGTTACAGACAAGTCTTGAACAGCACTGACATTTTCAAGGCTTTGGATATCTTTTTATATCCTTTTCCATCTTTATAAAGTTCCATTACCTTGTTACGCAGGTCTTATGACAGTTCTTTTCTGCTCCCCATGGCTCAGTATCTAGCCTGCTCAGTGCATCCACGTGAGAGCTAACAAAATCATTGACTATTTATACACAGACACTAACTGCAATTTAAGAAGACACAGGTGTGGGAAATTAACCTTTAATTGCCATTTAAACCTGTGTGTGTCACCTTGTGTGTCTGTAACAAGGCCAAACATTCAAGGGTATGTAAACTTTTGATCAGGGCCATTTGGGTGATGAACTGGAGGTGTACCTGTGGATGTATTGTAAGGCCAACCTTCAAACTCAGTTTTTAATGGGAAAATCAAAAGAAATCAGCCAAGATCTCAGAAAAAAAAAATTGTGGACCTCCACAAGTCTGGTTCATCCTTGGGAGCAATTTCCAAATGCCTGAATGTACCACGTTCATCTGTACAAACAATAGTTTGTAAGCATAAACACCATGGGACCACACAGCCATCATACCACTCAGGAAGGAGACACATTCTGTCTCCTAGAGATGAAAATGGTTGGTGCAAAAAGTGCAAATCAATTCCAGAACAACAGGAAAGGACCTTGTGAAGATGCTGGAGGAAACAGGTATACAAGTATCTATATCCACAGTAAAAACGAGTCCTATATCGACATAACCTGAAAGGCTGCTCAGCAAGGAATAAGTCACTGCTCCAAAACTGCCATAAAAATGCCACATACAGTTTGCAAATGCACATGGGGACAAAGATCTTACTTTTTGGAGAAATGTCCTCTGGTCTAATGAAACAAAATTTGAACTGGCTATAATGACCATCGTTATGTTTGGAGGAAAAAGGGTGAGGTCTGCAAGCCAAAGAACAACATCCCAACCGTGAAGAATGGGGGTGGCAGCACCATGTTGTGGGAGTGCTTTGCTACAAGAGGGACTGGTGCACTTCACAAAATAGATGGAATAATGAGGAAGGAAAATTATGTGGATATACTGAAGCAACATCTCAAGTCATCAGCCAGGAAGTTAAAGCTCGTTCGCAAATGGATCTTCCAAATGGACAATGACCCCAAGCATACCTCCAAAGTTGTGGCAATGGCTTAAGGACAACAAAGTCAAGGTATTGGAGTGGCCATCACAAAGCTCTGACCTCAATCCAATAGAAAATTTGTGGGCAGAACTAAAAAAATGTGCACGAGCAAGGAGGCCTACAAACCTGGCTCAGTTACACCAGTTCTGTCTGGAGGAATGGGACAAAATTCTTAATTCCAAGTTATTGTGAGAAGCTTGTGGAAGGCTACCCAAAATGTTTGACCCAAGTTAAACAATTTAAAGGCAATAATATCAAATACTATCTAAGTGTATGTACACTTCTGACCCACTGGGAATATGATGAAAGAAATAAAAGCTGAAATAAATCATTCTCTCTAATATTATTCTGACATATCACATTCTTAAAATAAAGCAGTGATCCTAACTGACCTAAACAGGGAACGTTTTCTGCGATTAAATGTCAGGAATTGTGAAAAACTGAGTTTAAATGTATTTGGCTAAGGTGCATGTAAACTTCTGACTTCAACTGTATGTATATATATATATATATATATATATATATAAAGAAAGAGAGAGAGAGAGACGTATATATATATATGTATATATAGAGAGAGAGAGAGAGAGAGAGAGAGAGAGAGAGCGACACATGTATATATATATATATATATATATATATATATATATATATATATATATATTTATTAGGGCTGGGAAATGTTAATTTATGTGATTAATAGTTGACTGTTTAAAAAGTTTTAAAAAATGAACGCAATTAATCCAGTATCCATTTTTTTTTTTTACTTTCTGAAACTTCACTAATGTTTTTCCTAGTTATGCACGTTACTGAATGGCACTGCTCTGTTTACACACACAATCGTGGCTATTTTTAGCCTTCACACGTTGCACAACATTTGAGCACTACTCACGAACAACATCTCAGATGTAGATGCTCAATAGTTCGGTTCACTTATAATATGCATTTAGAACAGTGCCGGAGGTGCATTTTACCAGAATTTGAATAAGAAGCGAATTAAACTACTGTGAACTTGCTTACAAACAGACACATACAGGACTTCCTGGAGAGTTCAGAATGTCAAAATAAAAGCCAGAGGGTTTTAAAGTTAAAGGTGCACAATTAAAATATATTACTGTTGTATTTAAAATTCTAAAAGTCAATAATAATAATAATAATAATGTACTATTATTTGTTTACAAATTATAACAATATTTAAGTTAATGGGTTCCATAAAATAACTGTGAATGAAAAGTGAACTGATATCTTACAACTAAACTGAACAAAAAAATGAGATCTGAATTTTTTGTAAAAAAAATAAAATAAAAAAAAACTGCCTTGTTTTCTACTGAACAGAATTACAGTTAATTTTGCTGCAGAATTATCCAGTAGACTAGTTAACAACGTTTTTCTTAATAGTTTGTACATTTATATTGAAATGATGTGTAGTTAAAGGTTTGTGTTTCTTTACAAATAATTAGCATCACTCAGCGAGGTATAGATATTTTAAACTAATTATGAAAAAAAAACAACACTGGTATCAGATCGTATCGACCAATACTGAGATTTCAGATATCAGAATCGGAAGAGAAAAAGTGGTATCGGTGCATCCCTAGTTTTTCCCCACTTTCTTTGGCTAAAATTGGCATAAATACATTTCCAGGAGGTGCACGCTCAACTCGAGCACATCCTAGCAGAGAAACTGATTGTGTGGGCAGGGCATGCTTATTCAGTATGCAACACATGTCCCTTGCATTATAAACACGAGAGTGGATTTACTGTACGGAGAATGGAGACTTCACCCACAAGTGGTGAGCCAGGTGTAGGAGAGACACGGGCAAGCTGCCATATGTTTTCGCATCGGCCAGAAACTCTGGGTGCGTCTCATATCGCTCCCTGGCTCCCTATGTCGTGAACCAGTATATCATGAACACGAATTCGGGCACTGCAAACATTGGGACACTTATGACTGAATTACCTGCAACACGAAACAAGGTTGCACATTTACACAGCTGTTATTAATCAACAACATTGTTGTATAAATGACACTGCATTGTCGTGGTAGATATTAAGCCGCACAGTGTTATTATGAAAGATAAATAACAGATAAAACGGTTTTTAATCTTCTAAAAACTATTTAAATGATTGTTTCCCTTTCATATATATTATGGATGAAAGATATTTCAAACAACACTTTTAAAGAGATAATTAAGCTTTGACTTAATAATTTTACACTTGCACTCATGTGTGTGACAGAGACTAAATGGCAGCCAGTGAAAGTAATAGTTTTGAGACTTTAAACTTCAGCAAATTAAATTAGCATTCAGTTTGTTTTATATCTGTATGTTTAGTGTTTTATAATGCATTGGCAATGCACACTTAAGTTTATCTTATATCTAGCCAGGTATAAATTGCTGCTCATTTGATCCTATTATTATAGAAGTCCACTGGAAAACGGCAGGAGATATTTGACAACTTTTAATTATAGCATGTCCACTGATTTTATGGCATGTACTTGCATCAGCGTTTTATAGTATACCTGTAATAATCTGTCTTATTAACTCTATCTGCAAAACACTGAACATATTAATAGGTTCATATTTAAATAATTAAAATAAATAATGACTAACCAATTCTTGCAAGTTTTTTGAGACAACGTATAAAGTACATATATTTATGATTATATTTTAATGTTTGTTTAAATGTACCATGATTAATTGCAGAAAAAAAAAATGCAATCAATTCACAGCCTTATATATATATATATATATATATATATATATATATATATATATATATATATATATATATAGCAATGCTGAATTATCCTGTACTTTCCCACTGAATCTCTTATCAAATCTCTCACAGTTACAACAGATTACACTGGGGGTGCTGTGGATGTGTGTCTTCGAGGTGTTGGATGAGAGAAGGAATTGTGATGATGTCTTTGGGGAAGTGTGAAGTCAAGTGTGACAATACATTAATATTTTGGTTCTTATTGAATTATCCTGTATTGGTATACGGTTCTTGTTGGAAGTGAGCTTATTTTGAAACGGTTATTAAAATATAAATTTCATGCACGTGTCACACTTGTTATTTTTAACACACATCTATCAATCTATCCATTTCACACAAAAGGCGGTCAACTCTCCATTCATCTCAAAGCCTCTTGATGCACTTCCTTCTCTTACCCTATTCCTATAGCGTGCCATTCCTCATCACTGTCTCTTTCTGTCTGTTCCCTTCTCATAATTCATTTTGAAGTGATATCATTTTAACGGTGAGGGATTTCTGGTGTATTGCTGTGAGGAAGTTCTGCACCCACATGCGGCCATGGCGACAGCGCTCCAGATTAGCGTGCCACACCTTCTTACCCAGAGACCCGCATCTCACAGCTCTCAGCTGAAGTCACACTTTTTGAATAGAAAAAAAATTACATCAAATGGAGAGGAGGGAGAGAGGGAGATGAATAAGCACCATATGGCATAAAAAATTCAACTCAGAACACAGGGATCCTTCAAGGACTGTCTGAGAGTCTGAAATGAATAATGAAAAATCAATCTGCCGTGCTGGGTGTAAAAGTGTCCCGATTTTGATTGACAGGTCAGTGTCAGGCATAAATCAATGGAGATGCAAGGAGAGCTTGCTCATTATGCCACACTAATGAACACCAAGTCTGTGCATACACAAAATGTTCAAGCACACACATCACAGTCAATCACACTGCAAGCTTTTTAACAAGGATGGAGTGGAAAAGTTCCCAAACTGTTTAAATCAAACAACTGCTGTGACATCTGCCTCCTGTCACCCACATGCACATGCATTATATGATCTTCAAAATGGACATTAAGTCTCAGACATGCTTGTGTCATTTTACAGGTGAAAACATGTTAGTTAAGATGTAGTTCTAGCAGAATAGTCATTATAATATGTTTGCCTGACTTTTGACCACAAAATAAACAAAATATTAAAAAAGAATTAGCGAATATAGCTTCCCCCCATCTTGTTATCTTCTCCGTAATAAATGTCTGAGATGTGTGTATAAGAACTGCTGATTTGTATTGGCTGAAATGAGTGACTTCATTTGTTCAGCTCCGTCAGTTCACATTAGAGGAAATTCATTTATCAAAGAAAGAAAGACAGAAAGAAAGGATGGAAGGAAAAAAGCAAAAAGTGAAGGAAGGAAAGGAGGAAGCTAAAAGATTAGGAAAGGAAGCAAAAAGAAAGAAAGGATGGAAGGAAGGAAGCAAATGTGAAATAGCAGGAATGGAAGCTAAAAGTGCAGGAAGAAAGATAGATAGAAAGGAAGGAAGGAAAGAAGAAAGGAAGGAAAAAGTGAAAGAAGGAAAGAAGAGAGCAAAATGGGCAGAAAGGATGGAGAGGAGAGCTATATTTTGGCAGATATTTTCACTCTTGTCCTCCCACACGTGTGCTATTCACAGACTCTAAGCGAGCTTAGAGGGCATTGCACTCGCAGGGATTAATTCACATACAATAACATTTCAGCAGTCAGATACATTCCTGTTTTCATCTCCTAGCTTAACGTTTAATGCCACAACAACAGAAGAGGGAACATCTGGCAAGACAAACGAGACAATGCGGGTGTCAGGGAAAAGAATGCAGCATAAGCTGAAATAAATTTCCCCAATCACAGCTGACACATCCCCGTCTTTATGAACTGAGCAGTGAAAGCAGCAAGAGACGGCTTCTTGACAAGAACTTCTCCACATCAGACCTTGTGTGTTGTGTGTGGTCTGGTGTTTGCACAAATGTGTTTCTCCAAAGTAAGGCAATAGGGTTTGACAGCAGGAAAGTGAATGATGTACTGTAACACCAATGCAAGTCTTTTTCAGCATTAACTCCACATACGGAGAGGAGACACTCACTCGAAACACAAGATACATCTCTGATAAAGAACTGATCCTACTCACCCTTCCCTGATTGATGAACCCATGTTTGTGTGCAATCCTCTCTGCCTCCTCAGCTCCCCCTTCAATATGGACAGCCCACGTGTTGGTATAGATGCCTTGGCCTGAAGTCGAGCGGACCTCAGCAGTTAGGAAGACCAGGAATGCCCCCAGCAGCAGCAGCAGCAGGGTCCAACGGCCCTCCATGAACAGGAGTGCTTTGGCGCCAAGCCTTCTGGTCTTGTAGATTAAGTTTGGTTTTCTAATGCATCTGTGTGTTGCACTGTGAATTCAGCACAGTAATAACCTGGAGAAAATATGACAAAGTGTCAGCACAGAAATACTGCCACACCAAGAGGCCCATCACATGCTATAACTCTCAGCTTAGGTTAACTAAATATAACTGTTCTGTCAGAGGGACTATAGCAAGTTATAAATTGCCATAAAGATGACTTGAATGCCACTGATAGTGTTACACCAGAGAAAACAGGGATACAAACAACACGTTGTAGGACAAGGAGGAGGCTGTGCAATTCACATTGTGTACCTACTTGCAATTTGCTGGTATCTAGAGCACAAAAACAGGGCATAAAATCCATCTTTTGCTGATGCTGTTTTTCTAAAAGGAATATTTCACCCAGACATGATAACTCTGTCATTATTTACTCACCCTAATGTCATTCCAAACCCATTAGAGGTCTGCACGGGCATGAAGTTGAAGCTCCATCCTGACCCAACTGGACTGATAGCGTCAAATTTTTAGCCTGAACTGGAAATCGCTCACTTTCTTTATAATTTCTTCTTTAAGCAAGTACATTTGTTGCAATAGGCTGTATTTTATTTAAACATTGTAGGAAACATTTGTAACAGTATATCCAGTTGTAACATGGCACGGTGGTCCCTCAGCGCACCAGAACAAAGGGGAAAACATTGGCAAAATGTCTATCAAGCTCTGAAACTTGGGTGAAGAACAAAATGCAGGCGCAGGCAAAAACATGTTTGGTGAGAACAGCTCCTAACCTGTCTGTTATGTGCGAAACAAGTTACGTTAAAATTTTAAAATAATATTATACACTACCGGTCAAAAGTTTTGAAACCCTTACTCATTCTGTATTATATATATATATATATATATATATATATATATATATATATATATATATATATATATATATATATATTTTTTTTTTTTTTTCTTCACATTTTAGAATAATAGTAAAGTCATCAAAACTATGGAATAACATAAATGGAACTATGGGAATTATGTTGTGACTAAACAAAATCCAAAATAAAAACTGTGTTATATTTTAGCATCTTCAAAGAAGTCACCCTTTGCCTAGAATTTGCAGACATGTACTCTTGACATTTTCTCAACCAACTTCTTGAGGTATCACCCTGGGATGATTTTTAAACAGTATTGAAGGAGTTCCCATCTATGTTGGGCACTTATTGGCTGCGTTTCTTTATTATTTGGTCCAAGTCATCAATTTCAAAAATGTTTTTTTTTTATTTATTTTTTTTTTATTTTGTTTATAACATTTTAGCTTTATAATGAAATAAATTAATATGGTGGCACAATTATATTTTTGTCTAAATAACTAATTTCAAACATTTATGCATACGCCTTCAGATCAAAAGATTTTTAAGATCATGAGAAACATTTCAGTCAAGTGTTTTAAAACTTTTGACCGGTAGTGTACATTAAATAAATGTAGCCTCAATAATATATTAATATATCCAATCATATACAGGTGCATCTCAATAAATTAGAATGTCGTGGAAAAGTTCATTTATTTCAGTAATTCAACTCAAATTGTGAAACTCGTGTTTTAAATAAATTCAATGCACACAGACTGAAGTAGTTTAAGTCTTTGGTTTTTTTAATTGTGATGATTTTGGCTCACATTTAAAAAAAAACACCAATTCACTATCTCAAAAAATTAGAATACATCATAAGACCAATAAAAAAAACATTTTTAGTGAATTGTTGGCCTTCTGGAAAGTATGTTCATTTACTGTATATGTACTCAATACTTGGTAGGGGCTCCTTTTGCTTTAATTACTGCCTCAATTCGGCGTGGCATGGAAATGATCAGTTTGTGGCACTGCTGAGGTGGTATGGAAGCCCAGGTTTCTTTGACAGTGGCCTTCAGCTCATCTGCATTTTTTAGTCTCTTGTTTCTCATTTTTCTCGACAATACCCCATAGATTCTCTATGGGCTTCAGGTCTGGTGAGTTTGCTGGCCAGTCAAGCACACCAACACCATGGTCATTTAACCAACTTTTGGTGCTTTTGGCAGTGTGGGCAGGTGCCAAAATCTGCTGGAAAATGAAATCAGCATCTTTAAAAAGCTGGTCAGCAGAAGGAAGCATGAAGTGCTCCAAAATTTCTTGGTAAACGGGTGCAGTGACTTTGGTTTTCAAAAAACACAATGGACCAACACCAGCAGATGACACTGCACCCCAAATCATCACAGGCTGTGGAAACTTAACACTGCACTTCAAGCAACTTGGGCTATGAGCTTCTCCACCCTTCCTCCAGACTCTAGGACCTTGGTTTCCAAATGAAATACAAAACTTGTTCTCATCTGAAAAGAGGACTTGACATGTCTGTGTGTGGTGGCTCTTGATGCCTTGACCCCAGCCTCAGTCCATTCCTTGTGAAGTTCACCCAAATTCTTGAATCGATTTTGCTTGACAATCCTCATAAGGCTGCGGTTCTCTCGGTTGGTTGTGCATCTTTTTCTTCTACACTTTTTCCTTCCACTCAACTTTCTGTTAACATGCTTGGATACAGCACTCTGTGAACAGCCAGCTTCTTTGGCAATGAATGTTTGTGGCTTACCCTCCTTGTGAAGGGTGTCAATGATTGTCTTCTGGACAACTGTCTTCTGGACAGCAGTCTTCCCCATGATTGTGTAGCCTAGTGAACCAAACTGAGAGACCATTTTGAAGGCTCAGGAAACCTTTGCAGGTGTTTTGAGTTGATTAGCTGACTGGCATGTCACCATATTCTAATTTTTTGAGATAGCGAATTGGTGGGTTTTTGTTAAATGTGAGCCAAAATCATCACAATTAAAAGAACCAAAGACTTAAACTACTTCAGTCTGTGTGCATTGAATTTATTTAATACACGAGTTTCACAATTTGAGTTGAATTACTGAAATAAATGAACTTTTCCACGACATTCTAATTTATTGAGATGCACCTGTATTAATATATGGTTAGCACTTTACAGTAAGGTTCTATTTGTTGCAATAGTAATCATGAACTCAAAATTAACAATATACTGTATTTTTACAGCATTTATTAATCTTGTTTAATATTAGTTTCTAAACATACAATTGTTCATTGCTTGTTCAGGTTAGTTCATAATGCATTAATTTATGTTAACTTATAACATCTTTATTTATGATGATGTATTAGTATATATTTAAATTAACATTAGCAAGATTAATAAGTGCTGGAAAAAGTATTGTTCATTGTTAGTTTATGTCAATGTATTTAATGTAAATGAATTCAACCTTTTTGTAGTGTAACCAATATATGTACTTTAGTTTGTTCACTAGACACACAAGAAAATGAGGTTTGATGTCAGTGATGTCAATTACAGTCACAATTAACTAATCTTGAAAAGTGTCAATTGCAGAATTCCCATTAGGTATACTCCACACTCTACATAACAAAAAAATTGCACCTATAGGGGTACAATAGCTTGTCACTGGGGCAGTACTCTCAAAGGTATACCCACTGTATCCTTTACATGTCAGTCAGAATGTATTTGTACCTTATGTGTCTTATCTGTCCCTAAAAGTTACATACAATATTAGGGTACATAGGGTTATATTAGTAGTAAGGTGTAAAGAAGGTACAGTGGGTGTTGTACCCCTAAAGTTTAGCAGATTTTTTCTGACAGTGCAGTCGTGTCAAAAAAAATTTATTTACAATATTTTTTATTATCACTGAGCATTGTAACCAATCACAGACCTGTCTGTTGTGTACATGAATGCAATTGTGAAACACAGTGTTTAGATTAGTCCAGGCCCAGACAGAATCCAACCTTATTTCTGTGCTAATTGTGTTGGAAAATCTACGAAATTTTGTGGAATGGATTTAAACTTGGTAGAAATGTGTTTAACTGAGTTGAGAATATAGTCTTGATGGCTGCTGAAGGTATTACCAAATTAGCTAATATATTTAATTAACAAACACACAAGGGATTCTGCACATACAGATTCCATATGGATATTAGTAACAGTCCTAAAGAGTGAGTTTAGTGAAGTCTGGTGCATGTTTTATGTCTCACATGAAGTTCTCAGCTTGTTTGGATGTGTAGCCTAAATAAAGAACAGGCTATACCTATGATGCCCTAAACAAAGTGTGTTTTTGTAATGTAAATTCTATCAATACAATATCAAGGGAAATAATCGACAATTATAACTTCTGTCTTAATTGTGCAGCCCTACTGTCTAATCAAACCAAGTTGATCAATGATTTGATTTGAGTGACATAACAGTATTTTCAGAACTATTCTTGTGAAGAGTACCGCACAGAAACATCTAAACTATACGAACACTTTAGAGACAACAATCAGGGTTGGAGAAAGACTAAATATGTTTTATATACTGTATGCTAGTGTTTTGACACTGTACGTACTTTTGACCCTGTGGCTCTTGACTATTGCATCCTCCATCTGAGAACCTCAACAACACAGGGAGAGGGAGTCTCTTGAGAGTCGAGCAGCTCTTTAGAGACAGCTCAGTTCTTGCTGACTGTGTAAGTCAGCACAAAGCTTAGCTCGGGGCTCAGTGTATAACCTCAGACAGAACATGAACAACAAAGGCCGGCATGCTTGTCAAATGCACTTTGCTGCTTTCAGAGACAGCAAGCATGCAAATCAACCTCAATGCATAGTATTTTCTGGCTGAAGACTAAGGGAAATATGAAATTGAAGAATTTGGGTGTGAAGCTCAGGCTCAAAGAATGGTGGTGCCAAACTGCATAATGTCCTTTAAAATAACGTTTTAAATGACAGAATGCCATTAGCAAACCTAGTCCTTAGTGTATGATGGCTACAATGCAGAGTTTATCATTTAAATCCAAGTGTCTATGGAGAAGTCTTCTGGGGAGGATCTTGGTAAAAGGCTTGCTAATGAAACAAACAAATCGTCACGTCTAAAATCTGCATTACAGAGCTCATTAGGGCTGGCACAGTGCAGTGAGCTGGAGAGAAAAGAGGAGAAAACCATGTGTGTTTAACTGATGAAACCTGTGATAGTCACACCTCCGCAAGCACAGAATGAGAGCGTGAGAGTGAGAAAGATATGGAGACAAGGCAGAGAGAGATACCAGCACATTTCTCTCACAAAAAAGAAACTGTTCACAACACTGCAACAGAAAAGTCAAGGCCTGTCCTTTCTAAATTTAAATCCAATGCATTGTTCAAACCAAATTAGGCTCATTTCACTTAGTTTGAATCAATTAGTACCTAAGAAAGGAAGCAGAGAAGAGGTCAGCACTCTTCAAAAACATTCAACTCCTCTAGCACTCTTCAGTGTAAGCCATTTTCAGCATTGTCAAAAAACTGGCATTCAGGTTCTCTGTCTCTCCTCACATTCAATCTTCGCCTGTCTTGACCAGGGCTGGGCGATATGCAAAAAATATTTTCACTATATGTTATTAAAAAAATATCACGATATCCGATTACATCGTCAACCCCCCTGCCGAGGGTCGGTAAATATTTTTGCTTTATAGATTTTGCTTTAAAAAATTTATTTATTGAAACTCCAAAAACTTAAACAAAAGATATTTATAAATTCAAACTGCACTTTAAACAAAATGGAGAAAAAAAGCAATTAAAATTACAAAGTGATCAAAAAATCTTATGTAACCACCTCCCCAAATCCAAAAATTTACCATCTACGACAACACGTGAAAAATTACTAATAGCCTACAAATTAAGAACTAATGACAATTATAAATGTAAAGACAATAATAATAGTGATAATAATAATAACTGAAATAGACATAAACCATTACCTCTAGAAAGTTCAACACATCCCATATCATTTCTATTTTTATTAAACGGCTAAAACAGTTTGTTACCTTACTTAGTCTGTGCAAACAAAACTCCAGTTTTCATATTAGGTGTCAGCCTAAAGCTGCCAAATGTGTTCTTATCGAATTTGTGTTTGTATTGCGTTTCGTTAATGCAGTAAATGCTGCCTCAATTTAGGTTCAACGTGAATGTGGTGTTGTTATATTTTATGATTTAATCACTTTCGTATTAGTTTATTCAATACAAAGATATATATATATATATATATATATATATATATATATATATATATATATATATATATATATATATATTAGTAAACCTGTTGTTGCGTTCACAATGCATGTTAAGCGCAAAATGCTCCGTGGAAATAAAGCGAACTAAGGGTAGGTTCACACGACGATGATGTACTAAAAACAGAAAAGTTTTGCATACAGACGACAACATTTTCAAAACAATCCCCATTCACACGGATCCGCGAAAATGACTAAAAACGCTGTATTATGCATGCCAGGCCAGTAGTTGGCAATGTCACTTTATAAAAAACACTATGCGCCTGCGCACATAAGCATTCTTCCACAGAGCGGTGAATACAAACAATGAAAATGCCGATCGCTGGTCATAGAAGTGATGCAGTAAATCTACACTTTGCTGGAGAAGCGTCAATAAACTCAAAATATTGAGCAGCACAAACACAGTCCTGTAGTCCGCCATTGTAGTTTTGAATGTCTCGCACGTTGTTTTGAAATACTGCATGCCTATAGACTGAACACGTAATATGCATGCGCATGACGTCATCGTTTTCACAAATTCGCGTTTTTGTATGTTGGCACAGAGACGATAACGGCATCATTTTCAAAAACTTGTACTTTGAAACCCGTTTTCAAAAGTTTGCATTTTCAGGCCCCAAAAACGCCGTTGTTGTGTTTACGAACAGCCAAAATGCATAAAAAGTTTTCCGTTTTTAGTTGAAAACGTTGTCGTGTAAATGGCCCCTAAACTTTGCGCACCTCCTGAAATGGTCTTAGGTCATTTTCTGCATTCTCATAGATTTTACAGACAGTTTACAGACGATTGAAAATGAGAAAAATTATTGATAACTCTTTATATGCGCGTGTTCCATGAGACAAGCTCGTGCTGCACAACTGTGAACAAACAGCAAATCAGACACGAGCATTGACGGCTTTTCTTTTATCTGTTCATAAAATATAATAAAGAATGCTTCTTCAAGCGCGTGTCTTTGTGTTTAACGGCATTTCTTGTCATGTGTTACTCCGAGACGTCTCGTCCACCACTGTTGCTTGTAGATGAGCAAACTTACCCACTCATGAAATACCTTCATTTGGATGAGGGCGGGTTGCGGGTGCAAATTTCACACCCTGGGCTACTGTTTAATATACTTGTTGACTTCCCAGATCCATGGTTTTGCCATTTCCCGATATTGCTGATCATCATCTGTCAATGAGTGTCGCAATTGGCATCAGGATATTTGAAAGACATCGTCAATATCCGATTACATCGCCCTATCGCCCAGCCCTAGTCTTGACAAGACTATTTTAATAATGCAGCCTCATGTGAAAGCTTTTTATAACAGTTAAACATTGGAGGTAATGAACAGCTCACCTTAAGAGCACTACAATTGCAAGATTTGACAGAATGGCAAATGCAGTTCTGACACACAAACAAAGCTTTGGCGGAGGTGGCTTCTCTTTTTTTCTCCTGTCTCTCTTCATTAATTTTGACAGAGTTGGAATTCGTTTGGCTTTTATAAGGAGGAAAGAATGCAGATAAACACTTTCTACAAGGCAGCAGATATCTTAACTGAACTTACAAGAAGCATATGGAACCAGGCCAGAAGGGGTTCTGGTAATTGTGTTGCATTGAAAGCCACAGTATTGACGAGAAATAATCAAAATAATTGGTCATCAAACAGACTTCCTAGAACTGAAAATTAAATCAGCATCAGAAAGCATTTCGAGTAAACTGCAAATGTCTGGCTTCAGGGCCAGGTCATGAATCCAAGCCGATACACATATTAAAAGAATATTTCAGGTTCAATACAAGTTATGCTCAATAGACAGCATTCTTGGCATAATGTTGATTACCACAAAAAATGATTTTTACTCATCCCTTCTTTTCTTTAAAAAAAGCAAACATCGAGGTTACAGTGAGGCATTCATTCACTTCCACTGTCACTGTAACTAAATGTATTTATTTTAAAGGAGGGATGAGTCTAAATCATTTTTTGTGGTAATCAAAATTATGCCACAAATGCTGTTGACTTATCTTAACTTGTATTGAACCCAGAATATTCTGGAAAGTCAGTCGAATGGAACTCAGATGTTTTTTGGGAGAGGAATTAGAGGAGGTCAGGCTATCAATCATCATCATTCTATGCTTGAAATGTTTTATTTTTCATATTTAATGACTTTGAGCACTCATTAAGGGCTGCATAAGAAATGAAAATTAAGATTATCCGACTCTCCGAGGGCCTCATGAACCATTCCGGGTGATGCTGTGCTGGCTCAGAAGGCCACATTTTTTATAGTGTGTTCTCTGGGGAAGAGAGAACAGTAATTACTATGCCTTAATAACTACTCATCAAACAAAACTACAACTATTAAAGCTTTAATGACCCATGATGGCTCATAAGGGCAGGAGCTGCATAGCTTAGTCACTCATTAGACAGGGACAGACAGCACAACTCTCTTTATCTCTCCCTCTTTTTTTTTTTTTACATCTCTCTCTCTCTCTCTCTCGTCAGGATCAGAGATGACCACACGGCCTTTTCTCAGTAACCACTAGGCAAAACCTGGCACCAATACAAAATGTTTCAAAACACTTAAAGGGATAGTTCAACCAATTCTCTCATCATTTACTCGCCCTCATGCCATCAAAGATGTGTATGACTTTCTTCTGCTGAACACAAATGAAGATTTTTAAAAGAATATCTCAGCTCTGCAGGTCCACACAATGGAAGTGAATGGTGACCAAAATTTTAAAGCTCTAAAAAGCTCATAAAGGCAGCATTAATGTAATCCATAATGGTTTAATCAATGCCTCCTGAAGCGATCCAGTTGGTTTGGGATGAGAACAGACCAAAATGCAACTCCTTTTTCACAATAAATCTTGACATCAGCAGTCTCCTTGGCGATCATGAATTCAAGCTTGATTACACTTATTGCCGCTTGTCACATGCGCAGAGCACTAGGAAGTGTAATCGAGCTTTACGATCATGCCTAGAGACTGAAATTGCAAGATTATAGTGAAAAAGGAGTTCTATTTTGGTCTGTTCTCACACAAAATCGTTTGGATCACTTCAGAAGACACGGATTAAACAACTGGAGTCTTATGGATTAATTTTATGCTGACCGTTTGTGCTTTTTGGAGCTTCAAATTTTTGCTCACCATTCACTTGCATTGTGTGGGCCAACAGAGCTGAGATATTCTTCTAAAAATCCTCGTTTGAGTTCTGCAGAAGAAAGAAAGACACACACATCTGCGCTGGTATGAGGGTGAGTAAATGATGAGAGAATTTTTTTTTTTTTGTGTTAACTATTCCTATACTAGGATACTTACAATAAAAAAAAAGGAGTGAAAGGAAAACAGAACCAACATTAGTCAAGCTGAAATAATACAATTAATTTTGTTTTTATCATCTGAGAGTATTCCCAGCACTAAGGTAGATCAAATCCTCCTTAGGTGGAAATATTTAGTCCTGAAGATCATCAGACAATCATGCATTATGTGAACTACAAGAGACAAAGCAAAGGGGATCAAACCAGTCTCTTTATTGATCTAAGCGCATCTCCACTAGCTAGGAAAATAAGCTCCGTTGTCAAGCCAGTTTGCTGTGCCTTCATTTATTGAACTGAACTGAACACATTAAATCTTTCATTAGGGATCTCACGTGTACAGTAAACAAGTCACATAACAATAACAGTAATTCAATCTCACTGCAAACACAAGCAATCTCTAACACAATCTAGGGTGCAATGCAATAATACTTTGGAATGTTTAGTCAGTTTAAAATATTTAAAATACTCGCATTCTCTCATGTTCTGACATAAGTCAACGTCTTTGTAGTACTGTATGTAGTAAACGTCAATGTAGTAATACACCACCTTTAATTTCTCAAGACCAATTAAAACCTGTGTTAATGTTTAAACTAAATGATCAGCATGCTTTAAAACCAAACGAATAAATACATACGCCAAATACAATAAGCACAAAAACTCGCAAAATAAATAAATAAATAAATAAATAATAATAATAATAATAATTTTTTGGATTTGCTGTCACAAGTTCCTAAAATGTCAAAGCCACAGAACTCGTGACTAAAAAAATCTTCCTACCTTTTATTTTACCTCCGTTTTTCCTTTCTTATTACACTCTGGAACGACAAACCCACAAACTCCGACAGATTTTGACATTTACCTCAGACATGAGACCGTTGACCCCTCCTCGAGTAACGACCGCACAAAGCGAGCTGTCATTGCGCTTGACATTCCGGTAACATTCCGGTTTACATTTCAGATGTCAGCTCCGGTTTGAACTACACTCTCGTTAGAAAAGTAAAGTACAGCCGTTGAGAGTCTTCAGAACCCGTTAACAGAGAATTCGCGCCGCACAACTCACTCACTCGGCATCACCGCGCCAAGCGCGCGCAGATCGATAAAACTTTCAACCACGCGCTTCTTCCTGTAGTCCTTTAATGATCTATTAATTTCTCTGTAAGACAGCAGGGTATACTTAACACATAACGGTTTGTAAATAAAATAAGCCATAAAACTGCCGCCTGTGGTGTAAGGTTTCACCGGTAGCGTTTGCTTTATTGTTCAATAGAACTAACGGGCTCCGCACTACATCCGTGCACAAATCCGTAGTATTTACAAATGGCCTACAATTCCCAGGAAATACGTCATGGCATCAGCCTGTTTGGGGTTTGTGATTCGCTGGCTCCATCTGCAGGATTCACAAACACGCTAAACAGTTTCCATCGTGCCATAATTCCACATTTCCTGACCTCTTTCAAAGTTAAATAGGCTACAAAGTCACCTGGTCAACCCACATAGAGCATAAACGAAACAGTAAAAAACTGAAGCTGTGGAGTGTTCTTTGGTGTTGAAAAACAGATGCAGTTGTAGGCTATGTACATTGCAAACAGCAAATTATTTATTCTACCTCAGATTTTTTGTGAACAAATCCTACACTACCAATCACACAGGTCTTGCAAAACTTCAAAGGTCTGATAAGCAGCACCTTACACGCCACAGTACTCTTGACACTGCATCACTAAGATGACGCATATGGGGAGTGTCCATCTACATGACCTAGTGGAAACCTTTCTACAATAACGGCAGTTCTAATATTGGCTGTGGTGTTTGAGCCCCGCCCTTTTAGGTGCGAAGCTGTCCGCTATAAAAGCGGGCACGCAAACACCATTCCTCAGAATTTTCTTCTTTCACGACAGCGATTCATCTCTCGTCTAGATGCCCTCTACTACGCCATCGACATATACGAGTCAGCGGGCAGGATCTTCAGGGCAATGAGAAGACTCTCCACTCCCCTGCAGTGTTCCGGCGAACATTTACTCCGCCTTGACGCTTTGCTGGTGAACGGGCCGCTTCAGCTTCCTGATTCCCCTCAGCGCTTCGCCAGGAGTTTTGTATCCTTATAAGCTATTGTGTTATTGTGTATATGTATGTGTGTTCCGTAAGTGTTTTTTTTATGCGAGGGACACATCCCGCCATCAGATCAGCATGAGAGCTGCATTCACTGTCTAGGCCACACCCATGCCTTCACTGTGAGGGCAAGAGTCTCAAGACGCTTCGCTCACGAATCGCCCTCGTTCTGAGGGACGGTTCAGCCTCACGCGCCCTCACACCCGCCTCTTCTGTGATACCCAAGGGATCACACGAGGAGGCACGGCGGGGCCGTGAGGTTGAGCAGGATGAATTTGAGGTGGACCTCATGCCGGCACCTCAATCTCCATGTACTTCATCTATGCCAATACAGTATGTGCGTGACGAGCTTTGGCCCTCTGTGGGAGCGCGTCACCTTATCACATTCAGCGGTTCTGATGCTGGGGATGATGATGTTATGTCTCTCGCTGCATCTGGCGAGCGGTCAGTGGATGACACTGCCACCCCTTCCCTCAGTGAGGGCGGGATGCATGCACGCACCACTGAAAAGGAGATGCTTCATGTCCTTTTAAGGGTGGTCGAAGAGCTTGGTCTCAAGTAATCTCCAGAGAAACCTTGCCTTGATGAATGGTTCAAGTAACCGCATTCCGCTGATCTGCCCCGCTCTTCCCGGAAGTTCATAAAGAACTGACAAAATCCTGGCATGCACCCTATTCAGCTACGTCATGACTCAGCAACACTCACAGGCTAGGAGACATTTTATGCCAAAACGGAGCAGTACATCATCACAACCGGTCTCGGGCCAGCACCTGGCTAAAAACCCCACACCAGCTGCCTCAGTGCCAGCAAATGTCAGCACAGAGCAGCTGGTAAAGCCACGCAAGCCGTGGCCCAAATGAAGGCAGCTGCCTCAGCGCAAGCCCCGTGCCGACAGGAAAAGAGTCGCAGGGTGCGAATTGCCCAGTAGGTATTAAAGTACTCTCAACTAGAGGCATGGCCTCTTCATGGGCATGGACAAACAGTGTCCTTACAAGACATATGTTTTGTAGCAGGATGGTCTTCTCAATACACATTCGCAAGGTTTTACAACCTAGATATAACGTCTCTCTCATAACAAGTTTTGGAGGCGAGGGCGTGGTTGAGCATTCATCTGGGGAGAGTGGAAGCAGTAAGGGTTTCACCTGAGATGAATTGCTGGTAATTGTTGTTTCTATGTTCACAGAGAGAGACAGGGGAATAAAAGGTGCCTAGTCCATAGAGTGAGAGAGAGAGAAACAGATGTCGCAAAGCTGTGTGTGTGCATGTGACTGGGAGAGACACCTGAAGCTATTTTGTGTGTTGGCCATTGCCGTATTTTACGTGCCTTTGAAGCTTCAACATTATGCCTTATGCGAATGTGTTTATGTTTATGAGAATAAAGAGTGACATACCTGAGTTGGAATCGCAGTCTCCCGCTTCCTCATTCATTGAACCTTGTTACACAAGTCCTCTCTGTCTAGAGCACTCGCTATTTTATTGACCAAATATATACTTATGCCCCTCTTTTAAGTACAGGCTCCCTGTCACTTTACACAACCGCCTGCATTTGGAGCACTGTGTTCCCAAAGTTACAGGCACTTCATTATAAATAAACTTCCTTTCCAACTGGGTTCGTGAAGGGGTTAATCCATACTATATGACCATAGTTCATATATATATTCTGAGTGTTCCCCTCCTGGCTGACCATGAGGGTCATTCACTTGCGGCATACTCATGTCGGTCACCGTCCTGTGGGGCTGCGGCGTCATGTTTCCTCTCTGGAAGGTTATGTCGTGTAGTGTGGCGTGATGGGACTCTGTTCCCTATATGCGTCAACTTAGTGACGCAATGTCAAGTGTACTGAGTCGTAAGGGAACGTCTCAGTTACGTACGTACGAGGGAAACGAGACATTGCATAAGGTGGCTGAACTACGAGACTCAGAGTTCTTTGAGGTGCGAGCGATGCGCTCTTTGTCCCTCAGTCAGAAAATTCTGAAGAATGGTGTTTGCACGCCTGCTTTAATAGCGGACAGCTTCACGCCTAAAAGGGTGTGGCTCAAACACCATAGTCAGTATTAGAATTGGCATTATTTTAGAGAGGTTTCAACTAGGTCGTGTAGAAGGACACTCCCCATATGAGTCAGCTTAGTGATGCAATGTCTCGTTCCCCTCGTCTCATGAAACTGAGGTTACGTACGTAACCAAGACGATTTAGGTATAGTTTTTAATAAACCCCCACCATTATTTTCCACCTGATATTTAAATGAATAAAAAGGAAAGAAAAAAGAATACAGAAATAAAATGATATAAAATGAGTGCAATGAGATATCCCAGTGTGTCTGTGTATTTGTGTGAAAGTTATGTATTATATTTATGTGGGAGAAAATTCAAAAATTCCAATGCAGGACTAAAAGTTCTCAACTGAAACTGGATTTCTGTGAATAAACATTGTGAGTGTCCCAATTTTCCAATATGTTCATTTCATCTAGTTTAAGCTAGTCCCAGATAGCTTATTATCATTATTAAGTCAAGTCCAGTTAACTTAAATAGTTAGTCATGAAAGTTGAGAAAAATAAGTATTTAACAGACTTTTAAAAGTTGAAGGTGCTATATAAGATTGACAACAAGCGTTTGAAATGGGTACTGCAGTCCAAATTCAAAATATTGTTGAGTTGTCTGCACCGCCCCAGACTCGAAGCTCATGCGGGTTGCCAGAATGTAGATGCAAATTAGCCAACTCAGCATCCGTTTTAAAGGATTTCTGGGCTTTAAGCTGTCTTCATCTTCCAAAGGCATCTCCAGTATTTATCCTTGTTTTACTATGCCTCTGGTCATGGTGGTTTTTAGACAGATGGCAAGGTTTTTTGGTCAGGTGGAATCTGTTATCTCTGATCCAGTTTGTTTGCTGGCTTCCATGGCTGCAGCATGCAGTGTTGTTTGCCTGCAAACTTGGTCAAATTCGGCAACCCGGCGGTGTCGAAATACTATTGGTGAGTGGGCAGTGGGCAGGATCACACAGGCCAAAACATAAACAGAAATTCCGGCCCGGAATGGAAACTTCAATGTAGAATATACTGGCTGTAGCATTGTTATTGAAGAAGCCAGTATTTCAATTTAGTATGTTTCCTAATTCTCTAATGACATATTATGGTCATTTTATGATTTAGTACAGTAAAAATATGACATATAGCACGTTAATGGAATATTCCAGGTTTGATACAAGTTAAGCTCAATCAACAGCATTTGTGACATAATACTGATTACCACAAAAATAATTTTGACTTGTCCCTCCTTTTCTTTAAAAAAGCAAAAATCTGGGTTGCAGTGAGGCACTTACAATGGAAGTGAAGGGGCAAATCCATAAAAACTAAAATACTCACTATTTAAGCATAGCCACAAGACGTAAACAATATGTGTGTTAACATGATTTTAGTGTAACAAAATCGCTTACCTTTTCTGTGTAAAGTTAAAACCAATTTTACAACTTTGTTACCATGACAATGTAATGTCAACAAACTCTAAAACGACTGAAGAAATGACAATTTAAGCAATTTTACAGCTAAAATAATACATGAATTTTAACAGAAGAATTAATGACATTGTTTTTATAAAATAACCAGGAAATTACTTTTGGGTAGGCCTCAATAAAAATGGATGGGACATATTTTTGCCCTTTTTTTTTTTGCCTCCAACTTTTCCAGAAAATTTGAATGGTGCCGCATTCAAACAGTTCTTTCACACTTTCAGAAAGCAGAATTTATGCATTATTATTATTATTATTTTTTTTTTTTACTATTTTATAAATATATATTTGAAGTAATAATAAAAAATACTCACTAATATTCTGGGTGGGCCTGGGTCTAATTTGGGTGGGCCCAGGCCCATCCTTGGCTACGCCACTGACTGAAACTAAGGTCTGGCTCCAAAATGACACCAAGATTCCATGCTTGATTTTTTTGTCTTTAGACCGCTGGAGTCAAGGTATGCATTTACCTTAAGAACAATTACAACAGTTTTGCTTTGTAGACAGATGTAAAATTAGACTAATATTTTTGTCAATAATTTTACTTTGAAAACAGTAGCATACAGGTATAGCAGTGCTAAATCTTGAATGAAGACAGAATTTCCTTCAGTGATTCCTCTTTGCTGACTCCTGCTCAGCTCATAGGGTTAATTTTTGCAGCTATTTCAGAGGTGCCCTTCCGACCAAATGCTAAACTGTGAATGCCTCATTACAACACTCTCACACACTTTATTTAGAATAAGAGGGAAGAGAAAGTTAGACATTTGACAGACTACAATAATAATAAAAATTTGCAGTGGCAGTGTGATTAGAGTATTCAAAAAACAGTTTAGATAAAAACATACACATGTACAAAAACTGACTTACGGTACATTTATTACGGGGACAATAAACCTGCACCTATCTCAAGGGCAAAATGGTGATGGTTTGTGTTTGTGTCTAAAAGGTGCACTCAGTAATGTTTTCGTTTGTGTCATCTTGGACTTACAGTGACACATACTGACTTGGATCCATCCATCCATCCATATTCTATAGCCACTTGTCCTATATAGGGTCGCAGGTATGGACTGGAGTATATCCCAGCTGTCTTGGGCTGAAGGCAGGGAAACACTCTGGACAAGTGGCCAGTCCATCACACACACAGATAAACACAATCACACTCTCACCTACATGCAGGGCTGTAGCAAGGTAATCTGGGCCTCCTGACTGTATATTGCTCTGGGCCCCTTTCCTATTAAAAACTACAGTTTAGAATTTGTTGCGGGCCCCTCTGTACCTTTGGGCCCCTAGAATCATTACCACCTTTCACCCCACTTGCTACGGCCCTGCCTACGGGCAATTTAGAGTTTCCAATTCACTTGACCTGCATGTTTTTTCAGATGCCACTGTAGAAATGTACTATTCACAGTCAGCCTTGATTAATTTAATCCTTGAGTGAAAGTGTCAAATTACAAGGCAGTTATTGAGATTGAGCGAGTAGTATTTGGCTGGTCATGTGATTCTAACACATGACCACCTCCATGTAAAATAAAAAAGCTGAAACAGTAAAACTTTTTTAGTGTGCTTGCACTTTTATGGGAACAAACCAGCAACCTTCTGGTTACCAAGCACCCCATGAGCTTTTATTTCACTAGGCCACAACACCACCATTTCCTCAAAAGTATCTTTATTCCATTAATTGAAAAATAAAATAAAGGCTAAGAAAGGTGAAATCGATAAGCGTGCGCCGCTCAATCGATCGGTTTCGCCGGCACCACCAACCAGTCCGACTACACCAAAACACTCGCGACACACGACAAACAAATCACAGAATACACGACACAAACATGACAAAATGAGTGTGTTGTACTATGTATGATCGGGATATGACTGCAGCAGGGGTTTGTAGTGTGTGAAACTGTCCGTGGGCTATCGGGGCTGCGTGTGCAACTGCCGATAACCAAACGCAGAGGAGGGGATATCAGTGTGTGTCCTCCATGTCGCAGTTTAACCCGAGTGTTGGTGGAATCATACCGGAAAGTGAAAGAGTCAGGGCAGAAAATAGAGATTGTGTTTGTCAGTGCTGATAGGTCAGAGGAGTCGTTTACACAGTATTTCAGCGAGATGCCATGGTTGCCGGTTCCGTACACAGATGAGGCCAGATGGTCACGACTCAACAGACTCTATGGAATCCAAGGTATCCCCACACTGATTCTACTGGACACAGAGGGTCACGTGATCACGCGGCAGGGGCGAGTGGAGATTCTCAATGACCCAGAATGTCGGCTGTTCCCGTGGCATCCGCAACCTGCACGAAGGGCCCTGTCTGGTGCTGTTCGTAGACGCAGAAGAAGAAGGCGAGCTTGAGCCAGCAAAGGAGCTTATCCAGCCAACTGCAAAGAAGATCATGGCCAAATACAAGGCCAAGGAGGAGGAGACGCCACTACTCTTTTTTGTTGCTGGAGAGGATGATATGAGTGATTCACTGCGGGATTACAACAATCTGCCTGAGGCTGCACCACTTCTCACCATCCTAGACATGTCGGCTCGTGCCAAATATGTTGAAGACGTGGAGGAGATCACACCGGCCATGGTAGAACAATCTGTCAGTGACTTTCTGGCTGAGAAGCTCAAACCGGAGCCCATTTAATGAGGGGTGAAACTCCCCCCACCCTGCTACCCGAACCTCCATCTGACCCTTGACCTCCAAACAGGCTCTCCCTCTCCTCCTGTCAAACTGTTCAAACAGAAGCTTACTTTCTATTGACATTTTGCTTCTTTTAATACGTGCCCATCCATCATGAAGTGGCCGCCTCCTCCTGTGGTGCCTTGCATTTACTACAGCGCAGATGGTAAATTGCAGATTTTCTTTTGCAAATTAAACCCTATGGCTGCAAGTGAACGCAACTTTGTTTTTCTTGCTTCTTATTTGCTTTTACCAAGATTTTTTAAGAATTTCCTTCTATCCTTGGATATTGTTTCAAGAATCAAGAACAAATATAGCTTGGCAGATGTATTATTATTACATTTCTGGAGGATTATCCACAGACACTGCACATTTTATGTGGCCATATGTTCTGCACGGTTGTGATTCTCTTCCTATGGGTGCTGATAAATATGCATACATTAACAAGCTGATGTTAATATCCTTGTATAGAAGGCACTGTTAAATCATTTGTGTAGCTGCCGCTGGTTATTTTTTAAATGCAGTTGTCTAGAGTTGATTTTTAAAAGGACTTTGCCCAACTTCTTGTTGATATTTGATGTTGACTGATAGGTTCCCATCTCAAACATGACATTTAAGTGGATTTTCTGTGAAGGTCCCCTGTATTAAAGCAGTCTAATATTTTTGGAATGCACAAAAACAGCATTTATTGCAAACGTATTAAATTTAGCCAGTTAGAGCACAAAGTCTATGTTTCTCCTTGGTTGTGTTTTAAATGTCATCTTGGCCATTAAAACTCATTGTTAAAAAGAAAAAAAAAAAAGAAAGGTGAAATCAAGAACATATCAAGATTACATCAAAAAGAAGAAAAAAGAAAAGAAAAAGAAAATATATTTTTCTTAAAGATAAAAAGCCTGTTTTTTTATTTCTTTATTTTCTTGGACACTTACGATTTTCTGTATTGTGATATTATTTTCATGATAATTAAGAACAGTAAAATAATAATAATAATAATAATAATAATAATAATAAAAAACTTTATTACTGTAGTTGGACTATAATGACAATTTCCATTGTGAATAAGAGGAATTTTTATAAAATGTGGAAATTAAATGGGAATGTATAATGGTTCATTACAGTATTGAGAACTAGGGAGGGGGTGTTCTTAAATGTCATAAACTTAATGTGATAATGCAAAAAATATGAATGGTCCTAAAATAGGCTTAATTTTCTTAATGCAAAATTTAATTATTATTTATTTTTTCCATTCCTTTCATTTTGGGGTGAAATGAATTATATTCATAATTTTTTTATTTTTTATTTAAATGTTGCTTAAGTGTCGAAATACTTTGTGGGGCCACTAGACATTTAAAATACTTTAAACAGATCCTTAATCCAATTGCAATACAACAGCAACCAGGCAAAATGCATAAAGAAAGAAATTCCAATAAAATATGCATGTAATACCTCAAATTATCCACTAGATGACGTGCCCATGCAACAATTGAACTGCTCCAGGCGCTCTCTCGTCTCTCCTGCTCCTCTTCAAATGAATGTTGCTCTTTCAGCGCGTGCGCAGCGCCGTTCTTTGTTGTACCGGTCCAAATTTATCCCGGAATAAGGACAGCACGCATGTGCCATGAACCCGGATGTATCGAGATTTGGACTAGGAACAAAAGCGTCGGGCTGAAAAATACATCAATACTGTATGTGAAAAGTAAAGGAATAAAACAGATGTGTCGGGTAAAGTACACGCACGCGCGCGGTTTAAATGATTGATTATACCCGTTAAAAATAAACCGCTTGTTCATGCATTTGCATTGTTGCACCAACGCCGTACCATATCCATGCATGAACATTTTAACAGCAATCAATATCGAAACTTTATAAATTAACCTATTAATCACCGTATCCTACAGTTTGTAGCGCTGCAATGCATTTGATTCACGTATATGGCAAAAAGTATGAGCGTGGCAGCAACTGGTCCGAACCGGAGGTGCTCGAACTTCTGCAGATCTGGTCGGACGTGCCCGTTCAAACCGAGCTGGTGACCTGTCTCAGAAACCAGCATGTGTTCAACCGAATCGCAAGCACCCTGCGCCAGAAAGGCATCAATCGCACCGGGGATCAATGCAGGGAGAAGATCAAAAAGTTGAAGTTGGAGTACAAGCAGAAGACTTTGAGATCCGCGAGGTATTATGAGCTCATGGAGAGAGCTCAGAGCAACCGAACTGCCGCAGCATCTGGCGCTACTTTGCCTTTATGGGGTGATACGACCACGAACCAGGTGGTGGGACTCGAGGGCGATGCTCCCGAGTCAGAGGTACAGGGTCACCCGTCCAGAGCGAGTGAAATACTGGAGGTCAAGACGGAGGTCATGAGCTCGGATGATGAGGCGACGGGCCCGCCCGAGATGTTGTATGAGTTCGGCCCTGTTGATGATGACGACGAAGCCAGTGCTAATCACAAACACTCGGTGCCAAACACAGAGGAACCGACATTGGATGGAGAGCAGGGAAACAGCACGCACGTCACGTGTTCCCCATCAGGTAGGTAAACAGCCTGTGATAGTCAGATGAGTAGACATATTATCTGCTCTGACCTATACAAATTAATCAACATCAACTCATAATTTATGCCTAGAATACAATATTAAGAACTACATAAGATGTTACAAATAAAATCAAAATAGAGAAATACTATACAGGGGCATATTTATATTTTTTTTGCCCTCACATTTTGAATTTTGGGGGTATTTTTGCCCTGAGTCCCCCTTAATTTCTGACCCTGACATTATATATATGGCTCAGGGCAAAAGTACCCCCAAAATACCCCTAATATATGGGTTAGGGTTAGTATATTAAAAGGAAAGTTCACCCAAAAAGTACAGTTCTATCACCCTCATGCAGATGTGTATAACTTTGTTTTCTGCAGAAAACTATAATTTATAGAATTAAATCCTTAGCATTAAATTAATCCTTAAGACTCCAGTGGTTTAATCCACATCTTCTGAAGCGATCTAATAGATTTTGGGTGAGAACAGACCAAAATATAACTCCGTTTTCACTGTTCATCTTGCCATTGCTGTCTCTTAGCACCATCATGATTTCAAGCTTGATTACACTTCCAAGTGCTTGATGCTTGTGCAGAGCGCAAGGAAGTGTAATCAAGCTTGAATTCATGATCGCCAAGGAAACTGCTGATGTCAAGAATTATTGTGAAAAAGGAGTTATATTTAGGTCTGTTCTCACCCAAAACCGACTGGATCACTTTAGAATACATGGACTAAACCACTGGAGTTTTATGGATTACTTTTATGCTGCCTTTATGTGCTTTTTGGAGCTTCAAAGGTTTGGCCACTATTCACTTGCTTTTTATGAAGCTTAATTTGTGTTCTGCAGAAGAAAGAAGTCATACACATCTGGGATGGCACAAGGTCGAGTAAATGATGAGAGAATTTTCATTTTTGGGTGAACTTTTCCTTTAAGGTCAAGTATTTTTGTTTTCGGTATGTGATTAGAAGAATTTAACTACCACCCTGATTGTATGGATAGGCTAATTATATATATATACAGTTGTGCTCAAAAGTTTGCATACCCTCGGAGAATTGGTAATATATGTACCATTTTTAAAGAAAACATGAGTGAGCAGGCAAAACACATTTCTTTTATTTCTTATGGGATTCATATTCAACTGTAGGTTATAACAGAATTGCACAATCATAAAACAAAACATGGCAACAAAGAAAAAAATGAAATGACCCCTGTTCAAAATTCTGCATACCCTTAGTTCTTAATACGGTGTATTGCCCCCTTTAGCATCAATGACAGCGGGCAGTCTTTTGTAATAGTTGTCTATGAGGCCCCAAATTCTTGCAGGAGGTATAGCTGCCCATTCGTCTTGGCAAAATGCCTCCAGATCATGCAAAGTCTTTGGTCGTCTTGCATGAACCGCACGTTTGAGATCTCCCCAGAGTGTTTCGTCAGGAGACTGTGATGGCCACTCCAGAACCTTCAACTTTTTCTGCTGTAACCACTGGAGGGTCAACTTGGCCTTGTGCTTAGGGTCATTGTCGTGCTGGAAATTCCAAGAGCGTCCCATGCGCAGCTTTCGTGCAGAAGAATGCATATTGTCTGCCAGTATTTTCTGATAACATGCTGCATTCATCTTGCCATCAATTTTCACAAGATTCCCCGTGACTTTAGAGCTCACACACCCTCAAAACATAAGTGAGCCACCACCATGCTTCACAGTGGGGATGGTATTCTTTTCACTATAGGCCTTGTTGACCCCTCTCCAAACACATTGCTTATGGTTGTGACCATAAAGCTCAATTTTGGTCTCGTCACTCCAAATTACAGTGTGCCAGAAGCAGTGAGGCGTGTCAAGGTGTTGTCGGGCATATTGTAACTGGGCTTTTTTGTGGCATTGGTGCAGTAATGGCTTCTTTCTGGTAACTCGACAATGCAGCTCATTTTTGTTCAAGTATCGTCGTATTGTGCTCCTTGAAACAACCACACCATCTTTTTCCAGAGCAGCCTGTATTTCTCCTGAGGTTACCTGTGGGTTTTTCTTTGTATCCCGAACAATTCTTCTGGCAGTTGTGGCTGAAATCGTTCTTGGTCTACCTGACCGTGGCTTGGTATCAAGAGATCCCCGAATTTTCCACTTCTTAATAAGTGATTGAACAGTACTGACTGGCATTTTCAAGGCTTTGGATATCTTTTTTTATATACTTTTCCATCTTTATAAAGTTCCATTACCTTGTTACGCAGGTCTTTTGACTTCTTTTCTGCTCCCCATGGCTCAGTATCTAGCCTGCTCAGTGCATCCACGTGAGAGCTAACAAACTCATTGACTATTTATACACAGACACTAATTGCAATTTAAGAAGCCACAGGTGTTGGAAAATTAACCTTTAATTGCCATTTAAACCTGTGTGTGTCACCTTGTGTGTCTGTAACAAGGCCAAACATTCAAGGGTGTGTAAACTTTTGATCAGGGCCATTTGGGTGATTTCTGTTATCGTTATGATTTAAAAAGGAGCCAAATAACTATGTGATAATAAATGGCTTCATATGATCACTATCCTTAAATAAAAGACAGTTTTTTTGCATGATTAGTCATATTTTAAAAATCAATGCTAAAATTTCACAATTTCTGCCAGGGTATGCAAACTTTGGAGCACAACTGTAAATATAATTTTTGTCATAACAGTAGTCATTGTGCAATACAAGTAGTAGCATGCCTTTGATGTAGCCTTGATAACAAGTTTACAAAACAAAAGGTTTTTGAGTTGCATTCTGAAACCAACCTGAAATGTTGGGCTGATATCCTCATTTATTTTGGAGGATCTGTGCCAGCTGAAATAAAGCTCATGGTTGTTGTGTCTGTGCTGTTGGCACGCTTCTGTCATCTTGTGCCTCACTTTTAGCATCGCAGATGTTCCTTGTACAGTGCTTCCATGTTTTCATGCCAACTGTCACTTTAAAAGAGTTTTTTTTTAAGGTATAGTTCACTCAAAAATAAAAATTCTGTCATTATTTACTCAAACTCATGTCGCTCCAAACCTGACTTTCTTTTTGCTTCTTCTGTGGAACACAACAGGAAAAATGTTGAAGAATGTACTCATCATTTTTTCCCATGAAATTGTAAAGGAATAGAGACTGGAGCTGTCAAGTTTTGTGTAAGGAAATGTAAAGTAGATATTCTGTGAAAATCTGGACATCTGCCCTAGCTGTCCTTCGTGTGTTCCTAGAGAAGTAACAATGTCCGATTCATTAACAAATCATTATTTTCAGTTGGATCTTTTCAGTGAATCAGTTGATACAGTGCCCAGAACTACACTATATTGCCAAAAGTATTCGCTCATCTGCCTTTAGACGCATATGAACTTAAGTGACATCCCATTCTTAATCCATAGGGTTTAATATGACGTTGGCCCACCCTTTGCAGCTATAACAGCTTCAACTCTTCTGGGAAGGCTTTCCACAAGGTTTAGGAGTGTGTTTATGGGAATTTTTGACCATTCTTCCAGAAGCGCATTTGTGAGGTCAGACACTGATGTTGGACGAGAAGGCCTGGCTAGCAGTCTTCGCTCTAATTCATCCCAAAGGTGCTCTATCGGGTTGAGGTCAGGACTCTGTGCAGGCCAGTCAAGTTCTTCCACACCAAACTCGCTCATCCATGTCTTTATGGACCTTGCTTTGTGCACTGGTGCGCAGTCATGTTGGAACAGGAAGGGGCCATCCCCAAACTGTTCCCACAAAGTTGGGAGCAAGGAATTGTCCAAAATCTCTTGGTATGCTGAAGCATTCAGAGTTCCATTCACTGGAACTAAGGGGCCAAGCCCAGCTCCTGAAAAACAACCCCACACCATAATCCCCCCTCCACCAAACTTCACAGTTGGCACAATGCAGTCAGACAAGTACCGTTCTCCTGGCAACAGCCAAACCCAGACTTGTCCATCAGATTGCCAGATGGAGAAGCGTGATTCGTCACTCCAGAGAACGCATCTCCACTGCTCTAGAGTCCAGTGGCGGCGTGCTTTACACCACTGCATCCGACGCTTTGCATTGCACTTGGTGATGTATGGCTTGGATGCAGCTGCTCGGCCATGGAAACCCATTCCATGAAGCTCTCTATGCACTGTTCTTGAGCTAATCTGAAGGCCACATGAACTTTGGAGGTCTGTAGCGATTGACTCTGCAGAAAGTTGGTGACCTCTGTGCACTATGCGCCTCAGCATCCGCTGACCCCGCTCTGTCATTTTACGTGGCCTACCACTTCGTGGCTGAGTTGCTGTCATTCCCAATCGCTTCCACTTTGTTATAATACCACTGACAGTTGACTGTGGAATATTTAGTAGCGAGGAAATTTCACGACTGGACTTGTTGCACAGGTGGCATCCTATCACAGTACCACGCTGGAATTCACTGAGCTCCTGAGAGCGGCCCATTCTTTCACAAATGTTTGTAGAAGCAGTCTGCATGCCTAGGTGCTTCATTTTATACACCTGTGGCCATGGAAGTGATTGGAACACATGAATTCAATTATTTGGATGGGTGAGCGAATACTTTTGGCAATATAGTGTACTTTGAATGATTCATTAACTAAGCAATGATCTGGGTTGAGTGGTTAACAGCTTTATGAGTGAAAAACTACTTTTAATATGTTTTTCTTACACTTTGATGGTGCTTATGCATTGTTTTTTAATCTTAAAAGTAGGGATGTCCCGATAGCGATACTGGTATTGGAAACAGGTCCGATACCACGCCCATGTACTGTTGAAGTCAGAAGTTTACATACACCTTAGCCAAATAAATTTAAACTCAGTTTTTCACAGTTCCTGACATTTAATCGTATAAAACATTCCCCGTCTTAGGTCAGTTAGGATCACTACATTATTTTAAGAATGTAAAATGTCAGAATAATAGTAGAGAGAATTATTTATTTCAGCTTTTATTACTTTCATCACATTCCTAGTGGGTCAGAAGTTTACATACCCTTTGTTAGTATTTTGTAGCATTGCCTTTAAATTGATTAACTTGGATCAAACATTTTGGATAGCCTTCCACAAGCTTCTCACAATAAGCTGCTGGAATTTTGTCCCATTCCTCCAGACAGAACTGGTGTAACTGAGTCAGGTTTGTAGGCCTCCTTGCTCGCACTTGCTTTTTCAGTTCTGGCCACAAATTTTCTATCTAATTGAGGTCAGGGCTTTGTGATGGCCACTCCAATACCTTGACTTTGTTGTTCTTAAACCATTTTGCCACAATTTTGGAGGTATGCTTGGGGTCATTGTCCATTTGGAAGACCCATTTGTGACTGAGCTTTAACTTCCTGGCTGATGTCTTGAGATGTTGCTTCAATATATCCACATAATTTTCCTTCCTCATGGTGCCATCCATTTTGTGAAGTGCACCAGTCCGTCCTGCAGCAAAGCACCCCCACAACATGATGCTGCAACCCCCATGCTTCACGGTTGGGATGGTGTTCTTCGGCTTGCAAGCCTCACCCTTTTTCCTCCAAATATAACAATATTCATTATGGCCAAACAGTAAAATTTTTGTTTCATCAGACCAGAGGACATTTCTCCAAAAAGTAAGATCTTTGTCCCCATGTGCACTTGCTAACTGTAGTCTGGATTTTTTATGGCAGTTTTGGAGCAGTGACTTCTTCCTTGCTGAGCAGCCTTTCAGGTTATATCGATATAGGACTCGTTTTACTGTGGATATAGATACTTGTCTACATGTTTCCTCCAGCATCTTCACAAGGTCCTTTACTGTTGTTCTGGGATTGATTTGCACTTTTCGCACCAAACTGTGTGCATCTCTAGGAGATGAAATACATCTTCCTGAGTGGTATGATGGCTGCAGGGTCCCATGGTGTTTATACTTGCGTATTAAAGATGATTGTGGTACCTTCAGGCATTTGGAAAGTGTTCCCAAGGATGAACCAGACTTGTAGAGGTCCACAATTATTTTTCTGAGGTCTTGGCTGATTTCTTTTGATTTTCCCATGATGTCAAGCAAAGAGGCACTGAGTTTGAAGATGGGCCTTAAAATACATCCACAGGTCTGGGGGCTATAACAGCTTCAATTGGCCAAGAACCGCCCATTTAGACAGGAAAAGCCATCTAACAGACATATTAAGTGACCAATCACAGTCGGTTTTGTCATTACGGGGTGTTTAGGGGTGGGGTTATCGGAGATGTGTCATATCATAATAAAAGATTATTTAATGATGCGCGAGTGCACAGAAAACAAGGGAGAATAGCAGAAACAGTGTAGAGAATCTAAGTACAGCACAGAAAACCTCATTATAGAGAGTTTCACAGACGTAACTAAGTAAACAAAGCAGAATATGCAGCTCTGCTCGTGGATTACTGCTTTACTTTCTGACGAAATTCTAAATAGCTTTAAAAAATTTAATTTCACTAACCTGGCAAACTTGTGCAAATTCTGTGATTATTTCATCCTCAAAATGCAAATTTTTCAATGCGAAACATCCTGTGTCCATCTACTCGTGGAAGTTCCATCGAACCAGCCAATCAGATTTGTGCTGAGTAGTTTTGTGTAATATAAGCATCAGACGATTAGTACATGGACTGTGGGCGGTCCGTGGGCGTGCCTTGTGAGGCTGAGACTACATAGCGACCTGCTTTTCTGGAGGTAAGAACCTACTGTCAAAAACACACAGAAACGGAAAGGGCTTCACTCTGAAATAAAAAATTCCACCAAAATAAAAGCTAAATTTAAATGGAAAAAAGTAAGGTAGAAATGAACACTACTGTTTAGTTATGCAATATTCACTGTAATACTACAACTACTAATACGAATAATTATGATAATAATAAATCAATAGTAATTGTGTTATATTTAAGCAATATCGCACATCTGTAATACTGTGTTATGCAGAACATTTTTTGACAAAAATAACTCCAATGTGTTTTGGATTGTGCTGTGAGGTTCTGTATAAAAGCACTTCATTTGATAAAAATAATACAATATGTTAAAAATTATTGTTCTATTTTCATTTGATAAAAATAATACAATATGTAAAAAATTATTGTTCTATTTTCATTTAATTAAAGTTTTAATGAACTCGTTTATTTAGACACCATTTTGATGACATTTTTTTTTTTAAAATAAACTGTTGAAATGGAATTCAGAAAAAAGTAAAACAAAAAAACAGATATCCGTATCGGCGAGTACCAAAAAAGAAGTATTGGTACTAGTACTCGTTTTCAAAAAAATGGTATTGGGACATTCCTATTTAAAAGCTCAATTCCCCATTCTTTGTAATTGAATGGGGGAGGGAGGAAACGACCTTAAATGACTTTAAAATTTCTCCTTTTATGTTCAGGTTTAAAACCGCATGAGGTGAGTAAATGATGACAGAATTTGTTTCTTAATTTTTGTGTAATATTTTGACTAATATAATGTTTGGAATGTTAAAAAAAAAAAGAATATTTCCTATTTTCCTATATCAAACCACAGATTTCAGTGACCAGAACATGACTGTCTCCTCTGGTGCGGGTGTATCCCCGGCAACAGCTCCCATGCAGATTAGAGACCAAGGTAACCATGGCGACCAAGAAGGCCACAGGGGTTCTGCATCGTTCCTTCAGAGGAAGCGGCGCCGGGTGGCACGAGGGGGTGACGGGGTGTTAACGAGCGCTTTGGCCGGGTATCTGAGCTGGCAGCAGATGGCAGAGGAGCGGTTCCTCGCTCTAGAGGAGGCACGGATGCGACAGGAGGCACGAGCTGAGGAGCGGAGGGAAAAACAGGAGGAGAAACGAGCGCACCAGGAGAGAGACCACGAGTTTCGTCTTATGTCTATGTTGACTAGAGTCCTGAACTCAGCACGAGGGGCGGAGACCAGCGCCACCCCTCTCCCTGTGCCCAACTCCTTACAAAACTTGTTACCTTATCCATCATCTGCCAGTGCAAAAGCTCCAGCTGTACCCATCATGCCTTGGGGTGATCAGACACACCAGTACAACCCATACCTGTCTCGCCGTGGCAATAGCATGCGGCTGCAACAGGGAATCCTGCAGGAAGGATACACACAGTATCACGCCAACAAGCATGATGAGAGCACAAACCCTGATGTTAGTCAATCAAAGGGATAGTTTGACAACTAGAAAATGTCCAAATATTTTTCTTGATTTTGAACAAAATAGCTATTGTTTTATCATTTAAAACCTAACAGACTTAATTTTGTGACTTCATGCATCCACTAAAATAACCGTGAGTTGGTTAAAAGTCATTTTAAAAATGGCCAAGAAAAGTAAAGTTAGTTTTGAGAAATTAGTTTTTGTATCAAATGCAATTCATTTATTAAGATACAAAAGTGTCATGTAGTTCATTCTCAGATAAACAGATTATTTGCTTAAAATGCTTACAATTAACTCACAATAACAATTCTTCCTATATAATAGGCTGTTTAAAATCAGAGTCTTGGTTTTAAATGGGCTGTTTTGCTAGACTCTCAATTAGAGACTAGAAGTCCTTTGGGACTGTCAGGAAATTTAGCAGCAAATCCGTGTGGCTTTTCTCGTTTTAATGCACTTTGTAGTATTTTCTGTTTATCCAGTATCTGTGTGGTAATTGTGGTTTTTATGTCTCTTTTTTCAGGGCATTATCAACATGGGAACCAGTGAAAACAAGCTTTGCTTTGACCTCCTGCAGAAACGGGTAAGTAAATTTGCTCTGGTTGTCTTAAAGGGACAGTTCACACAAAGATGAAAATTCTCTTATCATATACCCATCCTCATGCCATCCTTGATGTGTATGACTTTTTTCTGCAGAACACAAACAAAGATTAGAAGAATATTTCAGCTCTGTAGGTCCATACAATGCAAGTGAATGATGGCTAGAACTTTGAAGCTCCAAAAAGCACATAAAGGCAGCATAAAGGTAATCCATATGACTCCAGTGGTTTAATCGATGTCTTCTGAAGCGATCCAATCGGTTTTGGGTAAGAACAGACCAAAATGTAACTCCTAGTTTACTATAAATTAGGACATCTGCATTCTCCTTGGCGATCATGATTTCAAGCTCAATTACACTTCATAGCGCCATCTAGCGCTCTGCAAATGCATCAAGCGCTAGAAAATGTAATGAGCTTGAAATCATGATCATGCCTAGAGACTGCAATGGCAAGATGTACAGTGATAAAGTTCTTATCCAAAACCAACTGGATCACTTCAGAAGACATGGATTAAACCACTGGAGACATATGGATTACCTTTATGCTGCCTTTTTGTGTTTTTGGAGCTTCAAAATTTTGGTCACCATTCGCTTTCATTGTGTGGACCTACAGAGCTGAGATATTCATCTAAAAATCTTCGTTTGTGTTCTGCAGAAGAAAGAAAGTAGTTGGCCCTGTCCCAAATGGCACCCTCCATCCTTGCGGTCTTCCTCTGAGTGCAGACTTTGGTGACGTGAGCATGTGCAGACTGATGGGGCGCTAGTCAGCAAGTTCATGAAGGGGCATGAGTGATAAAAGTGTGCATTTGGGACAGACTTCAAGACTTTAATCAGATGGCGCATTTTTTACATTGTTTTTATAGACATGCCATTTTACAAATTATTATTTGAAAAAGTCATGGCATTGATAGATAGGATAAAGGAACACATTTAACTCACTATTGAATATTTGTTTTTATTAAATAATTTTAAGCAAAACACTGACAATAAAGCGTTAGATAATTGAATCAAGAACCTCTGAAAAACAAAGTGCACATATGACAACAACAAAGCAAAGCCCCATCATTTTTATCTTTAGAGAACAAATAAACATGATTCAGACTCATGGATGGTTACAGGCAGGTGCTTAGTGCACAGGAAAATGTATAGAAAGAACATACCGCCATACATTCGCAAAAATAGTCATAAAATACACACAGACACACTTCAGCAGGTATAAATATCACTGTTAGACCAAATTTTTAACACTTAAAACTATATCAAAAAATCTAAGTAAGCTTACAAGCTACAGCCATGTGCATTAAATTATTCTCTCCTTTCTTGATATTTTAGTGACTCACAATAATTCTAAAATCTTCTTTGAAACAACAAAAGCAAAGGTTTAATGTTAGGTTACTTTTCTGAATGTAAAACTTCCCCAAGAAAAACTATTCAATAAACTGAATAGGAGTTAATTCACATCAATGGAAAATTAAATGAAACAAAGCTTTAAACAAGTTCTACACATCAGACTTAAAGTAATACTATATAAACATGATAAGCCAGTGATCCGCCATTGACAATCAGATTATAAAAATAACTTTTTAATCCGCGATTGATGTCGCCTCGTCCGCCATGTTTTTTCCTCCAGCTTGGAAACTCCAGTCCGCTGTGATTGGTTGAGAGGATCAGTAGCGGTGACTGTTGGGTAATAGTCCGCTGTGGAGACTGCACTGATGCGTGCTCAGCCAAAGGGCGCATTTAGGGTGCAAAGGGGGCGCTTGTGAGCACTAAAATGTCAAATGGGACACCCTAAGGTCTAGTGGACTTCGCAAATGAAGGCCCACGGGACCGCAAGTCCACTTCAGGTGTGCTGTTTGTGACAGGGCCATACACATCTGGAATGACATGAGGGTGAGTGAATGATGAAATTAAGAATTTTCATTTGAAGTCTTCTGAAACGTTCTGCAAAAAAAAAAAAAAAAAAAAATTGGAAGAAAAACTTAAAGGAGCGTTTGCTGTTACTGTTTGACATTAACTTTTCAGACAGATGCTGAAACTAAACACAGTGTGTGAAAGTTTCTACAGCTGTGCAAAGCTCATGAATATTTAATGAGGCAAGCATTGAGAACGTTTATGATTGATTGATTGTTGTTAAACAAATCACTGTAACTCATAACTCCACATAGTTTTACATTGTATACCTTTGTCACCACAATTCGAGGTTAGCAGTGCAAAATCTAGCCTCCTTCCAAATGTACTAGTGTGAAACGTGGCCTATCCCAGGTTTTAAAAGCCCTTTATGTTGTTATTAAAACAGGAAAGGCCTTCATAAATTTCAAAATCTTTCCCATATAGCCTTAGACACTAGATCCACGTATTACAGTGAATGTTGCAGCGAACTTATTTTTTGGTTTCTGCAACAGCTAACGCGACCCGATATGCTGCACATTGAGCCTGCTTTTCTGCAATACCCTGATTGGAAAGGCCACAGTTTGTAAGTAAACATTTACTTTAACTTCTAATTCTTTTAATTGTATTTGATTCTTGGAAAACATGTTGCTGAAAGTGTAAAATTGAGTGCTCAACTTCCATTTCAAAGTATTGATTTTATTTTTATGTCTAAATTATTTTCCCCACAGCCTTAGAGAGGAAATCGCTAAGTTCCTGTCAGACTACTGCCATTCTCCAAGTCCTCTAAAAGCTGAGAACGTGAGTCATTTTTCTGCTCAGGGATTTGCCAAATCAGCATGATTTCTGTTAGTCTTCCTCTTTTTACATAAAGGGAAACTAATATGAAAATAATAGCTTGTGCTTTTGTATTTGTTTGTGTTTTCTCTCACAGGTTGTTGTTATGAATGGTTGTGGGTCTGTTTTCTCAGCATTGGCAGCTGTGCTCTGTGACCCAGAAGGTATGAGACCATCTGGTCACTACAGAATATAACTTTGAGTGTGTCTGTATGTGCGCAGGGCAGAAAGGAGAGACATACACACAATGTGATTGACCAATATACTGGCAAGGCTGGTTAATCGGGCAATATTTGGATATTTTGAGATTATCTGCACTGACCAATAACCCTGTCTGCTTGGTCTATATGATTGTTTCCCATTATGTTGGTCTTCCTTATGGATAATACCCTGGCGGCCAAAAGTTTGGAATAATGTACAGATTTTGCTCTTATGGAAAAAATTGGTACTTTTATTCACCAAAGTGACATTCAACTGATCACAATATATAGTCAGGTCATTAATAGCGTCAAAAATTACTATTACAATTTGAAAAAAAAATTCAGAACTTCTTAAACTACTTCAAAGGGGGCCTGGGTAGCTCAGCGAGTAAAGACGCTGACTACCACCACTGGAGTCGGAAGTTCGAATCCAGGGCGTGCTGAGTGGCTCCAGCCAGGTCTCCTAAGCAACCAAATTGGCCCAGTTGCTAGGGAGGGTAGAGTCACATGGGGTAACCTCCTCGTGGTCGCTATAATGTGGTTCACGCTCGGTGGGGCGGGTGGTGAGTTGTGCGTGAATGTCGCGGGGAATAGCGTGAAGCCTCCACATGCGCTATGTCTCCGCAGTAACGTGCTCAACAAGCCACGTGATAAGATGCGCGGATTGACGGTTTCAGATGCGGAGGCAACTGAGATTCGTCCTCCGCCACCCGGATTGAGGCAAGTCACTACGACATCACGAGGAATTAGAGCGCACTGGAAATTGGGCATTCCAAATTGGGGAGAAAAAATAAATAAAAAAATACTTCAAAGAGTTCTCATCAAAAAATCCTCCAAGAGCAGCAATGACAGCTTTGCAGATCCTTGGCATTCTAGCTGTCAGTTTGTCCAGATACACAGGTGACGTTTCACCCCATGCTTCCTGTACCACTTGTCATAGATGTGGCTGTCTTGTCTTGCACTTCTCATGCACCTTACATTCTAGCTGATCCCACAAAAGCTCAATGGGTTAAGATCCATAACACTCTTTTCCAATTATCTGTTGTCCAATGTTTGGCTTTTTCTTTGCAATTCTCCCCATAAGGCCTGCACCCCTGAGTCTTCTCTTTACTGTTGTACATGAAACTGGTGTTGAGCGGGTAGAATTCAATGAAGCTGTCAGCTGAGGACATGCGAGACGTCTATTTCTCAAACTAGAGACTCTGATGTACTTATCCTCTTGTTTAGTTGTACATCTGGGCAGTCCACATCTCTTTCTGTTCTTGTTAGAGCCAGTTGTCCTTTGTCTTTGAAGACTGTAGTGTACACCTTTGTATGAAATCTTCAGTTTTTTGGCAATTTCAAGCATTGTATAGTCTTCATTCCTTCATTCCTCAAAATGAAGACTATACAATATATATATAAGACTATACAAGACTATACTAAACGGGGCAGTGGTGGCTCAGCGGTTAAGGCTCTGGGTTACTGATCAGAAGGTCGGGGGTTCAAGCCCCAGCACCGCCAAGATGCCACTGTTGGGCCCTTGAGCAAGGCCCTTGACCCTATCTGCTCCAGGGGCGCCGTATCATGGCTGACCCTGCACTCTGACCCCAGCCTAGCTGGGATATGTGAAAAAGAAGAATTTCACTGTATATGTGCAAATGTATAATGTGTGATAAATAAAGAAAATTATAATTATAAATTAAATTATAATTATAAAATTATAAAATTAAACAATGATTGACTGACGAGTTTCTAGAGAAAGCTGTTTCTTTTTTGCCATTTTTGACCTAATATTGACCTTAAGACATGCCAGTCTATTGCATACTGTGACAACTCAAAAACAAACACAAAGACAATGTTAAGCTTCATTTAACGAACCAAATAGCTTTCATCTGTGTTTGATATAATGACAAGTGATTTTCTAGTTTCAAATTAGCAATTTAGCATGATTACTCAAGGATAAGGTGTTGGAGTGATGGCTGCTGGAAATGGGGCCTGTCTAGATTTGACCAAAAATGTTTTTTTTTTTTTTTTTTTTTTTAAATAGTGATGGTGCTGTTTTTTACATCAGTAATGTCCTGACTATACTTTGTTATCAGTTGAATGCCACTTTGGTGAATTAAAGTACCAATTTCCTTCCGAAACAGCAAATTCTGTACATTATTCCAAACTGTTGGCCACCTGTGTTAATACTTTGTTTTCAGTTTTCTATTAAACTGAGTAAATAATGTGCAGAATAATTGTTGTATTTCAGAAACTTTATGCAACTGTTGAAAAACATATTGATTGACGACCGTTTTATTACTGCGCTAAATGGATTACAATATTTTGGATGCTTTTTGTGTGTTACAGATTTCATTCTGATCCCGTCCCCCTTCTATGGTGTAATAACAGAGGATGTGGGTTTGTACAGCAGTGTTAAACTACACCATGTGCCACTGGATAGTCAGGTGCTTCAATGATCTTGTACTAAAGATTTCAAGGATTTCCTTTGAAGAGTTGGCACTAACTTTAAAGGAATATTCCAGGTTAAATATAAGTTAAGATCAACCATCAGCATTTGTGGCATTATACTGATTACCACAAAAATGTATTTTGACTCGTCCCTCCTTTTCTTTAAAAAAAGCAAAAATGTGGTTTCCAGTGAGGCACTTACAATGGAAGTGAATGAGGCCAATCTGTAAACATTAAAATACTCACTATTTCAAAAGTATAGCCACAAGACATAAACAATATGTGTGTTAACATGATTTTAGTGCGATAACCACTTACTAACCTTTTCTGTGTTAAGTTATAGCCAATTTTATAACTTGACAATGTAATGTCAACAAATCCTAAAACGACTGTAAAAATGATGATTTAAACAACTTTACAGCTCAAATAATACACAAGTTTTAACAGAAGAATTAATGTAAATGCTTTTATAAAATGATAAGCTTCACATTTCTGCCTTTTTAAACCCTCCAGAAATTGGCCTCATTCACTTCCATTGTAAGCGCCTCACTGTAACCTCGACTTTTGCTTTTTTTAAAGAAAAGGAGGGAAAAGTCTAAATTTTTTGTGGTTATCAGCATTATGCCACAAATGCTGTAGATTGAGCTTAACTTGAATTTAACCTGGAACATTAAGTTCAGTTTAATCTTTGTTAATATAACGTTGTCATATTATGGCTATTTTAGTTTGGTTTTTGCAGCTATTCTCTGTTTGTCTAAAGTGGTCTATTTGTGTATGTTTGGGTTACAGCCCACAGGAAGTGATGTTAGACCGTTCCAGCTAACTGTTGAAAAACTGGAGAACTCCCTCAAAGAGGCCAAGAATGAGGTATTTTTTTTATCAAAAGACACACACTGCACAAACGCACTTTTCACACTTTATGAATCTCTTTAAATTGTTTTTTTTGTTTTTCCTTATAGGGATTAAACGTCAAAGCGCTTATTCTATTAAACCCGCATAATCCATTGGGAGAAGTGTACTCTGCCAAAGAGATGACCAGCTTTCTAAAATTAGCCAAAAAGTGAGTTGTTCAAACAACCACTGAATCAATGCCATTCTGCTACTATCCCTAAAGTTCATCTAAAGGATTCTTTAAGTCATCATTTACTCACCCTTATGTCATTCCAAACCTGTATGACAGCATGGACATTGTTCAAAACTTCTTTTGTGTTCCACAGAAGAACGAAAGTCATACGGGTTTTGAACAACATTCGGGTGAGTAAATGATCACAGCATTTGCATTTTTGTTTTAACTATCCTTTTAAGTGCTTTTTTATGGGCTAACTCTTGGTCTGTGAAAATACTTGTTTCCAAGTAATTAAGTTACCCATTATTGACAAGAGAAAGGATGTTTGTGTTCACGATTGTCATTTTAATTAAAATTTCTCCCCTCAGTGACACTCGTATGCACTCGTTTACTCATTCTTTCATTATTTCTCTCCCTCATATGCTTCAGGCACGAGCTTCATGTGATTGTGGATGAGATTTACATGCTCTCAGTATTTAATGAGACGGACAACTTTCGCAGTGTTCTCGGTTTGGATCAGTAAGGAACACAAATGCTCTCATTTTTTTCTTTCATGTACTTTGTTTTGTGGTTAATGAATTAATATGCCCCAAGCTGAAATTGAAAACTCAGTTCATTACTCGTCATGGAAAATTAACATTTCAGTTAGTCTGACTTTACAAAAATCGGACTGATACAATTTCAGTATGACTAAAAAGTTTGCATGACATTTTGAAAAGACAAATGATTGTTTTACTCTGACTGGAATCAAAATGTTTAAGTGCATGTAAACGTACCGATTGAATCAGTTGAACCAATTCTCAAATTGGTCTGAATAATTAACTGGCAAATCCAACTGAATTTGAATGAATTTTAAAAATCAATTTTCTGTAATCACAAACGATTGGGAAGGTTACGGAAAAGTCATGGGCATTCATTGATCAAAAAATGTAGGAACCCTGATGAAAATGAATTTTATATGGTCTGTAATAATCATTATAAATCATACCAATGTTTCACCAGGTTGCCAGATCCCCAGAGAACCCACGTTATGTGGGGCACCAGTAAGGTAAGACTCAAATCATTTTCAAATTCTTGACATTACTGCATTGAAACTGTAAATCTCATACTTTGGTTGGATTTCTTTGCTGTGTGCACATATAGGATTTCGCTTTATCAGGGATGCGAGTGGGTATGGTCTACTCGGAAAACAGAGATTTGGTTCAGGCCTTGGATCAGCTGGGCAGCTTTCATGGAGTCCCGGGACCTACGCAGTACCAGATGGCTGAACTTCTCAGAGATAGAGGTGCACAAACCTTCTCCATGACTTAGCCTGTTGGACTCTGATCCTGCTGTCTTCTACTGTTTTATGTTCACCCTCAAACTATCATGACTATTTGCCCAGACTTAGCTTTTCATGTTATATTAAAAACACAATGGTCATGGCACAAAACCTGAAATTATTATTTTTTTAAATGGTGAGATGCGATGTAGCAGCCAAAAATGTCTGTTCTCAAACTATTGAAAATCTTTGAAATCAATTTATTTTTCAAGGCAATAGATTGCTCTGGTGGATTGCTTGGTATTTTGATGGGCTTAGCGTCGGTGCTTTAAAGGGGATGAATTAAGAGATGCAACTAAATATACTTTAATCCTCATCATATACACTGGTGGCCAAAAGTTTGTAATAATGTTCATGAAACTGGTGTTGAGCAGGTAGAATTCAATGAAGCTGTCAGCTGAGGACATGTGAGGCGTCTATTTCTCAAATTAGAGACTCTGATGTACTTATCCTCTTGTTTAGTTGTACATCTGGCCTTCCACATCTCTTTCTGTCCTTGTTAGTGCCAGTTGTCCTTTGTCTTTGAAGACTGTAGTGTACACCTTTGTATGAAATCTTCAGTTTTTTTTGGCAGTTTCAAGCATTGTATAGCCTTCATTCCCCAAAACAATGATTGGCTGACGAGTTTCTAGAGAAAGTGGTTTCTTTTTTGCCATTTTTGACCTAATATTGACCTTAAGACATGCCAGTCTTAACACAAAGACAATGTTAAGCTTCATTTAATGAACCAAATAGCTTTCAGCTGTGTTTGATATAATGGAAAGTGATTTTCTAGTACCAAATTAGCAATTTAGCATGATTACTCAAGGATAAGGTGTTGGAGTGATGGCTGCTGGAAATGGGGCCTGTCTAGATTTGATCAAAATTGACTTTTTTCAAATAGTGGTGGTGCTGTTTTTTACATCAGTAATGTCCTGACTATACTTTGTGATCAGTTGAATGCCACTTTGGTGAATTAAAGTACCAATTTCCTTCCGAAACAGCTAAATCTGTACATTATTCCAAACTTTTGGCCACCAGTGTATAATGATAATGGTAAATGACATCAGATGTTATAATTTAGCTCATTTTTGTTTTTTGGCTCCAGTATTCCTTAACCCTTCAATGCATGGGTGTTTTGCCAAACATTATTACATAATCTGGTCTTTAGATACCCGGCACATATATCTATCACAAATGGATCTACAAAATGGCCAGATAGTGTCAACTTTTCAAAACATTTTCAAGACAATTACAAAATAATAGAATAAAATATATTCTGATATATTTCTTTTTCATACATCAAAGACGATGCAACTAATATAGATCACATTTCATTACTTCCACACTGAATTTTCATGAGGTTCAATTGTCTGTCAAACACATATTGAGCTACACATAACACATAATCTACACATAAGTTACATATATATATATTTACTCAGTCACATTTTGAGTCTAAATAGATGCACAACTTACATAATTTCAGTAGTACACTTAAATGATACTAATCATATCATACTGTTCATGTGTTGTACTTGCTATAGTCTACTTCCAAGTTGCTTCTTTGTCAGTGTCAAATGTATATCAAGTCAATCACTGACACATCATCGCCACATTGAGTAAGAAATAGCATGTATAATATGCATGTTTACATGCATATGGAAAACTGAGAATTCATGATTGACACAGTCAGAACAGAAATTGATATCCTGTTCTAGTAAATTTATATAAAATTATGATTATGAAATAATCCTTAAATTATGATTTACGGAAGCCCCCCAGTAAACAACACTATTACATTTCTAGGGTCTTTAATGACCCTAAACACTTTTAGTAATAAAGTAGCTATAATTTGTATTGAATTTTTTGCAATTTTGGCTGCTTTTTTTTTTTTTTTTTTATGCTATCCAGAATGGAAAGGTTGAGGAATACTAAAGAGGTGTGGGGCATAACTCCAAAAAAATGGATGAGGTACAGGTGGAGGAATGAGGTCTCGGGTCACTAAAGACCTGAGGTATGCATTAAATTAAACGGGGCTTTTTTCTTTTTTAGCCCTTGTGGTTTTTGTTTGTAATGTGCTTTATGGCCTATATCATGTTCAAAGTGCTGGATGGATGTGAATGTTTTCTTTCTTTTTTTTTATATCCCCTTTTCTCCCAATTTGGAATGCCCTATTCCCACTACTTAGTAGGTCCTCGTGGTGGCACGGTTACTCACCTCAATCCGGGTGGTGGAGGACAAGTCTCGGTTGCCTCCACTTCTGAGACAGTCAATCCACGCATCTTGTCACGTGGCTCGTTGTGCATGACACCGCGGAGACTCCCTGCATGTGGAGGCTCATGCTACTCTCCGCGATCTACACACAACTTACCACGCGCCCCATTGAGAGCAAGTACCTCTTATCGCAACCACGAGGAGGTTACCCCATGTGACTATATCCTCCCTAGCAACCAGGCCAATTTGGTTGCTTAGGAGGCCTGGCTGGAGTCACTCAGCACGCCCTGGATTCGAACTCATGATTCCAGGGGTGGTAGTCAGCGTCAATACTCGCTGAGCTACCCAGGCCCCCTGAGAAGGTTTTCTTGATGTTTCCAGATTGGCTGAATAACAAGTTCCTCCCGGAGAACAGATGCCGGCTACGAGAGGCTCACAGCTACATGACAGGAGAACTGAAGGAAATGGGAATTCCTTTTCTGCACAGGGGTGCTGGCTTTTTCATCTGGGCTGACCTGAGCAAGGTGAGAACCTCACATTAAAGGAGTTGTAAGCGTTTTTGTTTTTTTCATGGAAAGCTATGCAAAAAAATTCCTACTTCCTGAAAGATATTAATTAAATAAGTGCCCTGAGAAATCTCACCGATCTTTGGAACAGGTCTAGACTCTGTAAACAGCAAACAAAAATGTGTCCACGGACAATGGCGCTTTCTGCTTGTCAATCATTTTGCACGTTCTCAAAGTATTGTTGTTGCAGCAAATTGTTGAGGAATAATGCATTTTTATGCCATGATGTTCATAACATTTGTCAGTTGAGGGCGCTATTTTACTACCGTTGTTTTTAATAACCATTTCTGCTCTCAATAAAGCTCATTTTGGTATCTTTGGACTGCAGGGTTTTGGAAAAAGGGGGCGTGGCTAATCCAATGGCTCAGTCTTGTGGAAGTAGAATGGCTGAAATCGCTTACAGCACCTTTAATATCAACAGATTTATGGATTTTTATATTTGAAGACCCAAAAGCTTTAATTGAGTCCGAAAGTTCAAGTTTTATGTATCCTGATATGTTTTTGGGCCTCTGTGTAGTATCTAAAGGAGAAGACATTTGCTGCGGAGCTGTCTGTATGGAGGTGTTTTATCAAACACAAGGTTCTGCTGAGCTGTGGTCAGGCCTTCAACTGTACCTCACCAGGCTGGTTCAGAATAATCTTCAGTGATCAACGGCACAAACTAAAGCTAGGTCTGTTTAGACCTCTCATTTCTTCACTCATCTGACCAGGCAGTGCTTTCTTCTAGTGGTCTTTTATAGATGACAGTATATTTGCTAACCTTTGCAGGTTTATCTAATCAGGTTTTTTGAGTGTCTACCCTCCCATTCTTAGTAATGTCTACCCTTGAAGTCACAGTGTACTTGGACAGTGTACTAATTACTTTCACATCCCTCTTCTTTAGGTGTGCAAAGGATTAGGAAAGCTTTAGAAGACCTTCAGAGCTCCGCCATACTTGAGTCGCAGGAGACGACAGGAGACGAACAAGATAACACCATTGAGTCAGTGAAGAGAGAAGACATTAAGAATACAAACAATACAGTCAAGACCTCAAGTGTTCAAACCAAACATCAAAATGACACAGTCTGCATTAAGACAGAGCCTGTCTCATTGGCTGATGAGGACTTTGTATTTCTTAACGGCCAATCCGCCATCAGCTCAGAGAGTCTGGGCTCTCTGATTGGTACTCCAGAGCAGCAGATCCACTCATCTGATTGGCTGGAGAAGAACAAGCCTGAGCTTGCTCCTGGAGAGGACCCGAAACAATTGGATGTTTTTACAGATCTGCTCAACAGAGCCAGAAAGTAAAGTAACACAAGAGACAAGTTAGTTTAACCATCATTATGTATTATTTTTTAATGAACATCTTACATAGTTTAAAGGAGTCTGTAATTGTGAAAATGACACCACTGGGAGCTCCATAATTATTGAATAATTATTAAATTGTAAAATATTATCCTGGCCGTCACAGTAATTGGAGACAGTCCCTTTTAATTGCTCTCAAATGTCAGATTCTAGATAATCAATCTGTTGTTTAAATTAATTTAAATGCGTTATATCACAAAAAATCAAATTTTTCTTGATCTTTTGAAATAACAGCAGCAATTAATGGCCTGTTGAGTTATAATGGGCATAGAGCATCGAAAATGGCCATGAAAAACTAAATTATCCAACACAGTCTCATGACAACTTGAAATCGTTAGATATTGCACACCTTGTCTTGTATGAAAAGGTACGACTTTCATTCCCATAGAGGCTAACCAATCAACAAACAAAATTTCAAATCGGAACAATACAGGCATGACATTTTTGCTTGCCCCATATTTAACTCTTTAAATGTCTGTGAACAAATTTGGTTATTCATTCCATATTTATTTGTGCAATACAAATGACTGATGTCAGTAACCTGTAATACGCTTCCCTCTTCTTGTTTTCTTTCTTTAATGCTACACAACAATGATTTTTCCAATTAAAAGCATGGTTAGGTTTAGAGTTTTGGTAAGGGGTAAGACTTTATGGTTATGTTTGGCTTTGGTGTTAAATGTAGGAAAAATTTTAATAATGTTTGTTGCTTTGTTTATTTTTCTCTATGGGAGTAAAGTTGTACTTTTTTGTTTGAGCCAACTCATACAATTTTGCCATCTCGTACTATTATTACTTCATGAAACCGGGTTGAAAGTATAAAGTTTTTTGGCACAAAACAATCCACTGATATGATAAGTTGACCTATAATTGGGAGAAAAATGTCTGAAATGGCCTCTTAAAAATTATGTAAAATTTTAAAACTGGCAAACTGAACCACCTTGGTGATGAAAGGGATGAAACTTTGCATGTTCTCACATCTGGATTAAAAGTGGATGTGGTTTAGGCACATTTTTGTTTACTTGTTCTTTTTTGACACTTCTTATATTTTACAAGAAACACTCTGTTACATAAATTCCTTGTTTTTGGCACCCTCAAGGGTGTTGTTTTTTTTTTTTTTTTTTTTCAGTTTTGTGTTTTCAAAGAAAATGTCTTTTAAAAGCTTTGTTTTAATTCTGAAGATTTTAATGGGTGTGATGTGTTTTAAGGGCTCCTGACAGTAAGAATGAATTCATCTTCAATTAAAATGTTTTTTTGCTAAATTACATTTACCAAACTGTACGTTGTGCCATCATTTCCCCCCGATTCAGGCTATCTAATCTTTTGTCAGACGTCTGGTCCTTTTACAGTGACCTGAGACCAGTTGCTCTTGTCTAGATACCAACCCCTCTTTTTTTTTTTTTTTTTTTTTCTCTCCATAAGACAGCTACAAAAGTGATCTCAGCTCTGTGGCAGAAAGCAAGCCACAGGAAGTAACTATCTGTTGGTGTTTCCTGTGAGCCCACCTTGCTGGGGAGAGGAAAGCTGTTTCTTTCCTGTGCTGTTGCACTGTTACCATGACGAGACGGCAATCCTTGTGATGTATCACCATGGTTGCTGTGGTTCAGCATACAGTACCACCTACTGCTGACACTGAAAACAGTTAATGGGTGTGTTTGATAGTCTAAGAAGGTGTTTTCACAAATATGTTATGTACACTACCACTCCAAATTTTGGACCCACTTGACTGATCTTTTGATCTAAAGGCTTATGCATGAATGCATGAATATACTCTCACTGAGCACTTTATTAGGAACACTATTGTCCTAATAAAGTGCCGACTGGGTCTTCTGCTCTTGTAGGCCATCCACCTCAAGTTTCGACGTGTTGTGCATTCTGAGATGCTATTCTGCTCACTACAATTGTACAGAGTGGATATCTGAGTTACTGTAGCCTTTCTGTTAGCTCGAACAAGTCTGGCCATTCTCTGTTGAGCTCTCTCATCAACAAGGCGTTTCCGTCCGCAGAACTGCCACTCACTGGATGTTTTTCTTTTTATTGCTTTTGGCGCCATTCTGAGTCAACTCTTCAGACTGTTGTGCGTGAAAATCCCTGGAGATCAGCAGTTACAGAAATACTCAAACCAGCCCATCTGGCACCACAATCATGCCACGGTCAAAATCACTGAGATTATATTTTTCCCTCTTCTGATGGTTGATGTAAACATTGACTGAAGCTCCTGACCCACATCTGCGTGATATTATGCATTGCACTGCTGCCACACTATTAGCTGATTGCATGAATAAGTAGGTGTACAGGTGTTCCTAATAAATTGTTGAGTGAGTGCATTTTACATTTTTGGTCACTACATTATTCCCATACTTTCATTTGTGTTAGTTCATTTGTACTTTTGATGCCTTTGCTATTTTTGTCAAATGTTGAAAATGGTAATAGTAAAGAACTAAATAGTAAACTTTGACAAGACATACACTATATTGCCAAAAGTATTCGCTCATCTGCCTTTAGACGCATATGAACTTAAGTGACATCCCATTCTTAATCCATAGGGTTTAATATGATGTTGGCCCACCCTTTGCAGCTATAACAGCTTCAACTCTTCTGGGAAGGCTTTCCACAAGGTTTAGGAGTGTGTTTATGGGAATTTTTGACCATTCTTCCAGAAGCACATTTGTGAGGTCAGACACTGATGTTGGACGCGAAGGCCTGGCTCGCAGTCTTCGCTCTAATTCATCCCAAAGGTGCTCTATCGGGTTGAGGTCAGGACTCTGTGCAGGCCAGTCAAGTTCTTCCACACCAAACTCGCTCATCCATGTCTTTATGGACCTTGCTTTGTGCACTGGTGCGCAGTCATGTTGGAACAGGAAGGGGCCATCCCCAAACTGTTCCCACAAAGTTGGGAGCATGGAATTGTCCAAAATCTCTTGGTATGCTGAAGCATTCAGAGTTCCTTTCACTGGAACTAAGGGGCCATGCCCAGCTCCTGAAAAACAACCCCACACCATAATCCCCCTCCACCAAACTTCACAGTTGGCACAATGCAGTCAGACAAGTACCGTTCTCCTGGCAACCGCCAAACCCAGACTCGTCCATCAGATTGCCAGATGGAGAAGCGTGATTCGTCACTCCAGAGAAAGCATCTCCACTGCTCTGAAGTCCAGTGGCGGTGTGCTTTACACCACTGTATCCGACGCTTTGCATTGCACTTGGTGATGTATGGCTTGGATGCAGCTGCTCGGCCATGGAAACCCATTCCATGAAGCTCTCTACACACTGTTCTTGAGCTAATCTGAAGGCCACATGAACTTTGGAGGTCTGTAGCGATTGACTCTGCAGAAAGTTGGCGACCTCTGCGCACTATGCGCCACAGCATCCGCTGACCCCGCTCTGTCATTTTACGTGGCCTACCACTTCGTGGCTGAGTTGCTGTCATTCCCAATCGCTTCCACTTTGTTATAATACCACTGACAGTTGACTGTGGAATATTTAGTAGCGAGGAAATTTCACGACTGGACTTGTTGCACAGGTGGCATCTTATCACAGTACCACGCTGGAATTCACTGAGCTCCTGAGAGCGGCCCATTATTTCACAAATGTTTGTAGAAGCAGTCTGCATGCCTAGGTGCTTCATTTTATACACCTGTGGCCATGGAAGTGATTGGAACACCTGAATTCAATTATTTGGATGGGTGAGCGAATACTTTTGGCAATATAGTGTATTTTATATTAGCTTAAAGCCTTTTCTGAAATTTTAACTAGTTTTAAAAGTTTTAAATTTGATGATTAACAGCCAGACAGCTAGCTAGCTACATAGTCAGACTGTCACATATAGTCAGATAAACTGATGTAGATAGATAAAACAAGAGAACAACTTAAAGCAGATTAAATGCCTTTTATGGGGTTTTTAACATTTACATTTTTGACGGTTTGAGTTTGAATTAAGGAGCATTCGATTTTGCCGATTTAAACATTCAGTCAATGTAAGTCTATGGGCATTTTCCTATTTTTGATCGTCCGCTGTGCAAAAAACTTAAATCCGATCAGTTAGAAAAGACATAGCATACTATTCGTGAACAGTCTGAAGGTCTGTGCCGAGTTTGGTGGATGTAGCTTAAAAGCTCTGAGGTATTTGTGTTTGACATTTTGGTCTCAGTTTAGGGATTTTGAAAAACCCCTAAACAAAGTTTGTAGAATAACAGTATGTTGGCTTCGTCGAACCAACATAATGAGTAGGTGTGTCCAAACTTTTGACTTGTAGTGTACATTCATGTCAATTCTGGACTTTTTTAGTCTGGACTTCTGTTTTCAGAAATACAGGCTATGCATGTTCAAATAGAGAACAGTAAACTGATTTGTAAAATATCATTTTCACTTTCCAAACCACAGCGACTCGCACTCAAAGGGGTTTCTGGGGGAATTTAACTTCTCTCTGTTTGTATGTGTCTACAGTATGTGTGTTTATGCATGACTGAGTGGGAGTTTCCATTGCGAGTGGGTCTCCACTGTGGGCAGAGGGACATCTTAATTGTGTCATACTGCAGCGCTGTGAAGGGGAAGTGAGAGAGAAGTGTGTCTGTACAGTTTCATTCTAACCCCTCTGTTTCTCTGCCTCTGATTCATTTGATATTTGAGCGTGACAGGGAGCTGCTGATTCTATCAATCGCATTGTACTGTGGGGAAACAATTGGGAATCATCAAATATCTGTAAACAAACACATTTTCAAGACACTTCTTATTATAGGAAGCCTTTCAAGGTAAGGAAATCATCAATGGTTACTTTGTTTTCTTAAGAAATACAGTGTTTGACATTTTAAGGTATTGGAACAATTACAATGTTTTATGAGACGATTGCCAATTTGGCCAGCTAAACTTGGAATGTGATAAGACAACTCAGTGTAACTCAAATCAACTCGTACTGTTATATCTAACCATTTTACTCTTCTCTTTTGAACTCCCATTAGAACAATGAAAGGACCAGAACTGGTTGACTCAAGGAGTCGTTTTCGATTTATTGAATCATGCATTGGCTTGATGGGTTGTTTGTTTATTAGCTATGCCATCTGGGCACCTCGGTGGTTGAATGACAGGGGTCTGTGGTCCTCTGGGAATCAGACCAGCATGGATGACAGCTGGACGGCCGGAGACATCACTAAAGGTGTGTGATATGTGTGCTTTCCACATTTATCTATAAAAAATAAAGCTATTATGACTTTTGTATTATGTGAATATATGATTTTGAGCTACAATCATGAAAAGCAAGAAAGGTGCTTTAAAGTTGAAGTTTGAGTTGTTATTATTATATTGTATAGAGTATCATTCTAGTAGCCCATGTTTGAGCCTCATCCATTTTAGTCTTTTACTTTGTTCTTGATAACTTGCATTCACATGGCCTTTATAAAGATATGTAATAGTAATACTGTAAGACAACAACTTTACATCAAGTTTACATTACAGTAAGTGTGTTCCTGATGTCAGTATTTGGTAGTATTGGTTATTTTGTAATGTTGAATTATGTTGGAAAAATATAGCCACAATATTTGTAGGAACTGAAAGCTTTAGAGGAATTATGTGGCAATTTTAAAAATGTTGACTTGTTCACTTTGGACCGGTACAGACCAGGGAATTCAAAGGGTTTGATGTGAAATTCCCCTGTAAAAATGTGCAGAAATTCCAGATCGTTTGACGTTTCAGCTATTGTAATACCTTCAAATGTCAAATGTGATCTAATTCTTCACATATGGTTATGTGTTGGAGAGGTTTCTGAGCTCAGGTGGACTGCAGCAGACAGGCTATGACATGAACTCACATTACTTGCATGTTTTATTAGTTTTAGCCTGTCAAGCATTCCCCTTTATGTTTCTTCCTCAGAAGACGACATATGAAAATGTTAAGGATGATGTCAAAAACAGATCAGTTCTATTTTAAATTGTTTCACAATGACAATGTCTCAAAACGTGTCTTGAGTCTACACTGCCTATAGAAAGTCATCATACTTTGTCAAAATCCTTATTATTTGTCACATTACAACCTGGAAATTTAAATAAATTCAATCTAAACTTTTCCAGCTGTATTTACACTATAACCTTCAACATTAACATGAAAATAGCATGTAAAAAAATTCTGATCAATTATTACAAATTAATTAGTAAAATACCTGGTTTTAGATAAGTGATCAGACCCCTAAGAGTAACCATTACAAACTGCTCAGGTGCAACCAATCACCTTTCAGATCACATACCTGACTAACTGGACCCCGCCTGACATAAGCTGTAGTGGTTTTGATAACTTCAAAATAAAACCGGCTGTTCCATGAGGATTCCATTACTAGTAGTGCATGGTAATGAATTCAAGAATTCACCATGGTTGGAAAGGTGGTTACAAAAGGGCTCCGGGAAAAAAATTGTGCAAAGGCATAGGTTAGAAGAAGGGTACATACAGAGTTCAAAGGTGTCTATCCCTCTGAGTACCGTTCAGAGCATTATTAATAAGTGGAAAGCACATGATACCTATAAAACCTTGAATAGATTGGGTCGTCCCTACAAACTGGATGACCGTGTCAGGAGGATATTGATCAGAGAGGCTATTAAGAGGCCAAAGGCAACTTTGAAGGATTTACAAGCCCTTTTGGCTGAGATTGATCGGTCTGTGCATGTGACAACAATCTTCCAAACTTTACATAAAGCTGGCCTGTATGGCAGGAAAGAAGCCTCTTCTGAAAAAGCGCCACACTTAGTCTTGTCTGCACTTTGCGAAAAAAAAAACAAAACAAAAAAAACAAACACTTGGTGGATTCTGGTGCCATGCGGCAAAAGGTTTTACGGTCAGATGAGACAAAAATGGAACTTGTTGAACTGAATCTCAAGCGCTATATTTGGAGAAAACCAAACACAGCACACCACCCAGAACATAACATACGTACTGTGAAGCATGGTGGTGGCAACATTATGTTGTGGGGGTGTTTCTCTTCAGTGGGGACTGGACAACTTTTTAGGATTGAAGGGAAATTAGATTCTGCCATGTACACCCAAATTCTTGAGGAAAATCTGTGGCCCTCTGCTCGACAATTGAAGATGGGTTCACCTTTCAGCACGATAATGACCCTAAACACGCCGCCAAAAAAACAACACAGTGGCATAAGGATCGGAAGTTCAAAATCTTTGAGTGGCCAAGTCAGAGCCCTGACCTAAATCCAATAGAAAACCTGTGGATGGACTTGAGAGCAGTCCATCGCGCTCACCCCGCAATTTGACTAAATTGCAAATGGGCAAATATTCCTCAATCTAGGTGCGTGAAGCTAGTAGAGACATATCCAAACAGACTGATGGCATTAAAGCAAATGGTAGCTCTACGAAGTATTAAATATGGGGTATGAGGGAGCCTGGGTAGCTCAGCGAGTATTGACACTGACTACCACCCCTGGAGTCGCGAGTTTGAATCCAGGGTGTGCTGAGTGACTCCAGTCAGGTCTCCTAAGCAACCAAATTGGCCCGGTTGTTAGGGAGGGTAGAGTGACATGGGTTAACCTCCTCGTGGTCGCTATAATGTGGTTCTCACTCTCGGTGATCGAGTTAGGTCTGAACGGACCCTTACTATGCTACAAGTTTGGAAATTTCTTTTATATTAGGTTTTCCCTGGGTCAGAATTTTATGGAAAAATACCACTTTTTTTCAGAGTTTACAATGTCATTAATATTTAAGGTGTTTCTGTCATTGTTTTGTTCAAACAGCTCTTGAGGCTGAGAGAGTGTTTGCATTGGTCGCCTTCCTCATGTCTGTGAGCTCTGGAGTGCTGTGCCTCATGTTCGCCCTCTGCTGGACATCTGAAACAGTGCGGTCCTACTCTAACACTCGTTCACTGTTGATGGCAGGCCAGGCCCTCGACCCCACCACCCTGCTACTCTTCACACTAGTGCCAACAGGTAAACTTGTTATTTGTAGCTTTCCTCAACCTAACCATTTTCTAGAGCAGTGGATCTCTACTTTTTTGTTTCAGGACACAGATTATACATTGGAGATCAAGTGGCGGTCCAACATTGTAACAAACTTGTTACTTTTGTTATCATATAAAAGTAAAACTTTACAATAAGGTTGAATATTTGAAATTGTATAAATTAACATTAGTAATTTAACATGACAATTTTTTTTATGTCAGGATCTATTGTTATTCAAAAATACATAAAAAAATGCTATAGACACAAAACAGTGACTTGAATACATCTCTTCTATAATGAACATGTTTTTTTAAGTACGAATTAAAAATGTGGAGTTCAAATGTGGTGTTATCAGGGGTGGACTGGGAAGAGAAACTGGCCCTGGAATTAAAATAAAAACCAGCCCAAAAGTTGTTTGGGGTTGGTGGGGATGTTTGGCCTTTCGGCCCCGTTTCGTGACCGGCCTACCGGGAAAAGTCCCGGTTCTCCCTATGGCCAGTCCACCAATGGGTGTAACCAACATTTAGGTTGCCATTTGTTGTCATCTGATTAAAGGAAAAAAATATAAAAGAGGACCCCTTTAGACCCTCAAGACTGTGTGTGAAGTTTAAAAAAAATATATATAAAATATTTTGACATTTTATGGATAGACACATTTCGTTTAGGTCTTATGGTATAGCCCTGAGAAAACATTTAGATTTTCTTGACTCAAAAATTTGTGACTTTTTTTTTTTACCTTGATAAACATTCACATTTTTTATTTTTATAAATGATTATGTTGTCTACACCCTCATGTATTCAATGTGCAAGGAAAGTATTTTAATACCTTTTACTTTATATCTATTCATTAAATAGATTTTTCTTTTATTTTGTTTGGTACAAATTACTATAAATGTTTTTTAAAATGTACAAAACCACAATAGTCATACAGATTATATTTCTACGATCTTGACGTGTGTTTTACTTTTAAAGATTTAAAACGTATTACCTTGGACAACTTTATTCATCAATGATCCATTTACCAATATTTATAAATGTTGTAAAAAGTGTTCATTGTTAATTCATGATACCTAATGCATTAACTAATGGTCATGAGTATAACCTTATTGTTAAGTGTTACCCTATTTTTATTAGTTAATAGAAAAGTATTTATATCACTTAATATTAATATTACCAAATAGTATTGTCATAGTAGCCGATGAATTTGTGGCAAAATAGCATATAAATTTGATTGGATGCGCATTTGATGTCTTTGATATCAACAACAGATATGGGAAGCTTTTTAAAGTTGCTAAGCCTGTTTTTTTTACTAACCAAAATAAGCATAATTTTGTGTTTAATAGAATTTTATCATATCAACTTAGCATTGTTTTTTTTCCCCTTCTGTCTGCGACATTATCAGAAAAGACCTGCGATCCGTTTTTGGGTCAAGACCCACTAGTTGATAACGACTGTCCTACAGTTTTGATGTAAAATTCACCTTTTCCTTATATCCCTATTTTTGACTCTCTCGTTATTTTCTCGCCTCAACAGGATTCTTCTTCTTTCTCAGCTGGGCTCTTTTCACCCACCAACATATTGGCGAGATCCGCGATGACATCACTCGATTAGGCTCGTCCTATTGGCTGGGAGTTGTGGGCTGGGCTTTGCTATTGGCTGTACTGCCTGTGGTCTTCCTGGCGGAGAAGTTTGTGGTGCCAGACATCCTCCCGGACCTAATAAAGTCTGCCAATATGTGGTGGAAGGCCCCTGAGGTTGCGTACGCGAGATCGTTTAGTGAGGGTTGCCATCGCTCAGAGCACAAGTCTCATCCTGGCTTAAGGAGGTATATGTCAGTGCCCTGAAGCAGAGAAAAGGGATAGCAAGGAAAAGCACGAGAAGATATAACTGGTCTCTCTCTGGTCTCTCCAAAGCTGGTACCTCCCAGCCAAATGTAGCATTGTGCCTTGCCCAAAAAGACTTCTGAAATGACACTGAGAGTGCTGAGTGTCAACAGTAATGCTACAGAGATGTTCCAGTTGCAGATGAACTCTGAAAAACTCTTTATTTGTACCTTTTCTTAGTCGTTATCTGCAGCTCTGATCATTCTATGTATCTTAAGTCTTACGGACAACCCTGATTCAAATAATCACAATGCACTTTGTACTGCTTATCAATTCATGTATGTGGGACGTGTCACTCCGAGGTGCTAGTACAGAATTAGAACACTATACTTGTTAAGAATATTGGTTACTTTGTTGTGTTTTTGCAGTCTCTTTTTGAACGGTGCTACAGATGTTTTTCTCTAATTTGTCTGTGTTTTTTCTGCATACACATCCCTCTACTGGTAATTTTACAAACTAGAGCAACCTGTAGTAATTTTTTTTATAAACCTGCAGCAAAACTGTAAAATAAGCTTAACACTGTGCACTGGCAAGGGAACGTTTTTTTAAATTATAATTATTATTGGTTTTTATTGTTGTTGTTTTGTTTTTTTACTGTTTTCAATAAATGGAAAGATTGTTTTACTATTGAGTCAGTATAATCATATGTAGTTTCTTGTGGCATATTGAGTCAGTATAATCATATGTAGTTTCTTATTTTGCATAATTATATTTAGTTTCTTGTGGCATATTTTGTATGTTGTTTATCTGTTTCCATGACAACACAGCAACCCTTGTGTTATTTTAAGTATAATGATGCTACAACCCCAATTCCAAAAAACAAAAAGGAGTGATTTGTAAATTATATTCACCCTTTGCTATATTGAAAGCACCACAACTACGCATTATATGATGTTTTTCCTTGTGAATTTAATTGTTTTTAGAAAATGCACCGTAATTTCAAATCAGATGATTGCAACACGCTCCAAAATTTGAGACATAAACAGGTTATGCAGTTGTGTCATAGTATATAAGGAGCCTCCAAAAAAAGTGCAAGGATCATTCGAGACTTGTCAATTTGCCAACAGATGCTTCAGCAAATAATCCAGCACTTTGAGAACAATGTTCCTCAAAAACAAATTGGAAGGATTTTGGGCATTTCACTTTCTATAGTGCACAACATAGTTAAAAGATTCAAGGAATCTGGTCAAATCTCTGCGCATTAAGGGCAAGACGAAAACCACTTCTGAATGCGCGTGATCTCTGATCTTAAAAAACGGCATTCATCCATATATATATATGTATATCATGAACATGGGCTTGGGATTACTTTAGTAAACCTTTGTTAGTCAACACCACTCGCCGCTGCATCCACAGATGTAAGTTAAGGCTTTACTATGCAAAGCAGAAGCCCTACATCAACACTGTCCAGAAGCGCTACCGACTTCTCTGTGCTCGGTCTCATCTTAGATGGAAAGTAGAACAGTGGAACTGTTTTTTGGTCAGAGTCCACATTTCAAAAAGTTAAAAACAAAAACAAAGCCGTCTTGTTATCTGGATTAAAGAAGAAAAGGGCAATCCAAGGTTTTATTAGCATCTGGTCCAAAAGCCAGTGTCTGTATGGGCCAGGGGTGTGTCAGTGCCCATGGCATGGGTAACTCGCACATCTGTGAGGGCACCATTAATGCAGACAGGTATCTACAAATTTTGGAGTCCTGACCTGTCTCCAATTGAGAATGTGTGGCACACTATGATGTGCATTAGATAGCAACGAAGACCCCTTACAACTGTGCAGCTAAAGACCTACATAATTGATGACTGGGGGAAAATTCTATTTTCTAAACTTAACAAACTCGTGTCTTCACTGCCTAAATGCTTAATAAGTGTTAATAGAAGAAATTATGTTTCACAGTGGTAAACACTCAACTGTCCCAACTTTTTTGGAGCGTGTTGCAATAATCTGATTTGAAATGACTGTACATTTTCAAACAACAATTAAATTCACAAGGAAAAACATCATATAATGTGTAGTTGTAGTGCTTTCAATATAGCAAAGGGTGAATATAATTTACAAATCACTCCTTTTTGTTTTTATTAGCATTTTTCATACTGTCCCAACTTTTTCGGAATTGGGATTGTAATTATTTAAGGAAGCAAATATTCTTAAAGCTAAAGTAACTTTTCCTGTGTTAAAATACTTACTACTTCCATGAGACTGAGCCGTTGAATTAGCCACACCCCCTTTTTCCAAAACCTTGCATTCCAAAGATACCAAATGAGCTTTGAGGCTGACATCATGCATAAATGGTTGTTAAAAACAACAGCAGCAAAATAGCGCCCTCAACTGACAACTGTTATGAACTACATGGCATAAAAATGGCAATAAGCCTCAATTATTCACCGCAACTACAATACAAGGACAATGCGCAAAATGATTGACAGGTCGAATGTGTTTTTGTTTGCTGTTTTCAGAGTTTAGAGCTGTCGCAGAAACAGGTAAGATATCTCACGACACTTATTTCAGCAATATCTTTCATGGAGTAGGAACATTTTTGGAATACCTTTCCATGAAAAAAATCACATACAGCACCTTTAATATGCAGAGACAATTATAAGTCATTCATTGTTAATTTGCTTGAGTGACCCGCTTAGACCCGCCCCAACAACGTTACTCAATCATTGGAGTGAGTTGGGGGCAGGACCATCTCTTTGTTTGGGAGGGGGGGCATATTCGGAAAGCTGTTTTTAAAACAACATTTATTTTTGCAATTAAGTTTGGTGGCGATAGTGGGGCAGAAATCACATACTTCAGCTTTAAGGTTGTCCCTTGAAAATTGTCCTCTAATTCCTTTGTTGACAATATCTAAATAACAGTACTTTTGACATCTGTGACCACAATGTCAATCCTCAGATCATATTTACTGTATACAAATTACTATATTTAAAGGAACAGTTCACCCAAAAATTAACAATCTGTCATCATGTACTTGTCATCTTTCCAAACACATGATTTTCTTTCTTCCATGGAACAAAAAAGGAGATATTTTGCAGAAAGTCCTGGCTGCTCTTTTCCGTAGAATGTAAGTGAATAGTAAAGAGGCTATTGAGCTCTAAATAACCCACGATAGAAGTATCATAAAAGTAGTCCATATGACTCATGTGTTATATTCCAATTCTTCTGAAGCTATACAATAGCTTTGTGTGAGAAACAGACCAAACTTTCGTTAAGTCGTCATTCACTGAAAATCTTCCCCTCTACCATAGCGCTCAAATCTCATTTGCGCTTATGTACAATTAAATATGGCACCTCAAAATACACCATGATTTGACATCAGTGACGAAATATGCAAGAACCAATGATGTTTGATGTCGACAGTAGAAAGTAGAAAGAAAGCCATACAGGTTTAGAATGACACAAGGGTGAGTAAATGATGACGAAATGTTCCTTTTTGGATTAACTATTCCTTTAATACAGTGAAACTTAATACACAAGCAACATCAAACAGAAAAAGATCATGCCTCTTGTTGCCTGCTATTATATTCTTCATTACCATAGAGACAAAAACAAAATGAGAGCAAGAGAGGTTTCTGAACCCATAGTGTTTACATTCTGATGCCACCTAGGTCAGGAAGAATGAATTGGCTTTGCTAATTGTGCATTAATCAGTTGTGGGTCTAATTAAAAGGCAGTTCCACCATTTTAGCAGTGCCTAATGAGTTTATTAAATCCACCGTTAACTGTTTTTTATTTACTGTCAGGAAAGTGCTTAATTGGCCCTCAGAACACAACTTGAGCGTCCTTGAAGGTTGTGACAGCATGGAGCTTTAGAGAGTGCACCAGTTGACATCACCCCCGTAGGGAGTATGAAAGCTACTCTGTGTGAGAGGTGTGTGTGTGAATGTCCTGGATGTAAGCGGGCCTCTTAAAGGATCGTTTGAGGAGTATTTTTTAGTGCAACAGCTCTCGGAGGAACACAGCTGTCCACACAGTGCTGAAATGCTGGTGTGCCCTTTCTTCTGCTGTGTACACCTTTAAGTACTTAAGGGCATAGTTCACCCCAAAATGAAAGTTCTGTCATCATTTACATCATGACATACTTTTTTTTTTTTTGGAACACAAAATAAGATATTGAACCGAATGTTAGGGGCTGACAGCCTCAGTCATCATTCACTTTTACTGTATAGAAGAAAGTCATACAGGCTTGGAACGACATCAGGGTGAGTAGATGAATGAATTGATGGATTCTTCCATATTTTGTGAATGCCTTTTAGCCTGTTCTGCAGCGCCCTCTTCAGGCAAGGTAAATATGGCAAAATAAATAAATAAATGCAGAGAAACAGACTCTATGCAAGTACGTGAACGCAAACGCATCTTGCAACGCAAGCTCGATTTAACGCGTCGTTGCGTCTGAAATTAGTTAGAAAGCAATTCATAATCCAATGCAAGTATGCTTTGCATTCTCAGCATTGTCACAAGGGGCACTATAGCAAGATTAGTGTGAACTGTCCACTTCTACAGTGAGGTTTTTTTGATCTTTCAAGTCAACTATTCTACTGTCATGGCGGAGCTACAGTTTGAAGAGAATATTGCTAAGCAAGTAAGTTAAATTCAATATATTTATAGCAACTTACCTGAATAATAACATCCAGTTTAATTATACAGACGTTTGAAGGTAACTCTATCGCCCCCTTGGTTTGAACCAACCACGGTAACGCAAGAACGCATTTTCCTACCACCCCTGGAGTTCGCCAGTTCTCTAGTTCGAATCCCAGGGTGTGCTGAGTGACTCCAGCCAGGTCTCCAAAGCAACAAAATTGGCCTGGTTGCTAGAGAGGATAGAGTCACATGGGGTAACCTCCTCGTGATCGCTATAATGTGGTTCGTTCTCGGTGTGACGCGTGGTGAGTTGAGCGTGGTTGCCACGGTGGGTGGCGTGAAGCCTCCACACGCGCTATGTCTCCGTGGCAACGCGCTCAACAAGCCACATGATAAGATGCGCGGGTTGACGGTCTCAGATGCGGAGGCAGCTGGGATTCGTCCTCCGCCACCTGGATTGAGGCGAATTACTATGCGACCACGAGGACTTAAAAGCACATTGGGAATTGGGCATTCCAAAATTTGGATAAAAAGGGAGAAAAGAACGCATTTTCAACTTGTTCAACTTGACTGTGCTTGGCAATGCAGTGGCCAAGCGATCGATCTACATTCTCATACTTGCTTGGAGTATGTTTCAGACTTAAAGGGATAGTTCACACAAAAATGAAAATTCTCTCAACATTTACTCACACTCATGCCTTCCCAGATGTGTATGTCTTTCTTCTGCTGAATGCAAACAAATATTTTTTTAGAAGAATATCTCAGCTCTGTAGGTCCATACAATGCAAGTGAATGGTGATCAGGTCTAAGTCAGTATAAAAGTAATCCATTCAACTCCAGTGGTTTAATCATTGTCTTCTAAAGCGATCCAGTTGGATTTGTGTGAAAACAGACCAAAATATAACTCCTTTTTCTCTTTATATCTTGCCATTGCAGTCTCCAGGCACAATCATGATTTCAAGCGTGATTACACTTCCAAGTGCTTGATGCATGTGCAGAGCGCTAGATGGCGCAATAGGAAGTGTAATCGAGCTTGAAATCATGATCGCCTAGGAGACTGCTGTCAAGATGTACAGTGAAAAAGGAGTTATATTTTGGTCTGTTCACACCCAAAATCAACTGGTTCGCTTCGGAAGACATGGATTAAACCACTGGAGTCATTTGGATTACTTTCATGCTGAATTTATCTGCTTTTTGGAGCTTCAAAATTTTGCTCACCATTCACATCCAGCGTATGGACCTACAGAGCTGAGATATTCTTCTAAAAATATTTGTTTGTGAAAAGAAAAAAGTCTTACACACCTTAGATGGCATGAGGGTGAGTAAATGATGAGAGAATTGACATGACCTGAGTCTTCATCTCATGTAAGTCATGATTTTGCACATACTTTTCAATATTACATTTCATTTCTTAACCTGTACAGCTTCTTTAATGAGGAAACAGTTTCTGTGTGCACCTATAATACTGTGGTTACTTCATATTTGCTACCAGTAGCTGGATTTTCATCCAACAATTTTTATGCACATTTTGAAATTGTGCATAAGAAATCCTGAATGGAAACGCTTAGCATGCAAATAAACTCTCAAAATTCACCTAAAATGTAATGCACTAGGAGGAGGTGGATTTTCTAAAGTTTTGCATTAGTTAAAATGCACATTAAGGTGATGGAAACAGTTTGTTCGCAAAACTATGATGTGCTTTTACCATTTGTGCACGTGTTATGAGTGGATGCGATAGCTTGCTGTGACTGGCACAACAAAAGGTCAGACCTTGGCATCCACTTCTTCGAACCATAACCCTTGACATTCAGAAATTTTTAACCCACAGCTGGTTGTTAAAGTGGGTTCTCACAATCGTCCAGAACCGTTTTGAACGCAGAGGCTCCCATGTATGTGGAGGCTGGTGGCGTGTGGGAATCGCAGCCCATTTCAGCCCTCATTATATCAGATTTCACACTTATTCTGTGGTCTCTCCTGGCAGCATTTTATAAAATGAGGTACAATTGTTCCAGTCCTGCAAATTAAACTCTCCCCAAAGCAAGGAGGTAATTCAGCTGCTCCATCCTGACAAGATGGGCTCCCTCAAGATAATGCGCATGACGTAGTGGATGAAAATGCGCAACGATTCACATGTTCTTTAGTCTAATTTTTAGAAATGCGCTTAAAACAATCCTAAACAGTTTGATGGAAACCCAGCTAATGTAATAATAATAATAATAATAAAAAAAACATTGCAAAGATTCTAAAAACTTGCACTGTTTGAAGGATATGATGATCCAATATTATGGGCTGCATCCTAATTCACATACTTCTACTTTGCATTAAAAGTATGCACTTTACTGAAAGACTTTGCTATTAGCTTTGTTATTACTTAAAAAACTGCTGTGACAGCTTCAGCATTCATCACATTTTTTAAAGGCAATCGCAAACTATCACAAAGTTCGCTTTTTCTATTGCACAAGGGGTTGTGGGCAACATGAGATGGAAAAGCATGCGCTTTGAAAGTCCACTGAAATTATTAGGGCATTTACCACCAGCTAAAACCAGCCTAAGGAGGTTTGCTGATCTTATCTTGTCACCAAACTGGTTTCCACAGGTTGGTCTGATCAGCTTTGATGATTTTAAATGGGTTTTGGGCGCTTTACAGAGTCCGAACCAGCTGAACACCATGTGAGGACAGATGAACCAGCTGAAACCATCTTAGATTAGCTTTGCTTAAACGGCTTCTTTTTTTAGCAGGGTTAAAGGTGCACTCAGTAACTTTTGTTTTTGTGTCATCTTGGATTTTCACTGACACCTAGTGGCTTGGATGTAGCATAATTTAAAATCAATAGTTTTCAGTTTCAGATGCCATTGTAGAAATGTAGTATTCACAGTCAGCCATGATTACTTTAATCAATGAGTGAAAGTGTCAAGTAACAGGACGGTTACTGAGATTTAGTGAGTAGTATTCAGCTGGTCATGTGATTCTAACATGGCAGCCCCCATGTGCGGACCCTCTCCATGTAGAATAAAACAGCTTTTATAAGGTTACTGATATGACTGAGTCTTCATTTTAATGTGAGTGCTAATGATTTCCTACATATATTGAAAAATTACCATTCATGTCTTTAAGAGTTCAACTTTTTTTATTGAGGAAAAAATTACTGAGTGCACCTTTAATGCATCATGATTGACGACACACAAATTCTAATCTCGCATACTATTTACTACGAATGGGACACAGAAATATCGTTTTACAGTAGAAACAATAAATCTAGTCATGTACATAGCACTGGCGAAATTTAGTAACTATGTTGGTTACCAAGTTTTTGTAAGTGAAATTAAGCTCATTTAGGCGAGACAGTGTTGACATGTTGAAATGGATCCTGATTCAGTAAAGTATATACCTCCACAAAAGTAACCCTTGAAAATATTTCAGCAGGAACCCAAACCACACTCAGTAATTCCTTGGTGGCAGAGGCCACTTATTATTATTCTTTATGCTGTGCCAATGGGATTGATTGGCAGAAAAGCCACGCCCACTTGCTCAGCATGTGTTAATGTGTTGGGCCCTGGCCTTGGCGACACTCTCCATATCAATTAAAGCCCAATTAGGGAGCCATGTTCTGCTAATTATAGCCACGCTTCACATTCCCAGAATAAAGTGAGCGTGTGTTTACTGAGATAAATAAATAAAGACATGGGCTGCCAAGGCGAGCCGACCTTAATCAGATTTTCAGAGCATTCTCTGTGTGTAATGTGTGCGTGCGTGTATGTGTGTATTCTCTCCTCTGTGGTGGAAAAAAAGAGGTTGCAATTACACAATTTGGCCATTTGGTGGCAGTGTTGTCACGTTTGTTGTGGAAAAGGGCGCCAATTCCCTGTCTGATTTATTCCTATTTGACGAATAGTGAAATCAGGGAGGGTTGTTTCATGCAGGGAGGTTGTTTGTTTGTTTGTGTGTGTGTGTGTGTGTGTGTGTGTGTGTGTGAGAGAGAGAGAGAGAGAGAGGGTGAAATGTATGTCTACATATGTGGACTGCTTCATCTGTTCAGGCGTGCAAGCAAATTCGGACGAAATGTTGTCTAAACGCCAGACAGAATTCATGTGCTTTGTGCTGTGTCTTAATAAAATGTTCTCAGCTCAGTTTAATTGGCGTTTTTTCTCTTTTATAGTTTGCCAGACACATTTTCAGCTTTAACCATAAAGACAAATACATAGAGCAGAGAGAGACTGCTGGTTGCTGCTAAATTGATAGACAAATTGAGTGATTAAGAGATGGAAAAAGAGAGAACCAGAGATAAAAAAGAATATGGGTGTAAAATAGGATTAAATCCGTTGAGTGACGTCTTGAATTAGATTAGATTTTACCTGTCTTTATGGCACATCCACAGTCCCCCGCTATGTTTGATTTTGATCCGAGTACAATACACTTATGACTCGCCAAAAATTCTCTCAACAGATTATGTGCGATATAATTCACCCAGATATTACAATTCTGTAATTCATTTCCTCACCCTCATGTTGTTCCAGAACCACATTCCTTACAAAAAACCCCCCAAAAAAACTTGCCACAAATTTCCCACTCATTATTTTCCCATGCAAATGAGCTTCAGATTAATCAGAAATGTTTGCCAGAGGTTTGCAGCTCTTCAACGGTAGTGGTGAACCTGCAGCAAACCTTTGGCGACATTTAAGAATTTGCTGCAAAGCTCATTTGCATGTGAAAATAATGAGTGGGGATCTCGACTGACTCGGGATGACTTCCATGGAACACATAAAGGAGAAGTTAGGCAGTATGATATTGTCAGTCACCATTTACTTATTATTTTTATATATATATTTTAAGGATTCTTCCTTTTTTTTTTTTTTTTTTGGTTAAACTATCCCTTTAAAATTAGAGTTTCACTTGGTGTCACTGCTCATGGTTAATCTTGTCTAGTTTTTTACTTGAATCTATGCCTGTGAGACTGGCCCCTATATTGGTAATTTTTTTTATGGCTAGTCATATGTAACATGTCAGACTGATCATCTGCACCTCTAGCAGATGTTATTGATAATATTCATTTCTTTTTAGAACACCAGTGCACAAGCGCTGGGAATAATCCTCCAACAAAGCTCATTCTTGATCTGTAACAGTCCTCAATCTGTCACCTGGATTCTCATCTGTTATGTGGTGTGAGGAAGTTGCCCTTGTTCACACTGCTCTGGGATCAGTTGTGTAGTTTAAAATAGTTGGAGTTAAAGGAGTAGTTCACCCAAAAATTAAAATTCTCTCATGATTGACACATTTATGCCATTCCAGATGGGTATGGCTTTCCTTCGTCAGCACAACTGAAATGAAGATTTTTATACCCTCATTTCAGCTCTTTTTGTCCATATAATGCAAGTGAATGGGTGCCATTAGACTCCTGGCTATTTGACGGTCCAAAAGGCATATTTAGGCATCATAAAAGTAATCCACACGACTCCAGTCGATCAGTGAATGTCTTCTGAAGAAAACCGATAGGTTGGTCTAAGAAACAAATCGATAATGAAAACGTTTTTAACCTTAAACCGTTGCTTCCGCCTAGCGCTGTTTTGCTGTTTAAAATGACCTAACTCTCGTGTGACATTCGTTCCTCTGTTGTATACAAAGTGCGCGCTTCCAACTTTTTGCGTGAACGCACTATTGTGCTTATGTCACTGATGCGTCGACTGATGGCAGGAAGCGATTTTTTTAATGTTTTGATTATCGATTTATTTTTTTACACAAACCTATCGATTTGCTTCAGAAGACATTAACTGATTGACTGGAGATGTGTGGATTACATTTATACTGCCTAAATATGCCATTTGAACCGTTAAATAGCCAGCAGTCTAATGGCACCCATTCACTTGCATTTTATGGACAAAAAGAGCTGAAATGTGCTTATAGAATTTTCACTTCGGTTCTGCTGAATAAAGTAAGTCATACACATCTGGGATGGCTTAAAGGTAAGTACATCATGAGAGGATTTTCATTTTTGAGTGAACTAACCCTTTAAGAGTTAGTGATATTAGTGCTAGTATGGCAACGGTACGTGTAAAATGTAAGTGATACTTGCCAATGCAACATTTGCAGCAATAGGAACAACAGTGATATTTGCTTTAGCCATTATCACTAATTAACATCAAATTATGCGTTTTTGATGTAGATGAGTTTGCAACTGTGGTGCTGCGTCTAAGTTTCCACTTCAAAGATGCTGATGAAGGGGTTGTGTTAAAATGAGTCCACTTACAACTAAGGGATCTAAATCAGTTTCCTGGTACGCATTTTCAGTGCTGGCTGTATTTTCTTTTATGGGCTTTTTGATTGGACTAGGCATTCTAACACAGCAGAAAAGGCTCCTGAAATGTCTAACTTTGACAAAAAGTTGAGAAATTCCACACTTATGAAAAATCATAAAGCTTTCTGAGATTAAAAGTGCTGTAAGCGATTTTTTTCATGGAAAGGTATGCAAAAAAATTTCATATTCCCTGAAAAATATTAATGAAAAAAGTGTCTTGAGATATCTCACCGGTCTCTGTGACAGCTCTAGACTCTGTAAACAGCAAACAAAAATGTGTCCGTAGTCTCTGACACTTTCTGCCTGTCAGTCATTTTGTGCATTCTCAATTGCAGCGAATAACAGTTGTCAGTTGAGGGTGCCATATTGCTGCTGTTGTGTTTGACAACTGTGGGATGATGGTCTTCTGCTTGGTGTCAGTCTCTACAGTATCTTTGCGGGGTTTTGGAAAGAGGGGGTGTGCCTAATTCAACGGCTCATCTTGTTGAAATTCCTGAATGGCATAATTGCTTACAGCACCTTTAAGGTGCATTTTCTTTGTATCTTTCATAAACTACGAATTGTAACATTTCTTTGTAAGATTGGGGTCCGTATTTCGTAACATCTTTCGTAAACAAATCATAAACATTTTTAAGATTAGGGTACATTTTTCATTACATCATTCATAAACAACTGTAAACAAATTGTAACATTTCTTTTTAAGATTTGGGTCAATCTTTTATAACATATTTCATAACTTCTTTCATAACAAATCAAACATTTCTTAGATTAGGTACAATTTTTCTTCTTTCATAAACATCTTTTTACAAACAAATTGTAACATTTCTTTCTAGGATTAGGGTCAATCTATATCATAACATCTTACATAAACATCATAAACATTTATTTACAAGATTAGGTTAATATTTTTTGTTCTTTCATAAACATATTTTGTAAACAAATCATAACTCTCTAAGATTGGGGTGTTTCAGAACATTTCATAGCATCTTTAGCAAACTAATTCAACATTTATTTTTAAGATTGGGTTATATTTTTCATTACATCTTTCATAAAATCCTTTGTAAACTAATCGTAAATATTTCTTTCTACGTTTGGGGTCCATCTTTTGCAAACAATGTTCGTAAACAAATCGTAAACCATTTCTTCCTGAGATTGGGGTCCATCTTTGGTAACATCTTTTGTAACATATATTTTTTATTCTAAAACCGGGATTCATAATTTGTTACATCAACATTTTAAGTAAACAAATCGCAGACTTTCTTTCTAAAATTAACGAAAGTTCAATGTTTGGTAAATTTTTTTGTAACATCTTTTGTAAACAAATCATAAATATTGCTTTCTAAGATTCAGATTTTGTAAAAAAAAATTTATGTAAACAAACTGTAATCCATTTCTTCCCAAGATTGGGGTCCATCCAACATCTTTTTTAAACATATCATAAACCTAAAAAAATGAATAAAAAAAACCCCTGGTGTTCATAATTCGTAACACCTTTTGTAAACATCATAATTTTTTTTTTCTTTTTCATTTTTCTAAAACTGGGGTTTTATAATTGGTATCTTTTATAAACATTTTACATAAACAAATTGTGGAAATTTCTTTCTAAGATTGGATTTAAGTTCAACTTGCAAATCTTTGTCCAAAAAATACTTACTTTTTCCTGTGTAGTTTTAATGGTAGGTGTAATAAACCTTTCTGTGCTGAGGTGGGCTTTTTGACTCATCCACAAGCATATGGATATATATTTGTGCAAAGATGAAGGATAATTCACGCCCATCTCTGTCACTCTCGTGTAAAACTCAACTAACCTCTGCAACTCTGCCAGCTGTTTTACGTGTCTCCATTCTGAGTCAGCTCACTTAAAAAATGTCTACTGCTAATTATGACGACAGCTTTGCGACAGCAAGTGGGCGTTTTGCGGCGCTCACAGTGCGTCTGCGATGTATCAGAATGCTTGCGGAGGCTTGTTTTTGAAACGTGTGTTACTGATAATAAGCTCAATGTCAAAGACCGGCACACACTTGCTATGTGTGTTTATTGCTCGATACTACGTGTCACCTGTCAGTATTACAGGTGTACAGTATATGTGATCTAACATCTGTTTGACTGCAAGGTTCGATGTTTTTACACATTCCAAACAATTATTTTATACTGTATACTTTCTTTGACTGACAGGCCCAAAGACAAATGGCAATACTAATCAGACTGAAAAGCTTGGGAAAGGCTAGAGAAAGCATAAACTGATTTGCCCTCTTCAGTAGCCTACCGCAAATCTTAAAGGGATAGTTCACCCAAAAATGATAATTCTCTCATTATTTACTTACCCTCATGCCATCTCAAACTTATGACTTTCTTTCTGCTGTGGAATACAAACAAAGATATTTTGAAGTATGTACAGTATGATGTGATTTTGTCTATACAATGTAAGCCAATGTTGGTCCAAAACTTCCAAGCTTCAAAATCCCATGTTGCAGTGGTTCCCAAATTGAGTGCCATGGAATTTCTGCTCAGTTCAGTATTTTAATAGGCACCAATGTTAAAAGTACCGGCAGTATCAAGAACTGACTCAAATCGGTCCCCGCACGCTATTTGACTACAGCCGGACGCTTTAAAATGCTCATATGCATATGTCTGCTTGTGATCTATAAAACGCTCATGTCTTGAATGCAGTTGCGTGCGTGAACAGTCAAATGCGCATCTTAGTCAAAATGCCCCTCTTGACGTGATATTAATGTAAATGCAGCCATTAATATACTGTATTACATGAGTGTAAGCAGACAGGAAAAAATATTATATCCCAAAATATCTGATCTGTGCAGTGTGTTAATGCAGCCTGATAGACCTGCTGCTGTTTGTTATATCTTTAATATGAATCAAACAGCCATATTGACAAGAAAATGAGAAATGCACTCACAGTCCTCGGCTGGATATCTTTAGTAGCTGTGAGCCCAATAAATTTGAATGACAGGTCTCCTTCTCAGTCAAACTCTGACTGCATGGAATCAATATTAACTTTAACATCCGTATATTACATACTGTAATGTGTAATTTGACATAACTTGCAGAAGGACATCAGCTGAGGAAGTGTTTAATACATGTTGAGCATCACCTCTGTCTTTTGGAGCATGCCTTAAATGCTTAGGCCAAGTGTGATTCGAATAACCTGTATACGTGCTGGATGAAGCTGAACTACAATCGCATTATCTAGATAAATTATTCGACTTTACAAAAATCGGACTGGTACAATTTCAGTCAGTCTAAAGCATTAACGACATTTTAAAAAGACAAATTATTGTTTTAGTCCAACTGAAATCGAACTCTTAAAGTGCATGTAAACATAGTGAGTGGTTCTCGCACTTGATCCCGTCTCTAGGGACCGTGATAGTGGATAAAAGGATTTAATTTGTAGAAATGCGAGGTGAGCCAGAGATTAAATGGTAACTTGACTCTGAGAGTGGCTGCAACATGGCCAGCACACACTCCTGGCATTATACACACACACACACACACACACACACACACATATGCTGTAAATGGCCGTCCAGTGTCGTGTCTGCTGTGTCACTTTGGCTTGATCTCAGAAGCTCCTTACCACAAAACAAATCTATTCTGGCCATGTCTCTGCATCTAACGGAATAAACAGCTCACACTTTTCTCCTCCATCTGTGCACAGATCGCTTAGTGGAAGAGAATGAAAAGCCATTTCTATTAAAGTGATGCACTTCCCAGCGGACTCAGAGGGAAAGGGTGTTTCCTTTTGTCATTATGATAAGTGGCCCATTTTGGCATTGTGTGGTCGTCATTCTTACATGGTCAGTTTGTACTGAATGTGTGTAATTCATGGTGGATTCAATTTTAAAGTAAAAAATAAATAAATAAATGTTTGTCCTTGTCACCTGTCATTAAATTGCAATAACTTGGTCCACCTCTAAAACAACTTTTCAGATAACATCACCAAGCCCTTTTATTTTTCACCAACTTCCCTCCAATCACCTGGCTCAGTTCTGGTATGTGAAGTCCACTCAATTCCAATATCCTGATTAACTTGGAAATACATCATATTACAGAAGTACAGAAGAATTAAGTGCTATTTCTTGTTGAGTTTACAGGTGAAGTGTGTAATGTTTTACAATATTAAAGTACTCCTCTCCCAGGTTAATATGCAGAAACAACTATAAGTAAGCCATTTGTGGGTTGATTTTCCTGAAAAGTGTAAATATTGTGGATCTGAGGCGCTTACATTGCTCTGTGTGTTTGACTAGACCGACATGAACAGGGTGAACTGATGGCATGAGTTTGGGGAGGGGCTAATATTGTTTAAACGGCCAATAGCAAATTCATTATTTTTGCAATTCTTTTTGGTGCCCCTAGAGGTGCAGAAATTCCATACTTCACCTTTAAGCGATCGGTCAGTGTTTCTCAATGTGCGTTCTTACATTCTCGTGGTATTGTCTTGTATGATGCATGGCTTTCACCCACCTCCACCCCAACACCACCAGTTTAGGTCCCGTCCTGCTCTTGGAGTAAGCTCTTCTCCCCTGCCGTCTATGCCTTCCGACAGGATCTGATGGTTCAAGCGAGAATCCTGTCGCTGGATCGTAGGATGGGGCTTACTCCAAAGAAAACTAATTTATAACTCATGTTATTCCTTACTATCAAGTCCTCTGAGAGAAATTAGTGTCAACAGACTTTATTATTTTAACATGTCACTAGTCCTGTAAAACCTCACTGGTGTGATGATAATAATGAGTTGACTAGTGTGTGATAATGCCAACAGTTTTTTCACTGGCTACAAATGTGCTGGGATGGGCAAGTGCACAACAGAAAGATTGCAATAGATGCATTCTATGTCCTCCTGTCCTTCTGAGTTCATTCTTCCAAGGTACCTTCATAAGAATGCAAGTCTGTTCTCTGCAATCTTAGCATTGAGAATCACCCAGTCTGTCATACTCACAGAAAGTATTTCCACAATTGTCAGCCATGTGACATAATGGCAAACTTGGAATGACCCATCATGCTTCCAAATCTTAACATCAACCGCTACGAGAGAAACACGTAACACTGTTCCCAGGTCAGCGTGCCGCAAATCGCCCTATACCTTCACCCAACATCTGCTCTGCGTCTCCGTCTCTGATCGACTGCCATGCCGTACCCATCAGTGGCTGCCATATGCTCTCCCAGCGGCCATCTCCTGCTGTAAACAAGCACTAGATTTTGACAGATGTTCACTGGTCATGATCTCAGAGCCTGCCTGACCATATCGCAGTACTCTGGACACAGTTCCACGCTCTGACAGGTGGACTCTCACCCCTCCTTCCTCTATCATAATTATAGAGTGAATAGACTTAAAGATCAGTCTGTTTAAAGCGGCCCTGAATCAACGCCTGTGTCGGGGGCTCTATTGTCCTCGGGGTTGCGGTGTGACACCAGCCTTGCTGAAAAGGCCACAGCTTTCCTGACATTTCTTATTATGGACTTTTTAGTTAAAGGACAGGAAAATAATAAGCAGTTTTCACTGCGGAAAGCGCACGCCGTTTGTCTTCTCTGCCGAGTTGAGGTCAGTGGGACCAACAGGGGTTAATCATGATAGAGAGACAGGGCTGCTCTTTTCACTCTTATACACATACACCCACACAGGCAAATGCTGGCTTTAAGTCTACTCAGTATATAAGCAAAAAGGATTGAAAGAGATGGATAGATATCAGATATAGACAGACAGACAGACAGACAGAGATAAATAGATGGACGGAAGGAAGGACGGACAGAGAGACAGACAACCAGACATAGACAGACAGACAGACAGACAGATAGACAGACAGACAGACAACCAGACATAGACAGACGGACAGACAGACATACAACCAGACATAGATAGACAGACAGAAAACCATAGATAGACAGATGGATGGATGGACAGACAGACAGACAGACAGACAGACAGACAGAAAACCAGACATAGATAGACGGACAGACAGAAAGATGGACAGACAGACAACCAGACAGACAGACAGACAGACAGACAGACAGATAGATAGATAGATAGATAGATCGATCAAGCCAAAATCCAGGGGTTTTAATTGACACATTTCTAAGTGCTTTTCTCCATGCGGTGGCCAACTGTGTAATTCAGCATTAGTTTGGAATAAAAAGCTCTCTGACACAGTGTAAAGAACGGATGATTAAACACAAACCCAGTCGGAGGAAAGACTTTTGCAGGGCTGAAAGTCTTCACTGGATGTCTGATCCTGTGCTTCGCTTGGGGAAAAAGCAGATTTAATTAAAGCAGAATTAAAGAGCATTGTTATTTTGATTGAAGACATCCGGCTCCTCTCCTCCACTCTCTCTTCTCCTGGCTGTCCCAGATTCGAGCTGACGGGGTTCATCATGGATGGTTTACTTGAGCACATAACATGCATCTGGTGATCTCTTCTCCCGAGCACACGCGCAAACACATGGAGGTCTTACTGTCTGTTTGTTTGGGGAACACAAACACTGTCATCTTTGCTATAAAGATTGAGACTAATTCTGTATTATTGGATAATGAGAAAAGCCTGAACTACACACAGACTGGCACAATATTAGTAGTTAATTAAATTTCGGTTGAGTGGCAGAAAAGTATGGATAGTGAGACAGAGGGATGATAGAACCTGAATAAACAACAGCCAGACTGTAATAATTTCATGTCTATTTCTTCTAGGCCTCTCCAATATGGCCTGAAAGCAACCCTTCAGACCAGACAGACCCTGCTTCACAATTTGCATACTATCTTTCCTAAATAGTATGGACAGAAGCATCATGCCACTTCAGACTGAGGGGATACACGCCCCTCAGGGTTTTGATGCAAGTGAATTTTTAATGCACTTTGCAAAAATCTTGATAATTAAGTTTCATGAATACTGTAGGTAGACAAAGTGTTTTTCTATAATACTGTGACAAAAATCCAGGGGCGTAGATTCCAGGGGGGATGGGTGGGAGGTAACCCCCCAGTAATCAAAACAAGTAAGTACAACCCCCCCAATATTTATACCATGATCAATGGAAACATGTAAATGTCTTTATCTTTTCCTTTGTCGTGTCTTATCTCTCCTATATCACTAAGCAAGCCAAGACTTCAGTGTACTAAGACTTCCTTGATGATGTACTTGTTCAACCGAAACAACAAAGTGTGGAAATCCTTACAATATATCTAGAGTTCTGACAAAATAGCCACAAATTTGCAGCAAATTTGGCACTCATTATTTTCACATACAAATGAGCTTGTGATTGGCTGCATAAGTTTGCCAGAAGTTTGCAGCTCTTCACCAGTAGCAGTGAATCTGCAGTAAACAAGTTTGCCACAAGGCTCAATTGCATGTGAAAATAATCAGTGGCGAAATTGCTAAAAGTTTGCCAGGGACTCTCGATTTTTGTAAGGGATGTTGGACACTATGCACTTAGTGGTCGCAGCGTTCCCTATGTAGCCGGAGTCGCAAGCTGGCCTGACAAAAAAAAAAAAAAAAATCAAGATGGTAGATGTGTAAACCACCGAAACATTTGTGGAGAAGACTGCATCTTACAAATGTGAATTGAATGCTTTACCTTCACACAACGTTGTGTGAATATGTACATTATTCGATCCTCGTTATGTGGAACTCAGGTTTGCTAACATGCTAAATCTAGCAGCAACATGTGAAACTTAATTTCTCTTAATTGAAAAACAAAATGCTTCTGTGTAGTCAAAATAATGTTAGTATTCCATTTGATACAATACTACAAATGTACCTTACAAATGTGAGTTGAATGCTTTACCATCACTCCACACTGTGTGAATATGTACATTATTTGAGATATAAAGCTGCATTCCATTCAACTCGGAAAGTCGTATTTTCCAACTTCCTTCTAGGAAAAGTACAATTGAAAGGCACTTGAAGTCGGAACACCGATTTCGATGAGATGCAGGTGCGTGATGTCACACAAACATGTCATCACCCAGGGATATATACTAAGTAAGTGATAAATATTCACTTTTATCAAATAATATATATAAATTAGTCAAAGTTCCAATATTACATGATATTAAACTTGTTTAACAAACGTTTTCTGAGACTGGTGTTCAAAACGTGGGAAATTGTAGGCTACTCTCTTTTGATAATCATACACCTGTAGCACAAATGCTAGTGCTGCAGCATTGTTTATCAATTGGGTTGCTAGGAGATGTCTCTAGTGACAGTCGAAACCTGCTAAGCTAACAGGAGAGTTACAGTTTTGTGTCCTTACACATCATCTTCCAATCATCTGGCAATGGAATGCCTTTCCCTGCTGAAAAGACCAGCATTGCTGGTCACCAGCTTATGTTGTGTTTTGGGTGCTAGTTCCCCAGCATGGAATGCTGGTGTGCTGGTATCCCAAGCAGGCCTTTTAACTAGCTTAACCAGCTTCATCAGAAAGAGCTTGCTGGTCATCCAGCTTCACCAGCAAGGTTTAGCTCATGAAAAGCATGGCTATGCTGGTCCACCAGCTAGACAAGCACCTAACAAGCATAAACCAGCCTAGACCAGCATGGGAACTGCATGCTGTTTAAGCTGTTTTTTTCTGCAGGGTTATGGTCAGAGATATCAGGTAGGAATATACCACATCCTTCTTGAATGGAACGAAGGATAAGTGTTGGATGAGGTTAGCAAACATGCTAAAGCTAGCAGCAACATATCATGTGCGTTTAATATGTCACTCCCCTCAACTGAATAACAGCAAATAATTTTGTGTATTCAAAAAATGTTAGTGTTCGATTTAGAGCTGTCAAAGTTATTGCGTTAACGCATGCAAAGATGGTGGCACGTACACACGCAGCAGCTTGGCACTCTCCTCGTAGCAGCAGTTTGCTTATTGTTTTTTTATTTTTTTATGTCTACTTGTGTGTTTGTATATGTGTGGAACCAATGCACGGAAGTCCTACGATCGACTAGAATTGTTAACCATCAGAGAATCCAACAAATCGAACGGCATTCCACCGGAGATATTTACTAATACTACACAGCGAGATCATCATACCCCCGGCGGGGCGACGCAGATGGCGGTGAGAGAGGAAACAAAAGCGGGGTAAGAGAGCCGGGATACGAGCCAGGCTCAAAGCTAAGCCCTATAAGCCCACCCTTCCGAGTCTCTTTCTCGCCAACTCCCAGTTGATTGTCAACAAAATGGACGAAATTAAACTGAGGCTTTCTTTGCACAATATAGACATCCCCGACGGCGCCATTGAGCTAGCAGGCCGCTCTGTTTACCGAGCAGATAGGACACCAGATTCTGGTAAAAACAAAGGTGGGGGATTTTGCATCTTCATCAATGACAACTGGTGCACAGATTCAGCAATAATTGAAAAACACTGTTCCCAGGACATAGAGTTCCTTTTGCTGAAATGTAGACCATTTTTTCTGCCAAGAGAATTTACACCTGTAATCATTACAGCTGTATATATGCCTCCAGAAGCTAAAGCTAAGCTAGCACTGGAGAGACTGCAGGGCATTATCACTCAGCAACTGACTGTACATCCTAAAGCTGCTATCACAGTAGCAGGGGACCTTAACCATGCAAACCTTAAGTCAGTTTTACCAAAGTTTTATAATAATGTACACTTTGCCACAAGAGGGGGAAATATCTTAGACCAAGTCTACACCAACATTCCAAACGCATACAAAGCCTCACCATCTCCGCACCTTGGACTATCAGACTTAAATGATTGATTTTTATTACTTTCATTGTGCTTTATAAGCTGCTGCCTGGACTGAGCCATACAGAATTTCATTGTAATTTTGTTACAATGACAATAAAGAATTCTGAATCTGATTTATTAAAAAAGTTGAATGCGTACATTTGTCTTAATCACGATTAACACATTTACCGTCAACAAATAAACCAGCATAAACACTTGTCGGAGTAGGGTGGAACATTATACTGTAGGGTGGAGTCATTACACTGACACACACACCACAAACACACACACAACAGCAATTCCATTTTAGTGATGAAATGATGGAGAAAGGGCCTCTTAACACTTTGGTGTACAAAACAAGCCAATATGGGACTGTGATAGAATTCACATACTTTGCAGCCTCTGTAATACACAGTTTAATAACCCCAGATGCACATCAAATCTTAACTATCACAAAAATGCAGAATGAGATGTTGCTTGCAAGCACTTTTCGTGTGGAGTTCAAAGCAGCGCTTGACACTGGAGTTGATGCCCTGGCGCGAATCGTAAATACGGCTTCACGATTGCTGCAGGAAAGCAGATAAACACAGTCTACCGGCAGATTAATATTGTGGAGGATGAAAGTTTAAGAGATTTAATGCCCATTGCAATGAATATACAACGTATTGTGGGACTAGTTCTTTCCATTAGTCAACCTTCCACTTAGACTTTGGGAAACATTTAATGTTACCTTAACTGGTGCTGTCCTTTTCTGCATATTGCGGCGCTGTTTTGTGGCCCTCTTCAGCCTATCGTGGCCCGTTCGGCATAATGCGGTGGCCCGTTTCAGCTTATTGCGCCCCATTCGGCCCCGTTTCGTGGCCGGCCAACCGGGAAAGGTCCCGGTTCTCCTGATGGCTAGTACGCCCCTGCAGACAGGACAGATCATGGTCTAAGAGACCTGACTTCTTTCATAACTCTTTTGACTATATGTGTTTTGCTAGTATAGTTTCAGTGCATAGTATACTTTAAGTTGGCGAATTGGGACGTAAGGACAGTGAGAGAGAGAGAGGGACAGTAATGAATAGTGTGTGTCCTGATAATTACATTAATGATTATTAGGCAGAGCTCAGGGGAAGGAGAGAGAGTGAGAGAGAGAGAGAGAGAGAGAGAGAGAGAGACGATCTGTCAGCTAACTTTGACAAATGGCTTTGCACTGGGGGCCACTGCTTAGAATATTAATTTACAAAATAAACTTTGAGGAAGGAGAGAGGGAGGGGGAAAAAATGAAGGTCTGTGAAGAATAATGAAAAGCTGAATTTGTTTAACCTCCTGGAAAAAATGCCTCAGCTACTTTGCAAGAACGTAACAAATATGTTTTACATATTTTAATCGTTAATCTAATTGCATGGCATCACAGTTGGGGGTGCTACTTTGAAACTGTAGCTTCCCGAGCCACAAACTTCTCATAATTTCAAATATTTAGGTTAGAGCCAAGCTACTATTTTGAAAAAGTAGTTAGCTGCACTAAAAAAAAGTAGGTGACAACACTGAAGTTACTAATGACTGCATTTATAATGCAAGGGCCAAATTTATTTGTCCTCTCCATTTAAATTCACTTTAGGCATATCTGACTTCGTTTATATTGATACAGACAGTGCAGTGTTACACAGCCCAATATTGATTGCAGATTAGTGGATTGCATAAGTAAATGGATTTGCTCAGCAACGTCCAGTGGGATCTCATGGATATTGGTGTGGATACAAGTGTTTAGATGTAGATTAGATGATTGATGTCAGGTATGTATGGATTTAGAACCACATATGAAAGTAGCACAAATTGGATGCCAAGAAATCCCATTTTGTAAGCTGTTTACATGCATGCTGAAAGATCCAATCTGTGCCAGAATTGGTGACAGTGTTAATGCGACCTAAAAGGGTGAAATGTTTTCAAGTATATAACCACCAAATTATATAATGCATTAAATAAAATGGTGCAGTATTTATCTGTCACATGAACAATGAGGATCTTAGTGTGACAGCATTATTATACATATAATTTTTTTTAATGCATTATTTTTTATCTAATTAATCACACTGAATTAACTCATTAAATCAACAGCCCTAATTTTGCAACACAGAGAAAGATATAGAATACTGCACATATGCTGTTATGGATCAGTTTTTAAAATCAGGTGATTCAAAGCCTGTTCGCACCTAAACCTAATATACAGTGCAAATGTTTGTTGCAAACAAGATTTTGAATAGAAACAATGGATTCCTATGGCAACATTAATACCGACAAATCGTCCGCAGACAAACCGAAGGTTCTTTTTTCCTCTTCAAGAAACCTGACTGTTACATGAACTGTCCAAATGATTGACTTACCAATGCTACATATAAAAAAAGAGGGCACTTCGCTTGATTATTGCCTCAATTTCGATTGGTTATAAAGCTGCGTGCCCAAGACATTGTGAAAAAACAAATTCAACAGATATAGCGTTGTCACATTGTACCGTTACTTGCTGGAAAATATAGCTTGTGACTAGAAAACCTTTCAGAAAACGCTACTGTGCAATTTAGTTACCAACCAAACTCTGCAAATATACTGTAGTTAGAGTTAAAATAAAGATAAAAATGTCATGCAAATGTCAAAAGAAGATGACAAGCTCTTTAAACACTTTATTAGTGACCTTTAAAGACGTCATGTGTCCATGATCCACCTTCACGATCAAATAATGGTTCAGATCTCAGTGCATTGATTGGTTCGCTGTTTCACGCCGCCCTCTGCATCAACTCCAAAATCTTCAACCCCACACTGCAGGTGTCCTTTCAGACAATGATAACAGCAGTGAAACCCACCTGAACCACAGCCCTTCTTACAAAACTGATCCTCATAGTGGAGAACAACACACAGCCTAATGCCAGGTGGCTGTTGACTGAAGATATTTTGCACATAAATCAAACTGCCATTGGGCTTATCAATAACAAGTCAATTAGCAGGCAGAGAGAGGTGCCGATCTCTAGGGGTCACCAATGTTTGTTAGATGGACATCTGCAGCGCTGTTTTCTTCGCCATGGCAACGGACCTACAGTAGCACTTTCCCTCTGTGTTTCTCTCGCTTTCTCTGTTTCTCTCATTCTCGGGCAAGCCGGAATGCTGCTTTTGAAGGAATAGTTCATCCAAAAATAAGAATTTGGTCAAATCCATATGACTTTCTTTCTTCCATTAAACACAAAAGGTGAAATTCCATGTTTTTGGAAGCCATATGATATCTTTGAATGAGGGAATGACTGGAATTTAAGTCTTTTTTTACTGAAAACCGACACATCCGCTGTAGCTCTCAAACCTCATTTGCGGTTTTGCACGTAATAAGATTGCAGCTCGTGATGCAACATGTTTAAATGTTTAAAATTGAACACAAGCGCAAGATTTAAGAGCTACATTTTCAATTAATAATGATTTAAATTTCTGTCTGTTCCTAACATAAAGCTATTGTATTACTTCAAAAGACTTAGCATACAGCGTCATATACAGTAGGTCATATGGACAACTTTATAATGCTTTAAAGGTATTTTTTGGAGCTCAACCGTGAAAATAGCCATCCATTTTCGTTGTATGAAAAATAACAACTTATAAGACAATAAACAATCACACATGTAACCTAAAATGCTATATATCGACTATGTCTTTCAGGCCCTTGAGGCATCTTTATGAAAGATGAAAGAACCTTTTTAAAACTGCTGTTTTATGTGACCATAATTTTCTTCAGTTTATAGACTTGGCTATAATGATTTGGCCAAAAGCAAAGTGTCTGCATGAAAATCACATTCCTTCGCATTACTGTGCACATTAATGAGGCTTTATTTATTTCCTCTTTCTCTCTCTTTCTCTTACTCTCTCTTTTTTGCTATCAATCAGTCTATTTATATATTTGTCTATTTAATCCATGTAATTATTTATTTTTCATATTTATTTGTGCAGTATTATAGTGTATTCAAGTATGCATTTAGTTGTTTGTTTGGTTGGTTTGCAGAAGTCTTGGCCCTCTGATAGTACTCTGTGTCTATGATGGGCCCCAGGAAAGGCTCTTGGGCACTCACTGTGTGTTTAATGACTAGTCCGACAGTGTCAAAAGGGCCTGCCGAAATAAGTCCAATTCTTATGCAAATATTGAATCAATATGCTTACAAATAAATCCCTTAAATTAATTTTTGATGACACGATCACGGTTCAGAGTGCAACTGCAACAGGAGCCACTTGTAGAACTAATTAATATTCATCAAAGTGACACAAAAAGCAAAAGCAGTGTCATCATGGATTACAAAAAGAAAAAACTGAAATACACTTGCCTCAGCAGTCAGAAATGTACTTATTTATTAGGGGACAAAATAAAATAAATAAATAAATTAAAATAATATAATAATATATACAGTATTTTATGTATAATTAAAAATGTGTGTGTGTGTGTGTGTATGTATACATATATATATATATATATATATATATATATATATATATATATATATATATATATATATATATATATATGTTCCATTTATGTCAAATACTTTATTTGAATCAATGTATTTTTTTTTTTTTTTAAATCTAATGCAATTTTGTTACTTTTGGTGCCAGTTTGCCTCAAGCAGGTATCCAAAACTGTCAAATGCAATCGTATTATAGGCCTACCCTATGTTTGTTGTGCATTTCCAAGTTTTGAATATGCAGTAAAGGTCATTTTATGCTGGCTGCATTGAGTAGATAGTTGTCAGCTTCCTTTTAAGGGATTCCACTGATCTGATGTGCTCTAACAGCTTTTTCTATACAGCTCAGATCAAATAGCCGAGCTAAAGCTTGTTGGTTCGGACCACCTGCTGGAGAGAGTGCAGCCATAAACAGCAGAAGGGCGCATCAGTTTGTATCTATGTGTCTTCTATTGATATGTTTACGATAAAGTATATGTTCATGTGCGTTTGTGTGTCTTAAGAACACATGGTATATGTTGTGTATGCTGTGTGTGTGAATGTGGTTTGCAACCCCCCTACCCACCCCAGATCTCCCGTGTTGTCTCTCAGGTGCTAAAATGTGGCGGTTAAAGACCCCACAGAGAGGTATAAATAGGACTATCTTCCTATGGAGAGAGACATTCTTTTATAGGAGAACCTAAGGAACACTCTTATACACAGAGACTAGAAGATAGACAGCCACAAACAAGAACGCACCAGGCCTCCCCTGTGCCCCCATGCGGAAAAGGACCCAGGGGAGAATTTGCCAGCTGAGCCTCAAAAACAAGGTAGGAGAACCCAGCTGACTGACAGATTGAGTGCTCTCAGCTGTTTGTGTGTGTATATGTCTCAGTAATTCACTTCATAGTTGAGAGCTGGAGAGTCCCAAGCTGAGAGGGGGGAAAGAGAACAAGAGAGAAAAACAGAGAGAAAATGCCAACATGCACCCGCCATGGGAGTGTTATGGTAAGCGCTTGTTGATTTATTGATCAGGAAAGGGAACCGTTTTACATTTTCATGGACTAGATGAGAGCGAAGCATTGTGACACAGTGGTTCTGAGACTCTGACAGCCGCCCGAGTGATGTGACTTCTTAAGTTAGTCCTTGTTTTTATTTGCGTTTTTTCCTCAAATGGTTGAGACACCAGTGTAGTGGATAGAATCTGTCTCATGAATGGCTGGCATTACAATTTTCCTTCATCTGATGTAAAGGTAGTTTACCCCAAAATTTACAATATAAAGATTTATTTACTCATGTTTTTCCAAACCCACATGACTTTCTTTTTATCCATGGAACACAAAAGGAGATGTGAGGGCTGAATGACAGCCTCAGTCATCATTCTCTTTTATTGCATTGTTTTCCAATACAATGAAAGTAAATGGTGACTGAGACTGAACATTCTAAGACATACATGTTTGTAACAGCATAAGGGTCAGTAAATTATGACACATTTGTTTTTAAATGCATTAATTTTGCTATGTTTATGCCTCTAATCCACACTAGAACGCCGTTTTCCTCCACCGAAAATAGAACGCTTCGAAAACACTCTTTATTTCCACAAACTTCTGAAAACAACGACTTCAAAACTGAAAATGGAGAAAACAGAAAACAGATTAGTGGAGACATTTTCGTTTGAAAACGCATGAATTTTGCTACATTTATACCTCTCATCCACACTCGAATGGTGTTTTCATCCACCCAAAATGAGCATTTCAAATACGCTCTACATTACCACATACTTGGGAAATCGATGATGTTAAAAACTAAAAACAAAGTTTTTAACATGTTATAGGTTTTTGTTTGAAAACGCATACATTTTTCTACATTTTAACCTCTAATCCACACTAAAATGGCATTTTCTTCTACCGAAAATAGAGGGTTTTGAAAACACTCTTCATTTCAGCAAACTTCCGAAAACAACGACTTTAAAATTGAAAATGGAGTTTTCAAACGAAAACGGATTATTGAGGATATTTTCGTCATCCACACAGAATGACGTTTTCCTCCACCGAAAATGAAGCATTTAGAAAACGCTCTACATTACAGCATTATTTAGAAAACAATTATGTTTGGAAACTGAAGACAGAGTTTTCAAACAAAAATGGAATAGTGTGGATGTGGCCTAAATCGTTATGTGTGCATCACAAGGGGCCACTCAAAACGAATGCGTTCTTGCAGGTTAAAAAGGAGCAAGATACAGCGCAGCGGAAGGAACATGGCTCAAGATGCATTTTTAACCTGACACGGTGTCTAAAAAACAGAGCGCTCCTGTGTGAGACACTGAAAAAAACAGCCAGACACAGCACAGCTGTCAAAAATGTCTGTCTAGTACATTTACATAGGAAAACAACAGAAAAACAGTCAGGATGAACGCAAAAACACGTTATATGTGAACGCCCCCTAAAACCTGTTCCACATAACTCATTGTGCCTCTCTCTCTCTTTCTCTCTTGCTCTCCATTAAATGCCAACAGGCTACTCTATGGCCTGAAACTCATGTTTCAGCACAGAAAATGACTATTATAACTGATTGACAGCCTTAGAGGTGTCCATTTAGCAAATGCTTGGTACCTGAGAAGTGAGAGGAGAAAAAATGAAACGAAAGATGAGGGATTGAAAAAAGGACATGGTGAGTCCCTGATCGGGAGTGTTAGGGAGGAGGAAAATGAAGTTTTCAGCGCTGGATCGATTCTCGAACGCTTGTCTCATGCATTTTACAGAAGCGCTAAATGCCACTTACCGTATAATACTGCACTCTGGGTCAGAGCAAAGCTTTCCCACTTGGGCTGGGATTTCAGGGCGCTTTTAACAAACTATGCTGTAGACTTAAGTAAATCTGTTTGATTGTGTCAGAGCCTTGGAAATAAGATTATTTTCGCACTTCTTTTGTGGATTTAAGAGTCTGAAACCCCTTTTCTATTACACCTAATAATATTTCTTGGCAGCCAAGCTAATCTCAGAGTCCCATAAACTCGCGATTCATGAAGAATTAATCTCATTCCTTCTAACTTTCTTGTCTCATTCTTGAAAGCAGCTGCGACTAAGCTGACGCCATGGACAAAGAGAGGTGGAGTTCTAAAGATGCTCCCAGAGCCTCAATGCCTGACGAACTTTCTCATCCTAAGTTCTCCGAATGGAAGTTTAAGCTCTTTCGGGTCAAGTCAATTGAGAAGGCCCCCCTGCCTAATGATGCAACTGTGGAGAAGGAGAACCAGGCTGAGGTGGATATGGAGATGGTGGGCTCCCCAGGAAGCATTATGAAGCTCTGTTTTGGGGGGAAGAGTAAGGAAAACTTGGAGGGATCTCGAGAGAGAGTGGATCTCAAGCTGCAGGAGATTGATACACATATGAATCTAATAAAGTGAGTCTAACACTCCCATTGGTTGGGTATTCAAAGTGATATGAGGTTTCAAAAGCTTTTCAAAAAAATAACCAATTTTCAAATATATGAATGCATGGTCTTTCAATTCACATATGGAAACGTGCTCACTGATTGTACTACTGTATGTCTAAGCATATTGATTCGACAGTGCTGAGTTTGTTTTAAAAATGCTGCAAGGTCTAATTGGAAAAAAAAAGTGTTGTAAGATATGCTTTTGATCAAACTGAATTATCTGATCAGCATGTCCTTGCTTTCAGTGTTGGGGATGTTGAGGGAATTAGTGATGCTATTAACTTAAGTACATTTTCAGTAGCCTGACAAAAAAGTGTAGCTTTTCCAGTAACAAGGTACTTTTTTCCAACAAGTAGTGGTGTAGTGCGACCAAACGCAAAATTGTAAATGTCAATTTGTTTGCACACGCAGCATTATTGGAATGTCTGAATATGTTTTAGTCAATTGGTTCATCCTAAATGGTTCTCTCTCTCATATGTGTTGGAAAGTCATTTTAGTGAATCGATTTGTCCTAAATATTTCTTCCTCTCTCATATGTAGCATTGGAAAATCAGATTCATTCTAGTGAATCAGTTCATTCAGATGATTCATATAAATAAATTGATTAAAAAAAAAAAAAAAAAAAAAAACATGATTCACCGATTCATGTCCCTGGACCCAGCACAATATTTTCAGTCTTCTTTTTTATTTTCAAATTATTTAATTAAATGCATGCTAAATAAATTACTTTGTATTCTAGTTTTAGTTGTATTTAGTGTAAATGTACCTTTTCAAACATTTGAAATTGTTCATTTGAAAACCATTTTCTTTTTCTTTTTTTTTTTTGAGCCAGGAAAATTCTGGATTGATCTAATTATAGAACTGAAATCATCGGATAGATATACTGTCTATATATTTTAAAAGTTATTGCCCTCGTAAAGGAATATTCCAGGTTCAATATAAATTAAGCTCAATCGATAGCATTTGTGGCATAATGTTGATTACCACAAAAAGTATTTTAGACTCATCCCTCCTTTTCTTTAAAAAAAGCAAAAATCGAGGAGGCACTTACAATGGAAGTAAATGAGGCCAATTTCTGGAGGGGTTAAAGGCAGAAATGTGAAGCTTTTTATTTTATAAAAGCACTTACATTCATTCTTCTGTTAAAACTCAATTATTATTTGAGCTGTGAAGTTGTTTATATCATCATTTTTACAGTCATTTTAGAGTTTGTTGACATTACATCTTCATGGCAGCGTAGTTGTAAAAATGGCTATAACTTTACACAGAAAAGGTTAGTAAGCGATTTTATCAAATTAAAATAATGTTTTTACGGATTAGTCCCATTTACCTCCATTATAATATTAATAATATTATGCCACAAAAGCAGTTGATTGAGCTTAATTTGTAATGAACCTGGAATATTCCTTCAAGGAGCTTCAATGTAGTTAGCTACTTTTTGTTAGTAGCTTGTAGTGTAGCTAACTAATTTTTCAAAAGATTAGCTTGACTGTAGTTTAACTACTTTAAATTACAGCTTGTAGCTTCCCCAACACTGCTTGTTGGTCTTTTGCTTAACTTAGCTTAGCTTCTCTTTTCATCCTTTGCAGAAGCCTTTGTCGTCTGTGTGGCCTCTCATTATGGAAAGCTAAAGGTACTGCGCATGAAGTCCAGGGTGACCTGGAAGAGTCCAGCAGGTGTGCTTTGCGCCGGATGGGCTGCAAGTTGGCAACCTGGCCTGAGGTAATCTTGAAGGTCTTCATGGTGGACGTGACAACCGACATGGAAACGGTCCATCCGTCCCTGTTCTGTCACCGGTGCTGGATGGCTGCCATGAGGGGAGGAGGGTTCTGTTCTTTCAAAAGGACCAGGATCCCAGCCTGGAAGCCCCACACCTCCAACTGCAACCTCTGCTTCCCCAAGAAAAGCTCTTATGAACGGATGAGAAAGAAGCGGATCAAGCCACTTAAAGGTGCGCACAGCCTTACGAAGAGAATCAAGAAGGACTCCTCAGCATCCTCAGGGGCCAATAGAGTATGGAGACAGTCCACAGAGAATCAAGGGGGATCAGGTGGGAAGGACTGGCTAAACCCATCTGTTCAGAGAGGACAATGGATGAAGACCATTACACTCTGCCAGAGAGACCATCTGAGCTCAAAGCTCATCCCCCAAGAGCTCCCAGTGGACTTGCTATGTGCAGTTACCTGCCAAGTGTGTGATCACCTTCTTTCCGACCCTGTCCAGTCCCCATGCCGACACCTGTTTTGCCGGGTCTGTATCGTAAGGTACAGTCACGCTTTGGGGCCACACTGTCCCACCTGTAACCAACAGCTGAATCTATCCCACCTGACCAGGCCAGCCAAGTTCTTTCTCTCCACTCTCAGCTCCCTGCCTCTTCTTTGCCCCAGCGAAGGCTGCAATCAATGGGTCAGATTAGACTCCTTTAGAGAACACTGCCTCAACCACTATCATGACAAAGAGTCCCATGAAGAACAAACACCTTCAGAACAGAACCTGGATGGCTACCTGCCCATCAACAAAGGTGGGCGTCCTCGACAGCATCTGTTGTCGCTGACCCGGCGGGCACAGAAGCACAGGCTTCGAGACTTGAAGAACCAGGTGAAAGTGTTTGCCGATAAGGAAGAAGGAGGGGATGTAAAGTCGGTCTGTTTGACGCTCTTCCTTCTGGCACTGAGAGCGGGAAATGAACACAAACAAGCAGACGAGCTGGAAGCCATGATGCAAGGTACTGCCAAGAAGCATATCACCCACAATATGTGACTGTCAAAGCAGTCGAAGTCAAATTAATACAACTAGAGTGAACAGATTTTTGCATTATGCATTATTGAGTCGCTTAAAGGGATAGTTCACCCACAAATGAAAATTCTGTCATCATTTACCCTTGTGTTGTCACATGTACAGTATTAGTTTCTTCCTTCCTTGGAACACAAAAGGAGATTTTAGGGCTCAGTCTCAGTCACCACTTTTATTGTATTGAAAATAGATGCAATGAAAGTGGATGGTGACTGAGACTAACATTTTGCCTTATTTTGTGTTTAGTGATGACAAAATATAAAAATGTAATCTAATATACAGTACGGTATCACTATTATTTTTCAGTATGTATAGTTAGTCTGGTTCTTAAATGCCTGACTGTAGATAAATGTATTCACTTTTCATAAAGCAACAGCTTTAACATGTAATTTTACATCATGATGTTTACATTTACTTCTTGCATATAGATGTATTAAATTAATTGAACATGCTCACAAGGTTATCTACATACAAAATTAATCCATACCTTGCTCGTATGGCTGACTGTCAATTTAAATAGAATAGTCACCACACTACTGAATGTGTGTGTATATGCACGTGAGACTCGAATACACAATAACAATTCTTGTAAAGAGCCTGTTAGGATGAAAACAACATCAGTAGCCCTTGTATCTGCAAATGACACAGCCAGAGTCTTCAGCCCCTGGGGGAACTGGGCCCAGCTGGTGTCTGCTTTCATCTGTAGCCAATAGATCAGTATCTCCAGCCCAGCTGAGTCACCTCTCATCTAACTTAAATATTAATAATCTCACTGATCTAGAACAATTACGAAATTGTCCATGCTGCAATTACAATCAGAATTTTAGAATTTCCATGTAGGATTTGCTGGTGCTTTGAAATTAGAACAGACAAACACACACACGTGCATACACACACATGAATATGATACATATGATCACATATGTCAACATTATGAAGTTTATCAAGAACATGTCCAAACACACACACACACACACACACACACACACACACAACACACACACAAAAAACACACTCAATGTACAGTATAAAGACATTTTTTAGTACCATTTTTTTTTGCATTGTGAAATTTTTATTATTCTCATTACTGTAATATAAAAAATAATGATATATTATTTAAATTGAAATGTATTTATACAACATGTTAGTATTTGTTGTATTGCAATAAATGTATGCTGATTTTCCATTTAAAAACACTTTATTAGTATTTTTTTTTTATTTAATATGGTAAAAAATTACAGTAATAACAATTTTATGAGAATCATCTTTGAGAATGAGATTTGAGGACAAAAACTAAACATATGCCCGGATATCTCGTAAACCCCGGTTGCGCAGTTGAAATATCAGACCATTGGATGGTTTGCTTTTTTGTTTCACCTTTATTTAACCAGGAAAGTCACTTAAGAACAAAATTCCTATTTACAATAACAGCCTGAATGGTGCGATTGACCAACCAGAATCAAGTATTCCAGAGATCTGTGTAATAACATTTCTTATTTGTTTCTTCTGATTCTGGGGTGATATACGACCCAGACTTGTTCTTTTTTTTCTTCTTCTTCTTTTTTTTTTTTTTTTTGGTGATATTCGCCCACAAGCATACAAACAAATCTCTATATCAATTTCTTGTGCTCTCTTTCTTACTCACTTTCTTTCTTTGTTTATCTTACCCAAACAGTTCTATGAATACATAATATACTTCTGATTCAGTCTCACACAGTTTTGTTTTCCTTCTGTATTCTCTTCCAGGCAGGGGATTTGGCCTACATCCTGCAGTGTGTTTGGCTATAAGAGTCAACACCTTCCTCAGCTGCAGTCAATACCACAAGATGTATCGCACTGTCAAGGCCACTAGTGGCCGCCAGATATTCCAGCCTCTGCACACTCTACGCAGTGCTGAGAAAGAGCTTCTTCCTGGTTTCCACCAATTTGAGTGGCAGCCGGCTCTCAAAAACGTTTCCAGCTCCTGGAATGTGGGTATCATTGATGGCCTCTCTGGTTGGACGGACTCTGTGGATGATGTCCCTGCTGACACCATTGCTAGAAGGTTCCGCTATGATGTTGCCCTGGTCTCGGCATTAAAAGACCTGGAGGAGGACATCATGGAGGGGTTGAGAGAAAGAGGGCTGGATGACAGCACGTGCACCTCAGGCTTCACCGTGGTGGTAAAAGAATCATGTGATGGTATGGGAGATGTCAGCGAGAAACATGGAATGGGTCCAGCTGTGCCTGAAAAGGCGGTGAGGTTCTCCTTCACGGTCATGTCCATCTCCATCCGAGCTGAAGGTGAGGAGGAGGCCGTTACCATCTTTCAGGAGCAGAAGCCAAACTCAGAGCTCTCCTGTAGGCCTTTGTGCCTCATGTTTGTGGATGAGTCAGACCACGAGACCCTCACGGCCATCTTGGGACCTGTAGTGGCAGAGCGGAAAGCCATGATGGAAAGTCGGCTAATTTTGTCTGTCGGTGGTCTTCTACGCTCCTTTAGGTTCATCTTCCGAGGCACAGGCTATGATGAGAAGATGGTACGAGAAATGGAAGGCCTAGAAGCTTCAGGTTCCACTTACATATGTACCCTCTGCGACTCAACTCGAGCCGAAGCTTCTCATAACATGGTGCTACATTCCATCACACGTAGCCACACTGAAAACCTTGAACGATACGAGATCTGGAGAACAAATCCATTCTCTGAGTCTGCCGAGGAGCTCCGTGACCGGGTCAAGGGTGCTTCCGCCAAGCCTTTTATGGAGACCCAGCCCACCCTGGATGCCCTGCACTGTGACATTGGCAATGCGACTGAATTCTACAAGATCTTTCAGGATGAGATTGGCGAAGTCTACCAGAAAAGCAACCCGAGTCGAGAGGAGCGCCGTCGTTGGCGGTCAGCCCTGGACAAACAGCTGAGAAAGAAACTCAAACTCAAGCCTGTGATGAGGATGAATGGAAACTTTGCCCGCCGACTGATGACACGTGAGGCCGTGGAGGTCGTCTGTGAGCTTGTTCCTTCCGAGAAACGTCGCGAGGCACTACAGAAGCTGATGGAACTCTACCTCCAGATGAAGCCAGTGTGGCGTTCCACCTGTCCCGCCCGAGACTGCCCTGACCAACTGTGTCGATATAGCTACAACTCTCAGCAATTTGCCGACCTCCTTTCCACCATGTTTAAGTACCGCTATGATGGCAAAATCACCAACTACCTCCACAAGACTCTGGCCCATGTGCCTGAGATCGTTGAAAGAGATGGATCAATTGGAGCATGGGCCAGTGAAGGTAATGAGTCGGGGAACAAACTCTTCAGACGCTTTCGTAAGATGAATGCAAGGCAGTCTAAAACATTTGAACTCGAAGATGTGCTGAAACACCACTGGCTGTACACATCCAAGTATCTACAGAAGTTTATGGAGGCTCACAGGAATTCTGCGAAAGCTCTGCAAGCCACATTCAACCCAGAAGAAACCCCAGATGAAGTTGACATGGCTCTTGATGTGCAAGATTTTTGATTGACTTTCTTTAATGGACCATTTTTCTTGCTAAAAAAATGGTTAAATAATTGATTTTATTTCTTGAGATGAGATGCAATATTAGGCGTAATAGCTTTATTATTCACTTCCATTCATTTTTAAGGTAGTGCATAGAAGTGAGCTAAATTGTTTTATGGCACAGATAAAAGTGTATGGGAATGGCAATTCTTTCTCCCCAGCTTTAACAGGCAAATGTTCTGTGTTTTATCTCTTGCTGCTTGTGAAATTTGAGGGAGTTTATTGTATTGGCAGGATGTGATACATTCACGAATTCATACAGAAGGGTTATTTATGTGAACGCACAAGGGAACTGTAAGTCACTGGAATTGTGCTAAAGGAGCCCCACATTTATGATGGCTGTAAAAATATATCACACAGGGCAAAAACAAAATGGAATTAGGAAACTCAAACTGTCTCCATTGCGTGAGACCCAGAGAAAGGGATAACTTTATTTCCATACTGTGCATTACAATATTCTGATTGGGGTTCACTGGGCACAAAAGACTCTGAATGACCCATAGGCACTATATTACATTATTTGCACATTCAAGTAGATTCAGAGTATCGGCATACTCTACCTCAGTTTTCAGTCTTCAATCTCACAAGTCCCAAAGGACATTTGCACCACACCATACACAAATACACTTTCAAACCCATTCTTGAAGAAATGGCCATTTCATTTACAGAAAAAATCACCTATTGACTCAATTTTTCAAGCTTCTTTTTGTTTATGTGTTACTTTTTCACCTCATTTACCTCAGTTAATTAATTATGCGTTTTGTTTATTGGTTCTAGATTACATGCATTGTGTTTACATTGTACTCCTTCAAACTGAGAAGTTTTTCAGTGATCCACTGTTTACTTTATAAATACATTTGATTGATTTCTTGTTTTAACTGATTTGATTTCTTTGATATTATACATGTATTCTGTATTTTACCCCTAAACCTTGGGTACTACTAGTTGTTATATTAGCTATTATTTTATTAATCCAAAGGCACCTCTCATGATTATATTTAGGGGACATATGTTGTGTGGGTAAAATTGCATGTCTGTTTATATACTGTAGCTTTATGCTGAAGACATGAGCATGTTTTATGGCAATATGCCATTTTTGTTCTGTTTTAAATGATTTGGAATGAAAATGCTTTGGACAAACCATTCTTTATTGTAAAAATAATTATGTTTGTAGACTGGCACAAAACATGTTCTTGACTCAACATTCTTTCTTTCTTTCACTGTGTGAGAACATTACAGTGATTGTTGTAATTCATGAACGTGTGGATTTATACTTTACATTTGGCATGTCAATTATTGAATATAATTTTTTAATAAATTACATTTTACTCTTGCTCTGCCACATTGTTCATAAAAAGGAAATAAATAATTAAACCAAAAAGCCAATTGAGAATGTCAAATTTTGTGTCCTATTGTATGTAGAAATGCAGATAAGACAGACAGCTGACATTAGCACGGAGGTTTCCTTTGGCGTCAAGTCAAGAAAGAACATACTGTATAAAGAAAAAAATCAATTTTAATAAGCAACATGAAAACATGAAGGAAAATATAATCCATTTTATTGAGCTTTTTTTGATCAGCTTTTTAAGCAGACAAACACATTCTAGAAGCTGTTTTTCTACATTTTTAAAAAACAATAAATCATCAGCTTAATAATAATAACAGGCAAATGATAATGAGTAATGAAAGTAATCATTTAGTCACATGCAGTCCCAACTTATAAGCTTATTCATTTAATCACCATTAAATTTCTGTCCTTTTAATCAGCCTGAAAAATACACTTCTCCGATTTTTTGCTAATATAAAACCCACAATAAAAATTATTACAATAAACAATGTAAACCAAGCTTTGTCCGATAGGAATACATTTTTAAACACATGTTTCATATTATGAGATGATATAGGGAATGTAACAACAACTCAATCAAAAAGCCTTCTGATGAAACTCTTCTTTGCTGGGGTAATTTTCAGTGACACTGGAGCCTTGCGGTGGGTCATCTTCATTGGGACTCGCTTCAAAGGCAACAACTGGCGTGGTGGGGTCATTTCTTGCTTAGGCAGGCCTCCGTGATCCAGGCAAAAGTACTTGCTGTTGCCTTGAGAGAGGTGGAGCAAAAGGCTTTCAGATAGCTCCATGCATTGGGCATGGACCCAATGTCCACCTTCACCCCTGGAGCAGAAAATCATTGCAGGTCGGGTGAGCTCAGTAGAGTAGTAGGGCTCCCAGGTGTTGGGGTCTACCTGGCAGGTGAGGCAGCACTTGATCCAATAGCCTGTCTGCGATTCATCCTCCTCATCTTCCTCATTGTATGTGTCACCCTCTCCATCACTACTATACTCCAGCTCATGAGGTTCTCGGCCAAAGTAGAGCTCCTCAGAGTCTTCCAATGGTGCTGAGTCCTCAAAATCAGTGGACTCCTGACTGCAACCCTGAATTGTCTCGTCTCCATCTTGTTCATGCTGGAAGCTCACCTGGTAGAAGTGGTAGGCATCTGGTGGGACTGGATTTCCTTCTGATGGGACTGCCATCAAAGCACGTCCTTTGCCCAAGGCTCCACCAAACCAAGTACGACTATGGCATATCTCGGTGGTCCACTGCGGGGGTTCACGTGGCTCCATGTGTACTCCGACATCATCCAGACCAACATAGGTGCATTCCATTCGCTTTTGGGTCTCGGATTGGTAGCCACCGATAATGATGTACTCATGGTGGCCAATGGGAGTGGCGATGGCACTGGTAATGGCCAGACCATCATGAAGAACATCACAAGTGATAACAGGGCTTCCTAGGAGAAGCTCCACATGCAGGCGTATCAAACGAGGTGGTCGGCAATCAGAACTGAGAATGTGGCCACCTAGGAAGTAGACACAGTCCTCTCTCGCCAGAGCCACATGAAATGACTGGCCATCCGTAAGCTCTGGGAAGGTATGGGCCGAACTGCAACCAAACTCCAGGTCAATAAGGAAAACTTGTGGTGGACAGTCCACCACACTGTTCCAGTTCTGTGTGGTTCTCTCAGTGGGAGGCATGTAGGACCTGCCGCCAAACAAAACGCAAGCGGTCTTTCCTCGGCTGTGGATCACACTGATGGTGTGTCCGTATCGACCGCTAGGAGAGTCTCCAACCAGCTCTTTCTCTTGACATCTCAATGTAACCTTACGGTTGCATCCTCTGCTGTCTACGCTTAGAATGTAGAGGCTTGAGGACAGCTCATTGTTGGGTGTTCGCCCACCATGAATGAGGTAGCATTCAGGACTGCCATCATGAGGTTTAAAATGAGCTATTGCTGGACATCGAAGGGGAGGGAGATAACAGGAGTTGTTTGAGAAAGAGATGGCACGAAGCTTGAGTTCTCCATCTTTTAGACGCACACCAAAGATCCCAGTTGGACATGAACGTTTCGGCCAGCCCTTTTGACCAAAGAGGTAAACATCACCCTCCAGCTCTAGTAAGGAGCAGCCTGGTTGCACAAGTCCAGCACAGTTCACAGCAGTCACAGACTTTAAGGACATCCTTATGCAGGTACCTGTGTAGAATAGAATACAATAGAAGTTATTATAAAGATTTTTTTTTTTTTTTAGTTCAACTTATCATACAAAAACACATAGCATAACGATAATATGGATATGCAACAGTCACATATTGGTCCATATAATATAATAACACAACCCGCACCACAGTAAATAAAGGCTACCGCTCCAACCACATACAGTATGCTCAACCCATTGTTAATACATACATTTGGCCCCAGTCATCAGATATTGTACAACTCCTCAATAAATGTCCAAGAAGTTATGCAATATGTGATTGGGTTGGGTTGAAATGTATGTATTCACAATCAGTTGAGTTCCTGTATTGATGGAAAGGTTTATACTGTATGTATACTTCTATGAAAAAAGCAGTAAAATATAACTGAAAAATTTCTCTTTTTTCTTCTTCTATAAATCTGTAGTATATAAACATTTTCTTAAAAATTACACAATGATTCTCAGGTGAATTACACGGATTGAAGAATTTGATTAAAAACAACGCGGAACCATATCACGATTTCCCTGTTTCCCTGAGAACACGGAAGCGGACAGGTTGTAGTTTTTCCTCCCCCCTTTCCCATTCACAACTCACGTTAAAGTTGCAATAAAAATACTACATTTCCCAGCATTCTGTGCTGAAACTGGTCTTTCTCGCGCTGCATTAAAACGGTAAGTTTGAGGTTCTCATTATGCGCTCTGAACACGCTCATTTCACAATTTCTTTAAACATTCAACAGCATTTCTACTTTGTGACACTTTTTATTTTACATGTGTCTTTAGCTAAAAATATTAGCTAGGAAAATCGCATTAAACAAGCAAAATGAGCAGGACTGGCTATTAATATCAGCGCAGAATGACATTACTCTATTGACAGCAAAATAAAGATTAAAGCTCAAAGCTTTTAACAACCAATCTTTATACATTTTTACATATATATATTTATGGATGTATTTTTTTTTTACATTACTATACATTAAACAGAACATTACAATGGCATTGTTCCAAAACATTTTATATACTGAATATATAGTAACTTTCCCTAATAACTTTCTATTTGTCTATCTATTCCTTACCTCCTTGGTAGTGCACTCCGAAATCTGAAAGCTGTTTGTTGCTGGTAACTTTTATTTCAGATATATAAAAACAAATGGTTTAGTGACAGTGGATGAGGCTCAGTGTTTGTGAAGGTTGACTGGCTCATCTTGAGGTTAACTGTCTGTAACTGTTGCTTTCAACAGGTGGCTGAGCACATCACACAAAGTTTGAATGAAAACAAGGACAAAGTCAGTGCATCACTGGTTTGTATGTTGATGTGGACTTTAAATGTGTGGTTTGTAGCTGATGATGATTCAATCAGCTGAAAGATTCAACAGACTGATATAAATTAGATGCAGTTTTTGCATGTAACTTCACAGCTGGAGTGTGTAAACTTAATGTGGATCTCCAATATGCTCATCTTGCAGGTGATGCATAACTGATTTAAGTACTGTATAAGTCCAAATTTGTTTTAGTGTGTCACCATCAAAAAATGCTAAACGATTCCTGTTTAAATTTAAAACATAATTTGGAACCAATCCTAAAGGATTCTTATGGGAATGTTCTATAAGAATTCCAATGGGAATTTTCTCTAAGAATTCTAATATGTATTAACCCCCACCACCATTCTAACACATTCTAAACAACATGACAAAATGCCCATGTAGGACATCAAAATAAATAAATTGTTCAGAATTCCACAGCCTTGGCCTTAACTGACTGGTAGCCACACATTTATATATATATTTTTTTAAAGAAATATTACATAAATAGTACTCCAATAGTACTCTAATCAGTTAAGAATGATAACAAAAAGCCAGTTTATCTTGTAGGATCTTATTCTATTCTTAAAGGATTCTTATTGGATACCACTAAGATTGGTTCAATTATAATATACATTTTAATAGGAATCCTGTACACATTTTATGTGGTTCTTGTTCAGGGTTCATATTTAGTCTTCTGTTCTCTATATCTTGGCATTGCACATTTCAAGCAATGCCTTGAAGAATACATTTTTGGAATCACAGAGATGTTCTCTTTAAGGACAAGACCCTCCAAAACATGCTCTTTATAATGGATCTGTAATAGCATATCATGTCACTGTTTAATAAGCTGTTAAAATCATCTTGCCGTGTATTTGAGTTGTGTATGGCACAATGTTCGGTGAGGAACAGAATGGTTCTCTCTTATTACACCAAATACCAAATACAGAGTGAGTCACACATCAAATTTTGGCAGGGGGTAGTTCAGAATTGTAAAGATACTCCTTATTTCCTGCAGGCTTATATTTTCATTAGCTGTTTCTGCTCGGCGGCTCCTTAAAAGAAAGGAGAGGAATTAGGAGACTGTTATTTGAAGAGAGAGAGATAGAAAGAACAGCTGTGCCTGCCCTATTAGCATAATGTTTTTATGTTTTGGGGAGCTGTGTGTGTGTGTGTGTGTGTGTGTGTGTGTGTGTGTGTGAGAGAGAGCCCTCATGCAGTTGTATATTTGTTTTGGAGGCCAATAGATTGTGTGTGTGTGTGCGATAGACGAAAGAGCATGCAAAACAAAGAGCCATAACCACGTGTGCCTGAAAGAACAGTAAAAACACAAACAGCCAGGCACCTGTGTCTCTGAGCTAGTGCTGAAGAGCAGGGCCTGTGTAGATGAGGCTCATCGGCTCCCCTGAGGCACAAAAGAAAAGAAAAAATTCCTCCGGTGTCTCCAAGCGCACTGCACTGGCAAGCTTTATTCTTGCAGTCAAACGCTCTTACATGGCAGTGTTCACACTTACAAATGTAGTAAAATAAACCTGTTGAGTCCTGGAGGAGATCTGCGTATCGCTGATGTAAATAAATGTCGCCGTTAGCCAGGTCTGCCGCAGAGAGACATACCGAAACGAGAGAGCAATGTGATGCATTGCAACAAAACTAGAACGTCCCCATTATCCGCAATAATCAACGAAGATGTAAAGGACTTTCAGTGTAGACGGCTTCATTGATTATGATAGTAGCAATGTTTCTCACAACACGTCTAAAATCCAGTTCATTTTATTAAATCAGTCCGTTTGGAAAGTTTTTTCAGTTAGTTCAAAAACAGATTTACAGATTCGTAAGTCATCTCAAAAGTGTTTCCAAGAAGTCACATAGTGACATTTTAAGTGTTCTTTTTTTGGGGGTAATAAACATATAATTAACATCTAACAAGATTTCGTATGAAAACGCTTTGATTTTGCTATGTTTACGCCTCTTATCGGCACTGGAACAGTGTTTTCCTCCACTGAAAACGGAGACTTTCGAAAACACACTCTACACTCGCATACTTTGAAAAAACTATGTTTTCAAACTCCACACTAATGTGTTTTTAGATGAACGTACTTTGATTTTGCTATGCCATAGTCCCTTTCAAGGCAAGTTAGTCCACTCTGCGGGCATCTTGGGTATGCTCTTGCGCAAATATTTTCTGTGGGTACAAGCGGCATGAAAGTACAGCTCATATGTACTTGAAGGTGGAAAATCTCCAAAATGGTTGGTCTATATTACAATCAAATAACATATTTTAAATCAGCAGTAAAATCTGATAACAATGGTGTCATAAATTGTGCTTCTTTATCTCAGATCATGCTAAAAAAACGCTATTTGTCAGGCTGGACCAGCTAATGCCCATGCGCATTCTCGAGTTAACTAACAGGCGATGTCTGTATCTAAAAGGTGATTGGCTCTTTTAACTGTAAGGCGGGACTTTTATTTCTACATCTGCCATTTTTGGCTTACCAATTTCTCCCATTAATATGAATAAAAGTGCTCCGTCTCTCATCCACACTGGAATGGAATTTTCCTCCATCGAAAATGGAGACTTTCGAAATGGCTCCCCAGTACTGAATTCTTTGGAAAACTGCATATTCAGACAAAACAAAAGGACATTTTCAAACTCCAGAAAAATCTGTTTCCGTTTGAAAACTCAGTTTTCAGTTTTAGAGAGCGTTTTCACGTGCTTCATTTTTGGTGTTGGAAAACGGCTTTCTAGTGTGGTGGCGTAAATATAGTGAAATCAGTGCATTTTTAAATGCATTTACGTTAATTACGTTAACATGCATTCACGTTATACAGGTGCATCTCAATAAATTAGAATGTCGTGGAAAAGTTCATTTATTTCAGTAATTCAACTCAAATTGTGAAACTCGTGTATTAAATAAATTCAGTGCACACAGACTGAAGTAGTTTAAGTCTTTGGTTCTTTTAATTGTGATGATTTTGGCTCACATTTAACAAAAACCCACCAATTCACTATCTCAAAAAATTAGAATATGGTGACATGCCAGTCAGCTAATCAACTCAAAACACCTGCAAAGGTTTCCTGAGCCTTCAAAATGGTCTCTCAGTTTGGTTCACTAGGCTACACAATCATGGGGAAGAATGCTGATCTGACAGTTGTCCAGAAGACAATCATTGACACCCTTCACAAGGAGGGTAAGCCACAAACATTATTTGCCAAAGAAGCTGGCTGTTCACAGAGTGCTGTATCCAAGCATGTTAACAGAAAGTTGAGTGGAAGGAAAAAGTGTGGAAGAAAAAGATGCACAACCAACCGAGAGAACCGCAGCCTTACGATTGTCAAGCAAAATCGATTCATGAATTTGGGTGAACTTCACAAGGAATGGACTGAGGCTGGGGTCAAGGCATCAAGAGCCACCACACACAGAATGTCAAGGAATTTGGCTACAGTTGTCGTATTCCTCTTGTTAAGCCACTCCTGAACCACAGACAACGTCAGAGGCGTCTTACCTGGGCTGAGGAGAAGAAGAACTGGACTGTTGCCCAGTGTTCCAAAGTCCTCTTTTCGGATGAGAGCAAGTTTTGTATTTCATTTGGAAACCAAGGTCCTAGAGTCTGGAGGAAGGGTGGAGAAGCTAATAGCCCAAGTTGCTTGAAGTCCAGTGTTAAGTTTCCACAGTCTGTGATGATTTGGGGTGCAATGTCATCTGCTGGTGTTGGTCCATTGTGTTTTTTGAAAACCAAAGTCACTGCACCCGTTTACCAAGAAATTTTGGAGCACTTCATGCTTCCTTCTGCTGACCAGCTTTTTAAAGATGCTGATTTCATTTTCCAGCAGGATTTGGCACCTGCCCACACTGCCAAAAGCACCAAAAGTTGGTTAAATGACCATGGTGTTGGTGTGCTTGACTGGCCAGCAAACTCACCAGACCTGAACCCCATAGAGAATCTATGGGGTATTGTCAAGAGGAAAATGAGAAACAAGAGACCAAAAAATGCAGATGAGCTGAAGGCCACTGTCAAAGAAACCTGGGCTTCCATACCACCTCAGCAGTGCCACAAACTGATCACCTCCATGCCACGCCGAATTGAGGCAGTAATTAAAGCAAAAGGAGCCCCTACCAAGTATTGAGTACATATACAGTAAATGAACATACTTTCCAGAAGGCCAACAATTCACTAAAAATGTTTTTTTTATTGGTCTTATGATGTATTCTAATTTTTTGAGATAGTGAATTGGTGGGTTTTTGTTAAATGTGAGCCAAAATCATCACAATTAAAAGAACCAAAGACTTAAACTACTTCAGTCTGTGTGCATTGAATTTATTTAATACACGAGTTTCACAATTTGAGTTGAATTACTGAAATAAATGAACTTTTCCACGACATTCTAATTTATTGAGATGCACCTGTATGTTATGATTTCAGCAGTTTTACCACCAAATAAAGTTTTGAGTTTCAAGAGGCGAGTGACTGACAAAGACTTTGTGAATCAGTTCGATTTTGTCATTAATAAGAGCCAGTGTGAACTACCAGAATATCCCCATTATCCGCAATAAACTGCAAAGATTTTGTGCACTTTTGGTGTAAACAGCTTTGTTGATTACGATAGTAGCAGAGTTTGTAGCAACACGTCTAGAATCTGATTCGTTTTAGTGAATGAGTTCAGGTCAGTGCGGACAGTTTGTTTAAATAAGTTAGTTCAAAAACAGATTTACAGATTCATAAGTCATCACTCAAAAATTTTCCCAGAATTGAAAATGCATAGATTTTGCTACGTTTATGCCTGGCTACGTTTGCTATGTTTACCTTCACCGGATACAGAGACTTTTGACATTTAGACATTCTTTGGAAAACAACTTATTCAAACAAAATTTCACCAAAAGTTTTCGGTGGAGGAAAACACCGTTCCAGTGTAATGAAATCGATGCTTTTTTAAACAAAAACTTATTAGTGTGGACGTGGCCTTAAATTCTGCTGTTAATTACTGTTTTCATCTAAGTTATGTAGGTTTTATAAAATGTGGGGTTAAATGTCACGTTACGATTCCTCGCAGTTTGGCCAATTGGCGAATTGATGATTTTGCGAAGTTCGATCTGGTCATTAACAAGAACCAGTTTAACAAAACGATTAATTCGATTTTTATCTTTATTGGATGAGGAAACATTTAAATTTTTTCTTCTAAAAAAAAAAAAATTACTATGTAAACAGTTAAAATGCACTGAGAAAGTAGTATGCTGCATTGTTGTCACATGACCTTACTATGTTACATGTTTTATTCAGCAAGTTGTGTTCAGTTAGATTACCTCGGAAATAAAAAAACAGTTAATTTGTATTTATAATCCAATTTTGTGTAAATATTTATTCTTTACAGTGTGCTCAGAATACATACAGAAAATTTGCATACACTGCACAGTACAGTATAGTAATAGAAATAGTATAAGTAGTATGGTACAAGTAGTATGCTATTCCGAACATAGTCAGCGAGAGGGAAGAAGAAGGCCAGTGTTACAGCTCACACCCGAGGCCATGCAAGGATTTGCGCTGTATTACTGATAGAGGAGAGTAATTAGACTCAGGTGTAGCACCTGTTTCTGTCCCCGCTAATGTTGTGCCACCTGACGATGGTTCTCCCCGGGGCCGAATTGACGAATGACAGAGCGACAGCACAGAGGTTTTGACTATGATTGCCGCCATTCTTCATTATTTTTTTATGTCATGGCAATCACTGCCCGTCCCCCTTTCCAACTGTCATTGATTGTAATTAAGCTGAACTTCACAATGATAATTTCATTCCAATCAGGGCTAATGTGACTGTAATGCCTATTGCCGGGTCATAAGTGACCTGAAGAGAAATGAGCCTAGCTGGATCCCTTCATAATTTTTTGTATTTTGTCATGGTTTTTGCCAATGTATACGATTCTTTTATACTGATACTTTTGCATTTGTCTCTTCTTCAGGCTCTCTGGCTCTTCACAGAGCAGCAGAATACAATTGTCTGTCCTGTTTAGGGTGTTAAACGTTTTTCAGTTTTGAAAGAGTGACTGTAATTGTTCTGTAATCACATTCTAGAAATTGAAGCTTGACATCAAAAACATTCAACACTTTAATGGAAGTGACAACCAAGTTTTGAGAACAAGTTTGGTTGATATGTGCTGTTTGAAAGGAACCGTATTTGGTACGGTAAATGCTGGTAAATGCATTGTCAAATGCATTGTCAATCCAAACACTGTGTGAACGTAGCCTCTTTCTCTCAGCAATTTTTTTTTTCTGATTGTTTTGTTTCTTTCTCTCTCTTTGTCTGATAGGTTTGACAGGATGCCAGGTTTAGTTCAGGGCTCAGTTGAGGAACACCATGACCAGACCATGACTGAAGCTCTGGAGCAGTTTCTTAACTCCCCAGAGCAAAATTACGAGCAGTTCCTGACCACCTTCACCTACCTGATGCCAGGTGAGCCTTACTGAATGCCAAACAAATCTTCTCTCCCCTGAGACGTCCTCAGACGGATGTATTGTATCTTTGCCTGTGGTCTTTGGTCTCACTGTCGTAACCTATTCCAGAGAACGAGAGGGATCCATGTTTGACTGTCCCTGGAGGACATGGAGACTCATCCCACAGAGAGATGGACAGCAGTCGAGAGGGACAGAGAGATGGAGTGACAGAGACTGAGGAGAGTGCATTCCAATTGGAAGGACAGGCGAATCGCTGCTCACCGCCTGCTGATCAGGAAGAGGTCAGAGCCTTACACACACACACACACACACACACACACACACACAAACAAATCCGACTTATGTCTGACTGTTTCCACCATCGGGCTAAACAGTTCTCATCGCAAAACCATACAGTTCTGTGCAGATCTGGGCCATTTGGCGCAGTTACAGTTTCTTTTTCCACTGTGGTGTGTTGAAATCAGGAGAATATCTGTAACAGATCTGTCTGTTGGCAGCGGCGGCGTGAGAGGTAAACATTGGAGCAAGTGCACTATAGAGGATAATCGCTTGTTCCAGTTTTTAGGACTGCTTTTCCCCCCTGGTTTTACTCTGCTAACACACAGAAAAGACACGGCCCATTTTGCAAAAAGGAAAGAAAAAGACTAGAAGTTTATCATCATGAGGGCTCGTGTATGCCACCGGACATGAACATGCAGAAAGGTAAAAGTTCCCACACTAGCTAAAAAAGATATTTATTGACAAAATATATTATACGTATTATATGAAAAAAGTATATGAGAATATATTGATATATTTAGTTTTAACGAGCTCATAATATGCTTCCCTGATGAAAAAGGCATGAAAAAAATAAATCTAGGCTACAGTAACAGTTGTAGTAATCCTTTTATTGTAATACCATCCTCATAAAATCACGAAGATACACTAAACATACACTATTTTTTATTAACTTCAGCCAAATATTAGCAAACTTGCCAAGCTAGAAACAATTAAAAGCACTATAAGTTACATTGGCGTTGGCAAATTGACAAACGTGAGTCGCCACATACTAAAGCCATTCCACCAGCATTGTTGAGAACGGTTGAGTACCGCTAAGCTCACCGTGCAGAGAGCGGTTTATAATGGTGCCATGCCGAATCATGCTCAAGTCGAAATGCTACTGTAACCGTTCCGTAGCATGCTCAGAACCGTTCGGCCCGATGGTGGAAAAGTGGCTATAGAGTGTTTAGGGTTGTCTCTTTGTTTTGGGCCAGTAAATAACCACCTAGCAACCACATAGCATGATTCTGGTAACCAGTCACAACAACCTAGCATTGTGGTGGTAACTTTTGTATGGGCAAGCACCACTCACATATTTTGCAGAATACAACCACCTAGCAATCATAAAGCAATGACATAGAAACATGACAAAATACACTCAGAACACCTTAGCAGCCACATAGCGACACTCTAGCAACCACCAGAACTCCCTAGGAACCACTTAGAAATAAGCTAAAAACACTCAAAACACCACATGACAACTGCCTGGCAACCATCCACAACAACCTACTGTAGCATCATGGCTAGGTTGTTGTGTATTGTTTTGTTGTTCTTCTTCTGGTAGAGCATGGTGCTAACAAAGCTGTGGTCATGATGCATATTGATACAATGTATACCTTAAGTGCATTGTAAAGGCGGTTACACACCAGACGAGAAGCGCCACGACGTGTTGTGGGTAGGAGACCGCACAGGTTTCAAACACATGGCATGTCAATGTGGTTCAGGTGTAAATGTGGTGACGACTTTTTATGAGTAAGTACTACTCACGGTTTCTTCTGAAAATGTAAAAAGGTCTCCCATCTTTTCTCTGTTTTCCCTCTTTCTGATGTATTTCTGCTCCTATAATTGGAAATCCTTCTCTTAGATTCTTGGACGGCTTCATTGAGATGTGTATTTTGGTTATTTGTCTCTGCGTGTGTGTGTGTGTGTCAGTGTGTGAACGGTGCTTAAGACTCCTGCCTGGCTCACGTATTGATCTCAGTGGGGCTCTGGCGAGCCTCATCACTGGTTACTGTCAATAATACAAAGCACATCAGCCAACAGCACAGGCCAGTCAATGCTAAAAGAGCCTCTGCCATACTGTATGTAGCTCCTTGTCACCGGCAGAGAAAAACAGCTGTATTGATTATATTGTTGTTTTGATTGTAATCACAACGGTTCACATGGGAGCTGTCATTTCAGAGCGTCGTTAAATGAAATTAGATAGTGAAGGTGAGTTTATGAGTTTGTGTGTGTTTATACAGGTGGTGTTGGATGGTGGATGTGTTGGAGGAAGACTGGGGAATGCAGGGAGGCCCGATCCAGGAACACCTGTGAAGGTAAATGGTCAGATGTTGACATATAAAACCTCAGTTGAAGGCCTGTTCACACCAAGAACAAAACAACTCAAACTTAATTAGAAATAAGATTTAAGTAGAAATTTTCAGCACAAAAATCAATCTCTCTCTCTCTCTCTCTCTCTCTCTCTCTCTCTCTCTCTCTCTCTCTCTCTCTATATATATATATATATAAAAATAATATTTATATATTTTTGGTGCTGAAAATTTCTATTTAAATTTTGGTTAATCTCCCTTAAATTCAATGTGACATGCCATTCAAAACACATTTTACTTCCATAATGTGATGTATTTCAGGGTACAACACTATCAAGCGGGGCTGGATTTTATGTATAGTGAATTGATTGGATGATAAAAAGTGGGCATTCTGTACCAAAATGGAGCAAGTTTGACCTGAAACAATGTCTAAATGAAAATATTGCTCAACATCATCCATTAGGATAAAGGGAAAGTTGTTGCAGGTTATTTCATTTTGATTAAAGATTACGAAGACTCTTTTTCTGTCATCTTTAATAACATTCACAGTTGAATCTTTCACAAAAAGACTAGGAATGTGCATTTAGAATGTTAACAGGGTCAATTTTGATTCCATGTCTTTTATATAATATATTTTTACTCTCAAAGTCAAATTAAAAACACATTATAAACTCATTTACTCTCATTTCAAAGTATAAAATTATTCTTTTTTTTTCTCCAAAATGTGCCATAGTTAATGAATAAATGAATGTATAAAATGAATATACAGATTTTACTACTTGTATCTACTGATTTTTTTTTTTTTTTTTTTTTTGTCTTTTCTGTTTTTTTCATGCCAGTTTGATAATTATATAGGAGATTTGGAGGAACACGGTGAAGACGAAGAGGAACCCGTTGATGTTACAGGTGTTTGTTTCTCTGAAACTCAATATTATGTGTGTATACACATATACAAATGCAGTTTACACATATTTAGTTTACAAATGCTAGATTGTAGAGGTTCAGATTCATAGGATCTTATTCTTTTGTTACGGAAAGCAGATTGCAGAGAATTTCTGTCATCCTTTTCGTAATTCACAGTAGCTTTAAATGGAATCTGATCCAACAAATCACAGCTTCTCATGTTGGAATAACCTGTATGGATACACTTCAAAATGTGAAAAGCGCTGCATGCTCCCATAAATATTCTTTTCATGTGCATATGTGTGAATTGCATGGGATCACCTTACCTATTAATAGGGTTTAGTGGATATCACATGCACGCTATTTTTTGTAATTAGGGCTGTCTTACAGCTTGATTTAAATATATTACCATTTATTACACATATTCAATGCATGCGAATTCTAAAGCGCTCCCTGGTCATTAGAGCCGGGGGCAAATGCTCGCTGTGCAGGCTTGTAATGAGACTGCACATGTACCAGCTCATTTCTGCAGTGCCAGAGTGACTCATTTAAACACCGATGAGCAGTTTAATACAAAAATAAATTAATATGAGGAGAAAAGAATCTTTTATTGGAGGGGCTTTGTGTTTAGAGGAGGGCTTCCTCATTTTGTGGTGTTGCCTGTGATCTGATTGATAATACAGGAGGAAAGTATGAGGTTTGTGTAAGTAGAAGTCATTAGGTGTCGTGTTTAAAATGGCAAGCAAATCTGCTGAATAATAAAGGTGGAGGCTGAACTTCACCCTAATTAACATGAATAATCACGCCGATGCTGGGGTTTTCAAAAAAACAAGGGAACGAAAAGACAAAAGAGAAAGACAGAGTCTGAGATGGCAACAGCAATAATTGCCTTCAATGACACGCCAGCGCTTACCACAAAATTAATCTTCAAATGGGTCGTGGGGTCGGTAGCATGAAGGCGGTTCTGGTGAAATTGGATCAAGGTTCGAAAAAAGCCACACAATAATCGCAGAGTGCCTGCGGTTTTAAAGAAACAGTTCACCCAAAAATGAAAATTCTGTAACCATTTGCTCACCATCATGTCGTTCCTAACCTGAATGGCTTTCTTTTTTATGTGGAATACAAAATACAAATATAAATATCCTGGTCTGTCTTTTCAATAAAATGTCAGTGGATAGTGCCTTACTTTAAAGCTTAAAAAAGACCCAAAGTATCATAAAAGAACTCTATGCGACTCATGTGTTATATTAGGTTATTTATATTATATTGTTGTGTACGGAACAAGACAGCACTGACAATGCAATAAAGCTATCATCTGAACACAACAGCAACTCCGACATCAACACCAGTGCTGTTTATTTATTTACTATTTAGTAAAACGTTTTTTCATGATACATAGCGTTGTCACGTCCGCTAATTTTTTGACACAGGCAAGAAAGTCTTTTAGTGGGCGGGCGTAATGACTTTAGGCTATAACAGTTGTGTCATGTACTGGTTATGTAGCTGACACACTTCGGGCCAAGACGAGGAAGAAGAACATTGTCGGAAACTTAAATACGAATGACCATGATGTCATATGTCCACTAAAGATGATGAATTTGTGGCAAAAAGAGGACGCATACCTTATGTAGGATTAAAACCTAAACTGAGTATACTTATTGAACTTCAAATTAAAATGTAACTTACCTTGTTGAATTTTCTTGCAATCAAACAAGTTATGTTTACATTTATTCTTGAGGTCTAACAAACATGCGGAATGCATTTCCTTCCCCATTAATGGTATGAAAATTATATCATGCTAAATATCGATATCAACCGATATGGAAAAAAAAAAAATATTGTGACAATATTACTGACCTTCACGGTCACCTTGCCGTCACCGCAGAGCTTAAGAGGTTAAAAAAGGACCAAAATAAAATTCAAGTCATTTTTCAATGGAATTTAGAGAAGCTTGTTTACTGTTGCATGTTCATGTGCGCTATAACAGAAGCTCGCTTAAAGTGGCTTGCATGTGCATGCGAGAACCTGCGTTGTTTACCGCTAAAAACAATGTAAGTTCTCGCGTGAACGCGTGCCACTGTAAACAAGCTTCTCTAAATTCCATTGAAAAATGTCTTGAATTTTATTTTGGTCCTTTTTTAATCTCTTAAGCTCTGCGGAGGTGGGGTCAGGAGTGTGTAATAATTTTACAATTAAAATGTAAAAGTAACTGGAAACATAAATAGTCATATGTGGTACCATTTGAGAGCTTAGAATCTGAACATTTCACAGAAGTCCATCATTTTTGCATTTATGTTACATAAAATAACAAGATAAAACCTGAAATCATCCACGTCGCAAATGAGTGCCACCCTGTTGTAATGATGTAGAAATATGAACATGAATATAAAAGTTTTTTCAAATAACACTAAAAAGATAGGATAAAATAATTGATTATAAACACATTATTATTTATGAATTAGGACATCTTTTTTTATTTTATTTTTAATTATTATTTTTTTTTTTTTACTATAAATTAATAGCAATATTTTGGAATTAGCCCACTGTATGTGTAAGGTGAACTTTTAAATATGGGTGTGAAAAATTGCAGGCGGCGGCCAAAATATGCAGCAGAGTTTAAGGGGCTTTAAAGTGAGGCAATATCATCTGCGACTGTATTGAAAAGAAAGACTTCGATATTCATTAAAACATCTCCTTTTGTGCTCTGCATGACAAAGTAAGTCATACGGGTTTGGACCAATATGAGGGTGAGTAAATAATGTCAGAATTTTCAGTTTTGGGGGAACTATTCCTTTAATGAAACCTGCTTCTCCATGCCATTCAAGGAGATTCAGCCTCCAGGTTAATTCATTAGCGGCATGCAGCCTGTTCCTGTGTTTCCTTAGTTAGCTGATTAATGACCTTGTTTGTGATAGCATGTTGTTCAGAAAGCAGCTCTGAAGGGTAAAGGTGTTTTTAGAGGTGTGCAGATTCCATAGAATGGCATATCTACACACAGTGTGACGTACACACTCGAATGCACACAGAAATGCACATTTCACCTGCAGATGCCTGGTACTTACCCAGCAACTTCAAATATGACTTTAAATGTGCCAGTAATTAGCTGTTTAATTAAGATCCAAATCAATCACACACTTGCCAAGCCTGATGTCTCTCTCTCACACACAAACTACAAAAAAAAATATATATATATATATATTATGTGATTGATAGATTTATGTGCTAATAAGCTGTTGTTATGACCTTTACAGAGATAAAGGTCATAACAACAGCTTATTAGCACATAAATCTATCTTTTGTGACACATTAAAAAGCTAGTTAACTCAAATATGAAAATTCTGTAATTATTTACTCACTCTTATGTTGTTCGAACCTATATGGCTTTTTGTATGGTGCACAAAAAAATATGTTTTTTGTGGAATATCCTCAGAGCTGACCTTTATGGTATTGTAAGGCCTCCCCTTTAAAGGGATAGTTCACCCAAAACTGAAAATTTTCGACTCATTTTCTCACCCTCATAACATCCCAGATGTGTATGACTTTCTTTCTTCTGCGGAACACAAACAAAGATTTTTATAAGAATATCTCCGCTCTGTAGGTCCACACAATGCAAGTGAATGGTGACCAGAACTTTCAAGCTCCAAAAATCACATAAGGTCAGATAAAAGTAATCCATAAGACTCCAGTTGTTAAATCCATGTCTTCAGAAGTGATATGATAAGTGTTGTAAAAAAAACAGACCAATAATAAAGTCCTTTTTTTACTATAAATCTCCACCTTCACTCTCACTTTTGCATTCTTTCACATTTTGAAAGTGAAAATGGAGATTTATGGTAAAAAAAAAAACTTTAATATATAGATCTGTTTCTCATGCACACCTGTCATATTGCTTGTCAAGATATGAATTAAACCACTTTTTTTGCACCTTGACAGCCACTGGTCACTAAAAGCTTTCATCATATGGACAGAGGAGCTCAAACATTCTGTAAAATATCTCTTTTTTTTTTTTTTTTTTTTTGCACTGAAGAACGAAAGATAGTCATACGGACTTAATGAGTGAAATATGACAGACCGTTTCCTTTAAGAATTCACTTTATGTGTAGAGGGGAATAGTATTAACATATCCTCATTGCTCTTTTAATAACTCTGTGGAAAGGGCAATTGTGTGTGTATGTGTGAATGAGAAAGGGTTTTGAAGATACAAGTTCTCAGTAGTTGCAACGGAAACTTCATAAAGACTGACCCCATGAATAAACATTATAACCTCCTTTATATGTGTATTATCAGATAGACATTAAGATGTATGCAAATTCAGTGTTAAAAAAGTGAAAGAATGTGCATGTATGCGTTTGTGATATAAAGGAACAGTTGACCCAAAAATGAAAATTCTGTTATCATTTACTCAACGACACCATATTGTTTCTTTTGTGGACCATAAATGTTACATTTTCAAAAGTGTTGCAAGATGTGTAGCTTCAGGTTTAAAATCAGTGATAAAACGTTTTCTTTAACCTATTGTACTGTGTTTGCATTTTTGTAATTGAACGCAAGCACGAATTAGATTTGAGAGCTACAATAAAAGGGAAACGTTTTTTGCATAACTACTTCAATTTAGTTCTGTTCATCACCAAAAGCTACTTTTTGTTAAAAACTTTTGTTATAAAGGAACAAGCAGCTCAGACATTCTGCAAAATAGCCCCTTTTGTGATCCACGGAAGAAAGTAAGTCTTACAGGTTTGGAACATTATGAGGGTGAGTAAATGATTACAGAGTATTTTTTATTTTTTAATGAATTATCCCTTTAAAGTTCTATTAACCTAATACAAGAATGTTTTATGACCATTGTAACAAGCTCCTTAAACTTCTAAACTTTAGTTGATTTCTGACATACCTTGAAAAGGATTATGTCAGAACCCTAACCCTGCATTGACAAGAATCGGGTTGATTAAAAAGAGTTGTACAGATATTCATCACACAGGTGTGTTATTCTATAAAAGGACCTGTGTGTAAAGGGAACTCTGTAGAGTGCTGACTGACCACTTTGTGCAAAGGTCGTCTATTATTCATATGTGTGTCTTTTTGTGTATGTTGCCACCTCTTTGTCAGACACATGTGCACTCCCCGGTGAGGTTAAAGAGGCTATGATACCTGCGTCCTCTTCATCTCTCTGTCACCATACACTGCTGGAGATATCCTCTACTTTCACAGACCAGAAAAAACACATTCTCAGTGTTGTTGAGAATCAGGTATACACAATGTGGCTCTTTCTAAAGCTTGATTTTGGGTCTGTGTTCATTCGTTGTTTAAAAAAAGAAAAATCTAAAAATGAATTATACTTTGAATGTTTGTTTTTTAAATGTAAAAAGAAACCAACCTGGTCTTATAAAATCACATTAGTATACCTACATTTTTGCAAAAGGATTTTTACGTGGCTCATTGTACGTACTGTGGCAGTTTTCTGATGAAATGAACACAAGGTTTTAAAACAACAATGATATCAGAAAACTTTTACGATAGCGCATGACTTGTAAGGAGATACATTTGAAAATTTGCATTACATAACCAACTACATTTACAAGCTTTTTCAAACACAGTCGAACTGTGCGGTAGCTCAACTAATAGAGCATCGCACTTGCTATACAAAGGACCAGAGTACGAGTCCCGAAGAGCATGCGAGTCGACACGTGAGTTAAAAGTGTCATCGAAGCACCACAAAATTACGTGGTTGCTTCAGCAATTGTATTTTTCATTTCACATTTGCTTTTATGACACCATCAGTTAGGTTTAGGTTTAGGGTAGGGAGGTAGATTTTGTTTATTTAAAATTCGATAGATTAAATTTAGGGTTAGGTTAGTGGTAGGTTAGGTGAATATTTCAACTTGGAATTGCCATATGAGTAATGAACCATGTGATGTAATTTTTCAATGTGACTGTCGCCACAGTCACGTCATTTTTAGGACAGATGGCTGTTTAATTGCCTTTGGGATGAGTCTTAGCCTCTGGCGAAGTTTTGATGGTGTCTGAAATTTGTTTTTCAGTATGATGGCACTTCTTTTTTCAGACAAAACATGGCAACACTTGCACACCTGATGCTTTGTACGGTATAACAATTTTGCGCGTAAATGAGGATGTCAGAAGTGAAGTGGACTGGTGATTTTAACCACCAGTCAGTGCTGTCAATCTTGTCCAGAGGCTTAGTTACAATGTCATACAATCTGACATAAGTGACAGTTAATGTTGCACAGCCTCTCTTGGCTTCTACCAAAGATCTTACTGGGATCATATAGTGCAATTTGATAAGCAACAATCATAAAAGAACAAAAAAAAAAAAAAAAAAATTTGTACAGTGTACACCAGACTTCTAGATTTAAAAATGTCATGCAGTAATTGAGGTATTGAGATACTTTTGCGTTTGCTTATTCAGACAGTCTCTGTGAAATTAATCTGTAAAATGTTTTTGTTTTTTTTTAGAATGAAAGCAATGAGGTTGTTGCTTTCCATCTGGATGAGAACTTTGATTACGACCAAGTTGTGCTGTCTCGCAAATATCAGATCCAAGAGCAGAATAGCGGATCATCTTGACCATTTGAATTGGTTGTTGCCAGATTTTGGCAAATGCTTTTAACATCTAACAACTATGGGTTTACAGAGTTAAGTCATCATTAAAAGTATCAGAGACATTTTTATTTTGGCACTGAAGAAGACGGAAGACAAATGGTCTGTGCAAATCAGCCGTTTGTTGGGGACTTAAACATCAATGTATGAATCATCATTTTCAAGGCTCTTCAGTCTTGATGAGTAAACAAACATTGGCATCACAGTCCCTACAGAGCATTTAGCTCATTAAAGGCGATTATAGAGAAAATACTGCAGCCTCACCCACAGCCTAATTTAAAGCCTGAAATTCACCCAAAAATAAAAATGATCATATATCAATTATAATTGTCATTTACTCCCCCTCATGCATCCCAGATGTGTATGACTTTCTTCTGCTTTCAAAATGTCAAAGAATGTGAAAATGATTTATGGTAAAAAAAAAAAATAAAAAAAAAGGACTTCTGTTTCTCACCCACACCTATCAAATCACATTTGAAGACATAGATTTAACCACTGGAGTCATATGGATTACTTTTACGCTGCATTTATGTGAGTTTTGGAGCTTCAAAGGTCTGGTCACCATTCACTTGCATTGTAAGGACCAACATAGCTGAGATATTCTTCTAAAAATCTTTGTTTGTGTTCTACAGAAGAAAGAAAGTGTTACACATCTGGGATGGCATGTAAATAATGAGAGGATTTTCATTTTTGGGTGAAATTTCCCTTTAAAGCAATAGTTCACCAAAAATCATTTATTCATACTCATGTTGTCTAAGCCCCAAAAAGGACAACAACAACAAAAAAAAGCACCTTGAAAGTACTTTACCATAAAAGTAGTCTAATAATTTGAGTTAATCCAGCTATTCTGAAGGCATACGTTAGCTTTGTGTGAGGAACAGGCCAAAATTAAAGTTGTTATTCAATGAGAATGTTCCCCTCCGATGTACCTGTCAAATCTCATGTGCACTTCTACATATTTAAACTTGACGTGATCAGTTATGACAACATGCGGCAACCAATGCCATTTGGTGTCAGTGATGTCTAGCCTGGCGCAGTGCATCTTTGTGCTCCATATTTTAGCGTAGTACAGGATAGGGAAGATTTTTAGTGAATAACATTTTAAATCTAAAACATCCAGTCCAATTTTAAGAATTTCACCACAAATAAAATGACCAGTAGCAAGCTGGATGTTTTTAGTCTTAAAAGCCCCCACTTATTCCATGTTGGCCCCAATGTGTTCTGAGTTTAATATGCATATTCAAAACCGACCAAACTAAACATTTCTATTTGGTAGTACAAATCAAATTGTCATTATTGTTGTTGCTAGCAAGGTTCAAAAGCTATCAAAGGTCATTTTCTAACTCAACGGCTCAAATAGAGGACCTGTCGCATAACTCTTTTCTGAGCTTCTGACATACTTGGAAAAGTAATTAATTTCTCGTCTTCTCAACCTGTGTCTTACTGTGTTTTATTCACTGGAATTTTTTTTTCTGCCTAAGAACCTCTTAATAAATGTGCAGAACAGGCTGGTCTTTGAAAAGAATCTGTTCCTTTCTCTGGCTTGATCGTTTATTTTGACATTTCATAGAATGTCCGAATGTAGCTTAAAAGAGTTTTCTAGCTGTTTCCCAGCATGTTTCCTAATTTTCTCCAACCCTTGTTTCATTACTAGTTTTTTTTTTCCTCTTCTGAGTTTCTTTGTACCCTGTGGCCTGGTGTCTCTAAAGCAACAAAAATAGTAGTCTTCAACATATTAATGTTAATTTACCTGTTCTAGAATATCAAGAGAGAAAGTGTGCATATTTAAACTGCCCTTTGTCTCTACGGCTGTGAATTTTTAATGTCCGCTCCTGTCATACTCTTAAAGCAATTAGTGGACTGAGGGGTTGAAACAAGGCACAAAGAGACAAGACCTTTACAGTGCACTGCAAAGAGCTGTTTTAAAAGGTAAAATTTCAGTGAACATTTTATATATATATATATATATATATATATATATATATATATATATATATATATATATATATATATATACACACACACACACACACACACACACACACACACACACACACACACACACACACACACAGTGGGTTCCAATAATCCAGTGCATTTTTATAATATTATATGATTTTTTTATTTTTATTTCTTCTTCACTTTAAATCTTAAATTTTATTTGTTTTAAAATTGTTAAAATTCTACACCTTTTTGTTTATTGCCAGGTTTAAATAATAAAAAAATGCGATCAGACTTTTGGATCCCACTGTGTGTATGTGTGTGTGTGTGTGTGTGTATGTATGTATGTATGTATGTATGTATGTATGATATATATATATATATATATATATATATATATATATATAGTGGGTTCCAGTAATCCAGTTCATTTTTATCATATAATATGATTTTTTTTAAATTTATTATTATTATTCTTCCCTTTAAATCCTAAATTGTATTTGTTTTTAAAATGTTAAAATTCTACACCTTTTTGTTTGTCATATTTAAATAATAATAAAAAAATTTGATCAGACTTTTGGATCCCACTGTGCAAATACAGTCAATATAGAGGCTTACATTATCACCTGCAATTTAAAGCTGTTAAGAAGGTGTTTAGTATTTTAGGTTTTACAAAAATAAAGTTCATGCTTTATTCTCAGCATGAGCTCCAAAGATTTACAAAGTGGACAAAGTGCAGGAAATATCTTTATTTGTCAGTTTCTTAAAGGGATAGTACACCAAAAAATTTAAATTAATACAATAAAAAAATTGTCATTTACTCACCTACATGTTGTCCCAAACCTGTATGACTTTCTTCAGTGATTTTAATATGTATGTTAGTCTCAGTCACAATTCATTTTCATTGCATCTTTTTTTCCATACAGTGAAAGTGAATGATGGCTAAACATTAAAGACTAAAAAAGTCCTGCTTTAATTTGGTCTCAACAATATGTAATCAAATAAATATTTGATTGAATGCCCTTGCATGTCGATAAAAAAAAGTGTTTATTGCCTACTTATTGTGTGTGTTTTATTTGCGAAATCTGCTTAAAGTGGTTTCTTCTACTTGGCTGGCCCTTTTGTTGCTAAGCAATAACATGGGGCATTTGAAGATCGCAGACCACTGGGATGGCAGCACTTTATCATGGCGTAAACCATGCCTGCAGCTCTGCATCTGTTCAGGATTCATTTCAGTTGCGCGCAGGCCTCGCATTTGCTGCCAGTCCAAATATCTCTGTTTCTCAGCCAGACATTTCCAGGGAGAGTTTGAATGCCCTACCAGGTGGATGCTCCTGATTGCCAGGTGGGGTTCCCATTGCGGTCCGTTTAACATCGTAGATCACAACCACGACTCTTTCAGTTACAGCAACCAGAGAGATAGTGACAAAGATAAAGGGGGCAACCCCATTCCCTCCCCCGCATTGCAAGCCAGGTGTGTATGCGAACCAGAAAAAGTGTTTTGTGGGGCACCAACAGTCTTTCTCAGGTGATAAAGTTAAACAGAATCTTTTAAGAAGGTTTTGACGATGTTTCTTTAAACTTTTGCCATGTTCCAGGCTGCGTGCCAGATCCTCTTTGCTTCTTTTGAAGGCCTGTTCTGCATCTTCAAAAATGCTGAACTTAATCATGCCTCTAATAGCTCATTAATAGGCTGTTTAAGTTTTGATCATCCATTAATTAAATTAAAAATGTATCAAGGACACATTCACCCTGCATAATTATGAACTGCGGCAAATGAAAAGAAAAGAGAAGCATTCTTAAAGGAATAGTTCACCCAAAAACAACATTTCCGTCATTATATAGTCCCACTCATTTTATTCCAGACCCTGTATGACTTACTTCCATGGAACACAACACAACAAATGGAGATGTTAGGCAGAATGACAGCCTCAGTCATCATTTTCTTTCAATGTATAGAAAAGAAAATGCAATGAAAGTGAATACTGAGACTGTCCAGCATCTCTTTTTGTGATCCATGGAAGAAAGAATGTCATACAGGTTTAGAACAACATAAAAGTGAGTAAATGATGACAGAATTTTCATTTATGGGTGAACTATTCCTTTAAGTAAAAATGAACGAGAGGTCACGCTATTTTGTGAATAGTCACAACTAAAGAGCATTGTTACACACAATATGCGACAGAGTACCCATTTAGCTGTGACTATATTCACAATATTGCATTATTTTGTGTATTTTATTATTGTAGTGTATTTAATGCTGTATTCATATTGACCAATCCACATTCAGGACGGAAACTGCCCATTTTTAAGTTAGAAGTATTTATTGTTTCCGAGGTGTACATTTTTACATTTTGATAATTATGATGGGGACAATTTTTTAAATATATGATATTTTTTAATTTTTTAATATGTGTACAGATTTGTCTGAAAATTCCCTTCCATAACATGTGGCTGGAATGCTGTATTCACACTGACATCCGCATTCAGGACCATTACATTTTATATTATTTAGTTGTTTCAGAGGCATCATTTTTTCATTTTGATAAACAATTATGATTTATATTATATCATATTAAATATTTAGGGCTGTCAATCACATTTTTTAATGGAATTAATTTCATGGTATGCTGATTAATTAATCAAATTAAATACAATTAATTGCATGCATAAATATTTTCTGAGAAAGCCCCTCAAAAAAAAAACAAAAACAAAAAAAATAATATATATATATATATATATATATATATATATATATATATATATATATATATATATATAATGATTCAAATAATTAAAATGCATTATATTATTTTGGCACACAAGTGAAGCATTAAAAAATACAACATAAAAAGTGGCTTTAGAATGCAATATATTGTTTATTCCATATAATTTAACATAAGCCTATCATTGGCCTACAGTTCACAGCATGTACACCTGCGTCAGACGGACGCTTTTGGAGCGTCTCGGTAGCGTCGCCTCATAAACATACTGGCTGAGTTCGGATTTGCATACTGCCATACTACTCATAGACACATATGGCAGACATACACTGCCTGGCCCAAAAAAAAGTTGCATACTCTAATATTTAGTTGAACTGCCTTTAGCTTTGATTATGGCACACATTTGTCGTGGCATTGTTTCGACAACCTTATGCAACGTGGCAACATTTATTTCCATCCAGAGTTGCATTAAATTTTGGCTGAGATCTTGTATTGGTGATGGGATAGTTGAACCACTCCATAAAGTCTTCTCCAGCACATCCCAAAGACTTTCAATGGGGTTATGGTCAGGACTCTGTGGTGGTCAATTCATGTGTGACAATGATTCCTCATGCTCCCTGAACCACTCTTTCACAATTTGAGCCCGATGACTCTTGGCATTGTCATCCTGGAATATGCCCGTGCCATGAGGGAAAAAAAAATCCATTGATGGGATAACCTGGTCATTCAGAACATTCAGGTAGTCAGCTGACTTCATTTTATTGCTGCATAACATTGCTGAGCCTAGACCTGACCAATTAAAGCAACCCCAGATCATAACACTGCCTCCAGAGGCTTGTACTGTGGGCACTATTCATGACGGGTGCATCGCTTCATGCACTTCCCTTCTTACCCTGACGCGCCCATCACTTTGGAATAGAGTAAATCTGGACACATCAGACCACATGACCTTTTTCCATTGCTCCACAGTCCAATCTTTATGCTCCCCAGAAAATTGAAGTTGTTTTTTTCTGATTAGCCTCATTTACAAGTGACTTTCTTGTGGCCACACAGCTGTTTAGTCCCAATCCTGTATGTTCTCGTTGCATTGTACATGTGGAAATGCTCTTACTTTCACTATTAAACATAGCCGTGAGTTCTACTGTCGATTTTTTACGATGTGACTTCACCAAGAGTTTTAGTGATCTCCGATCATGGTCATTACTTCCGCGAAGCTGACGGTTCACCACTATAATTTTTTCCTTTTTTCTCCCCCAATTTGGAATGCCCAATTCCCAATGTACTCTTAAGTCCTCGTGGTGGCGTAGTGACTCGCCTCATTCCGGGTGGCGGAGGACAAATCTCAGTTGCTTCCGCATATGTGACAGTCAACCCATGCATCTTATAACGTGGCTTGTTGAGTGCATTACCGTGGAGACAGCATGTGTGGAGGCTTTACGCCATCCATTGCAGTATGCACGCACAACTCACCACGTGCCCCACACTGAGAGTGAACCACATTATGGTGACCACGAGGAGGTTACCCCATGTGACTCTACCCTCCCTAGCAACTGGGCCAATTTGGCTGCTTAGGAGACCTGGCTGGAGTCACTCAGCATGCCCTGGGATTCGAACTCGTGAACTCCAGGAGTGGTAGTCAGCTTCTTTACTCACTGAGCTACCCAGGCCCCCCATCATTCCAGCTCTTAACCCAATTCCAATGATTTCAGCAATCTCCTTAGTTGTTTTCTTTGCTTGATGCAGACTAATAATTTGCCCCTTCTGAAACACAGTAACATCTTTTCCACGACAACAGGATCCGTCTTCCATCATGGTTATTTAAGAAATGAGAAGCTACATACGGCATGAGTTAGGGTTAAAAGAATTGTTGCCAGCAGAAACATATTAATCACTGCAATAATGATCCAATCATAGACTCTTAAGTATCTGCTTATTTAAATCCAAATGGCAATTTTTGTTTTGGCCAGGCAGTGTAATAATAGTAGTATGGGTAGTATGCCATTTCGAACTCAGCAACCATTTTTAGGTCGCTGTGTCAAGTTAAATGAAGTTTGAAACATGTCTTGAGATCCCTGCATTCGGATTTGAGCTTCATCAAGCTGTATTTGTACGCGAGAACGTGTTTTCATCTTGTGTTGTCTGTTCTCGTCTCAGTAAGTGTGGTTTGTTCTCTGTCTGTATCAGCTGCGCGTTGCCTATACAGCGAGTTTTGCTTACTGCCCCCCGGGGAAAACAGGTAGTACTCCAAGCTTGAATTGCTCAAGTAGAAGGAATATTCCTTATTACGGTCCGGGAACATGATTAATTGTGTTAATCGTTTTAACGCATACTTTTTTATATAATTAATCGCAATAATGCAATAAATCGACAGCCCTAATTATATTATAATGTGTACTAATCAATCATACACATTAACACCGAGGCTATTTGATAAGAAAGGAAACCAGTCAATTTAATTTTCATGCTGACTTGCAAACATTGTGAATTTTTAACATGGACAAGAAGAACCAAGTGTGACTTTGCCTTCCATGACTCCTGAGTATTAATTTACCTGAATCATTAATCATATGCTAATTTACTAACTTGTCCAGTCAGTATCATGAGCAGCATTTTGTGTCCAGTCATTGTACCTGTTTTGTACCTGCTTTAATTGAACATGTCAATCATTTGCAAAATGCTTGGGAAAAACGAGGCAAGCAATTCTTTCTGCAAGCTATATTTTCTTTCTCTTTTAACTTTATTTTTGAGTGGTTGTGTTCTTCCCCTGATTAAAGCTGTAGTTCAGCATCCTCTTGAGTGTTCTTGGCAGCAGTATGTGTTTTTTTGAATAAGAGGAGGGCTGTATTCTTTGAGCGTGTCTCTCCTGAGGGTGTCACTGTTGCGTTGCTGGTTGGTCTCGAGACTTGTCTGTCTTCCAGGTGCATCATCTGCAATGTTGCACAACCAAGAATCCTACATCCACAAACTCACATTGCATGTTTCCATAAATTTCCATAAAAAAACATACACTGCTGTTTTGTCCAGTAGGCAAATAATTACCAAATGTGTTATGATTTCAAAACTTTAAAATCTAGAAAGGTGATGTGTGTAATTTTATTCCAATGCTTAAATACTTTCTCACCTCCTTTCTCAAATATGCAGAGAATATGCAGAAACAACTATATGCAAGCAATTCGTACACTGATTCCTCTGAAATGTGTAAAAACTGTGGCACTATCAAAACCACAGTCAAACCTGACCAGTCCGTCAAATCAGAATTGGCTCAACCAATGGCATGAGTTTGGCACGGGACTGTGTTTGTTTGACCAAAATCAGACGGGGAAGTGTCGTTATTTTTGCTAGTGGTGCAGAAACTACACACTTAAAAAAATTACACATCACCTATACTTTTTTCATTGTTAAGTACTGATACTAATAATAATAATACAAACAACCTACATTAAAATCTACTCTGTAATCAACTATAAACAGCAGTAAAACAGGTTGTCTGGTCCCTTAAAATAATTTACGTTTTAATTTAACAATCTGCTTTAATTTTAAACACAGGATACCACCTTTATACCCCCAACAACAGTAAAATATGACTTGTCATCCCCTAATTTTGCTTATCCTGTTGAAAATCAACCTTTCAGAGCTAACCAGGTCAGTACAGAGCACTTTAAAATTTGTGCCACCCAACAAATCCATATAATGTATAAATGCCTCCTCTGGGGCCTTGACTACTATTCAGTGCCCTTGATGAATCATACTATTGGAAAACATGCGGAATACAGCTCAGAAAAATCTGCTAGCAGGAGCTTATTCGTCTGAAAATTCACTCCAATAACACAGCGAGTAGTGGGCAGCCCAGTAGCACTGCTGGAGCATTCATTCAGATGCACACACCAAAGGTTCAATTCCCCTCTATTTTCTGCCTTATTCTAACACAGAGTTAAAGGATGTGGAGCCTGCCGGGTACGGAATAGGTACCTTTAGCATCCACCATGAGCCGAATGAAAACATGTTTATGTGCTAACTACTTACTGAAGGGTGTCAGTTGTACTTGCATGTACATGTGTACACAATAAGAGCAAAGTGTATTGAATTCACTAAGAATCAATTGCACCCATTGATAGCATTTATTTGCATTTGCAAGGATTAACGGAAACCAAGTAGTGGCATTACTACATGCCCACAAAATTATGCCGAATTCAATTTGCACGATACAGTTCTCCATGTTGCAGGCCGTTTCTGAGTATTAGGTTCTGTAGGGTGCAGTAGATAACCATGAGCACCTGAAGGGGCTCTTTTGTTTGAATAAATGCCCATTTGATCATAATTTGATCAATTACTGCTGCCATGATAGCTAGAAAATGTACATAAATGTCTGTTTAAAAAAATCCATTCACCATTTGCTTTCAGAGCGCGGTAAGAGCACAACAGTAATTGTGTCTGGCAAATAGCGCTAACTTCAGTGAATAAGGCACAATCTACAGTATAATAAGTCTTATTTACATAGAAAAGCAGATAGCCCCTGGTTAAACTGGATTACGGCTGGTTACTAAATATAAAGCAGATTTGTGCACTGAAATACAGCGCGTAAAAGTAGCACAACTATTTAGTGAATTCACCCTATTTTAAGCTGAAGTACGTAATTTCTGCACCACTAGTGGCACTAAATGAAATTGCAAAAATAAAGATTGTTTTCAAAAACTTTCCCGCACACCCACCTCTGCCGTTGATCGAACAAACAGATAGTTCCTCTGCAAACTCAAGCCATTTGCTGAGTTAGTCAGTGTTACTGTTTTATAGTGCTACCGAGACACAAGGTTTATGGTTTTCGAAGAAATCAAACTACAAATGCCTACAAAATCAACCTATGAATGCCATGATCGCTAGAAAATGTTTAAAAAAAATGGCTGTTTAAAAAAAAAAAAAAAAGCATTTCCGCAGGCGGTAATAGCGCAATGTTAATTACGGCATGCAAATTGCTCTGACTTTTTTATTAAAGGGGTAGTTCACGATGAGTCGCGTGGCGCCATGCGAGGTTTGGACGTGTGAACGGTGAGCTCTGCGCATTTTGCTAGTTTTAATACGTTTTGTGTCATAAACCGGTGAGATTCGATACACCCTGATTCTTAGCTGTTCTAGGAAGACAAAATGTCAAAGAATTCAAAATCCTCGGGCTCTGGAGACATTAAAAGACACTTACATGCTGCAAGCCTCTGGAGCTGATTTGGCCGGTAAAGTGAAGGAAATTCTGTGAGAATTGATGAACGTGTCGGCAATGCTGACGAAGGTCGTTGCTAACTTGGAGGATCTTGCTGTACTACGTTGATCGATCACTGCCATGGAGACGAAATTAACTGAAATGGTTACAAGAGTGGGGGATGTCGAGAAACAGATTGATTATCTGGAGTCATCGGAGAGGGAATTAGCTGCCAATCCGCTAGCGACCAAAGTGGATTTGTAGCGCATCTGGGAAAAGCTGGGAAAATTTCTATACAAAATTTGTATATAGAAACACCGGACTTGAGCAATCCGAGAGCTCTTGTAGGCATACATGGACTGTTTGAGTTTAGAGGGATGTATGCCAGTTGGTGCTGTCGTACGCGGGGTTAATGCGCATGTTTTTCTTTTTTCTGTTTGTTTGGTTCGGGGGGAAGTTTGGGGTTTAATTGTTGCACTGATGTTGGAAGGTGGTCTTTATACATTTATTTTTTGACACAATATATTTTTTCTAATATGTCAAAATGTCAAATGTTAATATGAGTGGATTGTCTCTCTCCACATGGAATGTGATGGGTTGGGGCACCCCATAAAAAGAAGGAAGGTTATTTCTTTTCTTAAATATAAGAAATATGATATAGTGTTTCTTCAAGAAACGCATCTTCCCCCACAGGAAGCTGAAAAATTTGGGAAGATATGGGGTGGACATGTTTTCTTTAGTGCTGGCTCAAGTAAGAGCAGGTGAGTCATTACACTGATAAGTAAGCATCTACACTTCAAATGTTTTAAACAGATTAAAGATAAATTAGGAAGAGTCATTATTGTTTTAGCAGAAATTCAGGGGCAAAGGTTGATTTTGGCTAATATTTACGCACCTAACGCTGATGATCAGGGCTTTTTTATAGATCTTGAAGGGATGTTGCAAGCTGCTGGCACCCCTCATGATATAATATTGGGAGGAGACTTTAATCTATTGATGGACTCAGTCCTTGATCATAGTGAAGCAAATGTGTGTAAGCCCCCTAGAGCAACACTGACGCTTCACAGGATGTGTAAAAATCTTGGTCTTACAGATATTTGGAGACTTTTGAACCCATCTGGTAGGGACTATACATTTTTTTCATCATTTTTTTCGTCCATAAGATTCTCTGATCTTTTTTTTATATCTAAGTCCCTCATTTCATCTTTCGTTGATTGTTCAATTGGAAACATTTTAGTCTCAGATCACACCCTGGTGAGTTTAGAGGTGTTGCCACATATGGAGAAAAATAAATCATATAGTTGGCGCTTTAATGTATCCCTTTTGCAAAATCCTGAATTCCAACAAATGTTAAAGGCTGAAATCAGTGTTTATATGTAGACCAACTGGTCCTCAGTATCCTCTGTGGGCGTGGCTTGGGAGGCACTTAAGGCGTTTCTTAGCGGTTGGATCATACAGTATGCCTCAAGTCCAAGAGCGTCCTATGCGTAGCTTTTGTGCAGAAGAATGCAAATTTTCTGCCAGTATTTTCTGATAACATGCTGCATTCATCTTGCCATCGATTTTCACAAGATTCCCCGTGCCTTTAGAGCTCACACCCCCCCAAAACATCAGTGAGCCACCACCATGCTTCACAGTGGGGATGGTATTCTTTTCACTATTGGCCTTGTTGACCCCTCTCCAAACATAGCGCTTATGGTTGTGACCATAAAGCTCTATTTTGGTCTCGTCACTCCAAATTACAGTGTGTCAGAAGCTGTGAGGCGTATCAAGGTGTTGTTGGACATATTGTAACTGGGCTTTTTTGTGGCATTGACGCAGTAAAGGCTTCTTTCTGACAACTTGACCATGCAGCTCATTTTTGTTCAAGTATCATCGTATTGTGCTCCTTGAAACAACCACACCGTCTTTTTTTCAGAGCAGCCTGTATCTCTCCTGAGGTTACCTGTGGGTATTTCTTTGTATCCCGAACAATTCTTCTGGCAGATGTGGCTGAAATCTTTCTTGGTCTACCTGACCTTGGCTTGGTATCAAGAGATCCCCGAATTTTCCACTTCTTAATAAGTGATTGAACAGTACTGACTGGCATTTTCAAGGCTTTGGATATCTTTTTATATCCTTTTCCATCTTTATAAAGTTCCATTACCTTGTTACGCAGGTCTTTTGACAGTTCTTTTCTGCTCCCCATGGCTCAGTATCTAGCCTGCTCAGTGCATCCACGTGAGAGATAACAAACTCATTGACTATTTATACACAGACACTAATTGCAATTTAAAAAGCCACAGGTGTGGGAAATTAACCTTTAATTGCCATTTAAACCTGTGTGTGTCACCTTGTGTGTCTGTAACAAGGCCAAACATTCAAGGGTATGTAAACTTTGGCCTTTGATCAGGGCCATTTGGGTGATTTTTGTTATCATTATGATTTAAAAAGGAGCCAAACAACTATGTGATAATAAATGGCTTCATATGATCACTATCCTTAAATAAAAGAAAGTTTTTTGTTTTTTTGCATGATCAGTCATATTTTCAAAATCAGTGCCAAAATTTCACAATTTCTGCCAGGGTATGCAAACTTTTGAGCACAACTGTACCTCGGCCATTGATAATAATAATGCTTTTAAAGAATTCTGTCTTGATCTCTATAGTTCCACATCTTTGTCTACTGATTAAGATATTAGAAACTTTGTGGAAGAATTAGAACTCACTAAGCTGACGACGGAGCAAAAAAATTCTCTTGATTCTGAGATAACCTTGGAGGAGCTTGGCGAGGTAATTAAAGCCTTGCCTACAGGCAAGGCTCCGGGGCCAGATGGCTTTGCCGCTGAATTTTTTAGATCTTATGCTACAGAACTGGCTCCACTTTTGTTAGAAGTTTATTCGGAATCATTAAAGAATGGAAAGCTTCTGCCAACCATGATACAAGACCAGATCAGTCTGATTCTTAAAAAAGACAAAGATCCAAGCGAGTGTAACAGTTACCGTCCAATGTCCCTCATCCAGCTAGACGTAAAAATATTGTCAAAGATTCTGGCTAACTGAAAAGTTTTATGACATCTCTTATACATATAGATCAGGTGGGGTTTATTCCGGGCCGCAGCTCTTCTGATAACATTGGCTGTTTCATCAATATCATGTGGTCAGTGGCGAATAATCAGACTCTGGTCGCTGCCATCTCACTTGATGCCGAAAATGCATTTAATATGGTAGAATGGGAATATATTTTTAAGATTTTGGAAATATATGGTTTGGGAATACTTTATTGGATGGATTAAGTTACTTTATAGACACCCGGTAGTGGCGATACAAACAAATGGATTAATTTCAGATTGTTTTACTCTGGATAGGGGCACCCGGCAGGGTTGCTTTCTTTCCCCATTATTGTTCTGTCTTGCCCTGGAACCATTAGCAGCTGCAATAAGGAAGGAAGATGATTTTCCAGGGGTGGTGGCGGGAGGTATGGCGCATAAGCTTTTGCTTTACGCAGATGATATTTTATTATACGTCTCCGACCCCACTAGATCTATGCCTTGCCTCCACAGAATTATTAATTCCTTTTCTAAATTCTCAGGATACAGAGTCAATTGGTCTAAATCCAAAGCTTTGGCTCTGACAGCGTACTGCCCAGTAACGGCTTTTCTGCCAGGCGCCTTCCAGTGGTATTAAGTATTAAGTGTTTGGGCATTTTATTCCCAGCAAATTTGTGTGATTTAGTTATTTAATTTTGACCCCTTAATAAAAAGGTTTTTGAGCGATGTGGGCAGGTGGGCTTCATTTCATTTATCTATGATTGGGAAGGTTAATGTTATTAAAATTAATTGTATTCCAAAATTCAACTACCTGCTGTAATCTCTCCCTGTAGATGTCCCCCTTTCTTATTTCAAGCAATTTGATAGCATAGCGAAGTCCTTCATTTGGAATGGTAAATGTCCCAGATTACATTTCAATAAGTTACATAGGCTGATTGACAAAGGTGGGCTAGGCCTACCCAAGATTTTGTTTTATTATTATGCATTCGGTCTCAGACATTTGGCTCATTGGTCGCTTCCTCCTGAGAGAGCCCCTCCCTAGTTTTGTATTGAACAGGAAGTTCTTGCCCCTATTTTGCCATTGCAAAGCCTTTCTATTAAACTAACCGGAGAAGTTAAGTTACACCCCGTTATCTCGCATTTGCACACGGTATGGACAAAAGTGTCCAAAGTGTTTGATTCAGACATTTATTTAAATATGGCTGAACCTAAAATTATGTATTAGTAAGTCCCCTTTCTGCTGGTCAGAGTGGATTGTGAGGGAGGTTAATACGCTTGGTGACCTATATGAGAGTGGAGTGTTGTGATCCTTTGAAAATAATGTTCAACATTTTAGGATTCCCAGATCTCAGTACTTTAGGTATTTACAGCTGCGCCACCTACTCTGTACTATTTTTGGGAGTAGCATGCACCCCTCAAAAGCGGCAGATACTCTGGGAGTGGTGATTACTGCTTTTGGAAAAGGTCATGAGGCATCAGTGTATTACTCCCTGTTAATTCAGTGTCTGGGGGATGGAGCTTCAACTTCTCTCAAGAGATTATGGGAGAAAGATCTAAACTTGGTATTGAAGGAGGGAGTGTGGGCTAGGATTCTAAAAAAACGTCAAGTCTACAACTAGAGATCCTACATCGATTCTATTGGACCCCCCCCCCCAGATTGTATAGGCTTGGTCTCAAAGACACACCCACCTGCTGCCGATGCCAATCAGAAGATGGGGACACAACCCATGTTTTTTGGTGGTGTGTTAAGATCCAAGAATTTTGGTTGAGGGTTCAGAGTTTTATGTGTGACGTATTGGGCACTCAACACTCAAATTTCATTTAGCCCCATGACTCTGTATTCTAGGCGATGGGACGGTTATTCATATAAGGGATGGGTACATAAAGAATTGGGTCCTGGCTGGTGTTATGATCAGAAGACAGGTCATCCTTAGGAGATGGAAGTCGGCTGGAGTGCCCTGGTTTCGGGAGTGGTGCACGGAGTTTGGCAGGGTGGCGGCATTAGAGGGGATGATATATAGAAGGCTGGGCAACATGGGTTTATTTAATAAAAAATGGGGCAGTTATTTGGACTTTTTGGAGGGCTCTTGGGGGGGGAGACAGTGGAGGGAGATAGACAATGTTAAATGTGTGTGTGCATTCTTATTGTTTTTTTTGTTGTTTTTTTCTAATTACATTCTGTTGATTAATTGTTTATTTATGTGTCATTATTAATTTATTATCAGACCACTGAGGTGCGGGTTTGTGTCGGGTGGTCCGTATTTTATGTCATGTTTATTTAATCTGTGACTGGAATCAATAAAAATTGTTAATAATAAAAAAAAGGGGGTAGTTCTCCCAAAAATGAAAATTCTCTTTTCATTTACTCACACTTATGCCATCTCAGATGTGTATGACTTTCTTCTGCTGAATACAATCTGAACACAAGATTTTTTGAATATCTCAGCTCTGTAGGTCCATACAATGCATGTGAATGGTGACCAGAACTTTAAAGGTCCAAAAAGCATATAAAGACAGCATAAAAGTAATCCACACAACTCCAGTGATTAAATAACTTATCTTCAGAAGCGATATGATGGGTATGGGTGAGAAACGGATAAATATTTAAGTCCTTTTTTACTATAAATATCCACTTTCACTTTCATATTCTTCTTCCTTTGTTTTTGGTGATTCACCTCCTTTGTGCATGTCGCCACCTACTGGGCAGGGAGGAGAATTTATTGTAAAAAAAAAAGGACTTGAAATCAACTGACTATTAAGCTGGGATAGGAGGAAGTGTTTTAACATTGAAAAAGTTACACGCTTCAGCTTTCAGAAGAAAAGTATCATGGCAAAGGGATTGTGTACTGTCATAACTTTCATGCCTTTGCCAATTTTACCACCATGAATAAATAATCTGCTAGGAAAGTCAGGGAAGACAAAAGTCACTTGGCTCAAGGTTGAGTGATCCTCTCTACTGCGATATTGAGGGTCTTGCAAGAACAATGGCTAAATTAACAGCACAACCTTTGAGTATTCCATTTTTTTCATCTTCTCCTCACCGCATTATTGCAGTAATGGGTCTCAGTGCCAAAAGCCCTTGATGGATTCCAGGGGGAGTGCTTGGATTAATGGAATGGCGGTGCTGAGATTTATGAGATTTTTGCTTTCATCAGGTTTACAGTGGAGGAAAAGAGGAGTTAACACTGTCTGTGTGATATTTGATTGTATTCTGCCGTACACGTCTCTTCACGCCTTGTCCGGTGCTCAGGTTGCATTGATTTACAACAGGCAAAATCACGGTGCAATAAAAGCCTTTGATAATCAAGCATCATGCCACAGGGGAGTGCGAGAGAGAGAGAGAGAGAGAGAGAGAGAGAGAGAGAGGGAGGAATGGGATAAGGAGGAGAAGTGTTGATGATCTCCAAAGCAGTTTATGTAAATGCTCTCTCTTCCCCCTCAAGGTTGTCAGTCACCTTGCCAAAGCCCAGTTAGGCGGCAATGGCATGGCCCCCGTCACACTTCCGCCCTCCACAGTTGGGAAGAGGGTGACATGGGGGCTCAGCACCTTCGTGAGCCGGGATTTGGTGCCGGATCAGTCTGTTTGAGCCAGGGGAATGTGTCACGCGGCATGTGGCAGACTGCTGAAACACTGTCCAAATTGACCCACTTTCTCTCCTTCTAGCCCTCTCTCCTTTACTCTCTTCCTCCTTGCTACTTCTCATAATATCTGCCTCATAGCAAATGCAAGACTAACTTTAAAGGGATAGTTAACCCAAAAATGACAATTCTGTCATCATTTACTTACCCTCATGTCGTTCTAACCCCGAATGCTTTTTTCTTTTCTTTTCTGTAAACAATCTCTTTAAAGTTTTGGGTAAAATCAGAGAATGTAATCTTGAAGAACCATGCCAAAGGATATCAAATAAATCCCCTAAACAGACTTATCATGGTTTCACTACACTAAAATTCCAGTAACCATGACTGTAGTAACTGATTTTTTGTTGTTGTTAGGAATGGTTTTAAAAATTTGAACTACAAATTAACCATAGTGTTACTACAGTTAATCTGTAGTAACCATGTTTTTCGTCAGAATGATTATATTACCATAGTTTTGTTTTTTCTGTATTATAACTAGGGTTTTACTACAAAGATCATTGTTAAAATGTACTTACTGTAGTAAAACCATGGTAAATGTGTGGTAATGGTTTTACTACAAATACCATACAGCAGTTGAATTATGGTTACTGTAATAAAACAGTGATACATTTTGTGGTTACTATGGTTTTACTACAAATACCATAGTTAAAATATGGTTACTGTAGTAAAACCATTGTTAATTAGGGAGGAATAAAGCTATAACGAGGGATCCCAAAATTATTGCGAGGGAACTCAAAACTTATTTCGAGGGAATGTAAAAACTTTTTTAGGTAATACGGTACAGTAAGGTTCCATTCATTAATGTCAGTTAATGCATTATAATGCATATCATAAACTAAAATGAACAATACATATTTTTTTTTATTTTTTTTTACAGCATATATTTATCTTTGTTAATGTTAGGTAATAAAAATAGAATTGTTCATTGTTAGTTCATGTTAGTTCACTGTACATTAAATGTTAACATATACAACTTTTGATTTAAAAAATGTATTTACTATATGTTGAAATTAACAAAGGTTAACATTAACAAAGTATTGTTCATTGTTCGTTCGTGTTAACTAATGTTGTTTACCAATGTTAACAAATGGAACTTTATTGTAAAGTGTTACCCTTTATCAAAAAGTAAATTCCCTCCCTGTCCAATAAGGGGCTCCTTAGAAACCAAATCCAAAAATTTTTCAACAATTCTTTTCAATATATTGACAAATGATAAATCCACTGAATAGGTTTCAAGTCGACCAGGGGCTGAAGGTGTGGCTGATTAGCATTTGCAGTTAGCCTCCTGCTAGTGTTACTAAAAGCCTGATTCTCCTTTGATGACCATCTTACATTTGTGTCTTAAAATCTGGTTTCATCTTCATCTAAGTTACAATAATAAACAAACACAATCTGTTTTAAATAATAACACACAAACTATTGTATTTTTATACATATTGAATACATTCAGAGTGTAGGTTGGAAAAAGTGTGTGAACCTTTAGCCTAATGATGTGAACAAAAGCTAATTAGAGTCAGGAGTTGGCAAACCTGGCATCCAATTAATGAAATGAGATTGGAGGTGTGGGTTAGAGCTACTATGACTTATAAAAAGCACTCAAACATTTTGAGTTTGCTATTTACAAGAAGCATCTGCTGACGTAGACCATGCCTCGCAAAAAATGAGATCTCAGAAGACCAACAATGAAGAATTGTTGCTTTGCATGAAGCTGGAAAGGGTTACAAAGTTATCTTGAAGAGCTTGGATATTCATCTGTCCACAGTTAGACAAACTGTCTATAAATGTAGACGATTTAGTACTGTGGCTACTCTCCTTAGAAGTGGCCATCCAGCCAAGGTGACCCAGAGGACACACCACAGAATGCTCAATAAGGTAAAAAAGAACCCTAGAGTGGCAGCTAAAGACTTGAAGGAATCATTGGAACTGGTTAACATCTCTGTTCATGAGTCTACTATACGGAAAACATTAAATAGGAGTTGTGTCCATGGCAGGACACCACTAAGGAAGCAACTGCTTTCCAACAAAAACATCGCTTTACGCCTGAAGTTTGCCAAAGATCATCTTGACACTCCACAACGCTACTGGGAAAATGTTTTGTGGACTGATGAAACTAAGGTTGAATTGTTGGGGAAGAACACGCATCACTACGTATGGTGTAAAAAGTGCACTGCATACCAGCATGAATACACCATCCCTACGGTAAAGTATGGTGGAGGGAGCATCATGATTTGGGGCTGCTTTGCTGCTGTGGGGCCTGGACCGCCTGCCATCATCGAGGGAAAAATTAATTCCCATGTTTATCGCGATATCCTACAGGATAATGTCAGGGTGCTGCAGTGGATTTACTTTGATGTTTAGGGTCATTGTCCTTCTGCATCACCCAACTTCTACTGGGCTTCAGCTGGTACTGAACAAACATTTTTTTTTACAGCATTTATTAATCTTTGTTAATGTTAGGTAATAAAAATAGAATTGTTCATTGATAGTTCATGTTAGTTCACTGTGCATTAAATGGTAACATATACAACTTTTGATTTAAAAAATGTACTACTATATGTTGAAATTAACAAAGATTAATAAATGCTGTAAAGTATTGTTTGTTCATGTTAACTAATGTTGTTTACTAATGTTAACAAATGGAAACTTATTGTAAAGTGTTACCCTTTATCAAAAAGTAAATTCCCTCCCTATCCTATAAGGGGCTCTGTAGAAACCAAATTCAACAATTCTTCAACAATTCTTTTCAATATATTGACAAATTATCAATCCAATGAATAGAACAGCTGAAGCTCAGTAGAAGCTGGGTGATGCAGCAGGACAATGACCCTAAACATCAAAGTAAATCCACTACAGAATGGGTTCAAAAAAGAAAATCCACCTTTTGGAGTGGCCCAGTCAGAGCTCAGACCTTAAGCCAATAGTTATGCTGTGGAATGACCTCAAGAGAGCCGTTAACACCAGACATCCTAAGAATATGTCTGAGCTAAAGCAGTTCTGTAAGGAAGAATTGTCCAAAATTCCTTCTGAACGTTGTGCAGGTCTAATCCACAGCTACCGGAAATGCTTGGTTGAGGTTATTGCTGCCAAAGGAAGATCAACCAGTTATTAAATCCAAAGGTTCACTTACTTTGCTGTGAATGTTTAATGGGATGTGTTCAATAAAGACATGAAAGATTTTAATTGTTTGTGTGTTGTCAGCTTAAGTACATTGTGTTTGTCTATACTTGTTTCTTTGATGAAAATGAGATCCCATTTAATGACCAATTAATGCAGGAAAAAATGGCAAATATTGTATTATAGTAATGTTTTGCTAGTGTCTCATTTATATAGGCTACCATTATTAAAGAACACACATTGTCTTTTACAAACCGGATGAATGAAAGAGGCAGAGATTTGTAGTCAAATAAAAAAAATCCATAAAGCCTCCAAGCTTATGTGAGATGTATCGCTTACAGATTGTCCTAATCTTTTGGACCCTCACGGCAAGTCGAGTGACTCCATAGTGCACAGGAAATGGAAATTTTCATTTTCCTCAACAGTCCTCTCCTCCAAAAGCAAAACGGGCCGTGTTCTGCCCGCTCATTCGATTAGATCTCGCTGTTCTGGTCCCAGTGGTGAGGCGGGACCAACTCTGTGATCACATATCTTATCTGTGTCATATATTTTATATGTGCATGTAATATCTGTTGGTAAATGCCAGGCTCACCAACTGCGTGATTGAGATCCCGGCCGAGAGAATGCCAGGATGATTGATTTCTGCCCTCACTATGGTGACTGAATGATTGGATGAGGTGATTGACAGTTGAGGGGTTTTAAATGGACCGTACCTGAATGATGCAGAAATGGTAGGGAGGGATGAAATGATGGAATTGTATCAAGCTGAGAGAGAGAGAGAGAAAGAGAAAGAATCACTCTGCAGACTCTCTTTTTAACACCTGTTCATACTATTGTGTGGGGAAAGCTACTCTGAAACTAGCTTGTACAGTAGCTTGACAAGCTACTTGACACTCATAATTTGAAGTAGGTCAATTTCTGTCAAGCCAAGCTTTTGAAAAAGTAAATAGCTACACTACAAGCTACTAACAGAAAGGTGCTAACAACACTGAAGCTCGACAGCATTTATGGCATAATGTTGACCATAAAAAAATGGTAATCTCAGAGAATACATAACTGATTACAATTTTAGTCATGTAATTTGTAATCAGTACCAGATTACAATTCTGAAGTAATCTACCTAGCAACACTGGCAATATAATATTACACAAATATAGCATTATACCGCAACTCGTTAGATTAAGTATAGCTTATTACTGGAAACTCTTCATGTCTTTCTCCCATTGGACCACACAGTTTCCAATATAGTAGATGCTGTGTTGGCCCTTATGTAGTTTAAGTAAATATACAGTCCTCAAGTCCTTCGTCCATCGATTCCTCCTTACATCACATAACAAATCCCCTCTAAATGATGAAACGGCCACCAACATCCCTCAGAATGTGAGGACTGAGGTAGGCAATGAAATATTAAACATTTTCATTACTTATCATGTGAGATGTGTGTGTTTAGAGAGCCAGAGATAACTATGCATCTTTAATCTCTCTGGCTCAGTGTCTGACTCAATGTTTCATAAATTCAGTATAACAGGCTTTATTAGCATTGTATACATATTTACAGGTTTTCAGTCTCTTTTGTTACTGTTTAGCTTTTAGTATTTTTTAAATGTATAATTTTAAAGGCTTTTGACCAGCTCTGGTTACTGATAAGAGTTAACTATTTTCATGACAATTACGCACCATTTCCCCCCAAATTCAGTTTCAGTTTTAAAGTGCTTTATTGCCAAAGCATTTAGAGCTGAGTTGCATACAAATAAAACAGTGCAAAACAAAGACAATGTGTATAATATGTATATATATATATATATATATATATTAAAAACTAAATATACAATGTTTTCTTGACAAATAAGTTAAAAAGGATAATGTTAAATAATAAAATGTACACAAGTTTAAAGTTACATATTAAAAAAAAATTAAACTAAAAAACTAGAAAGAGATAAAGTATGTTGGAGATACAGACTCGGGTTAGTTCACTCACTGTCTCTCATTCTGTGGCAGATAGACACATATTGTGTAGCTATCACACAGCAGTACTTGTATTCACCTAATAAGAAGGGCAGCTTTTTATTGTTTGTTAAACAGTCAAATGTGCTGTGAATATGTTTAATTTTGTGGTAAAAATGTTCCCGGATGGCTGTGTATTTTGTGCATTCTGTTAGAAAATGCAGCGCTGTCTCGGTTTTGTTTTGATCACAGTGTGGACACAACCTTTCTTCATGTGGCAGCCATGTTTTACTGTGTCTGCCCGTTTCTATAGAGAGGTTGTATCCACTGAGTCTGTACCTTGTCAAGGTGGCTCTCAGTTTTTTGTCTGTCACTGTATACAGATAGTCTGCCATGGTGTATTCTCTTTTTAGGGCCAGATAGCATTGCATATTGCATATTACTCTGTTGTTGTGTTTGAGTTTCCCAATAAGTGATATAATGTTTTATTTGTGCTGTAATTTGGCTGTATATGTATAATTAGTTTAGCAGTATTGTTCTGGTCCAGGTCTCCAGTGTGTTGAGGGTTATGTCGAGTTTACACTACACGATTTTAGGCCCGATTTTCACTCGCCGACAGTTTTGTGGGGATTGCCGACAAAAGCCCGAAATCATAATTGTCAACAAAAGCCTGAAATCATAGGCAAATTAGAGCTCGCTCCCGTGAGTGATGAGCACAATGTATGAATTATCAAAGATGCAATCTGAGAGAAGCACCGACACGTCGCAGGTGTCATCGAGATATCTAGCATGTGTTGATTTTGCTTACAATTTGTGCTCTTTGCAGAGATATATACTAAGCGTGCAGAAGGAGAAAAAGCCGCTGGAATGTGGCACATATCCAACAGCATATGCTTCTGTCTGATGTGAATGGACCGGCAGTGGAATTCAGCTCGCTGACACACAACCGCTTGGCTCCAAAGAAAAAATCTGAATGAATGGTTGCGAGCCAGCTCCTTTTATACCCGTATGTCCAGGGGAGTGACATGCAAATTCCACTTGCCAATTCTCACTGGCCTTTTCTCAAAGATTAGAGGTGTTTGGGGCTCCCAAGGGCGACCCCTAGTGTCACTACATCGACACAACGTCGAGTGAGTGACAGAAGGGGAACACCTACTTTAGTGTGAGCATAGGTGGTCTCCAAAAAGTTATCTAAGAGCAGTTGTGTTGTTTGGCTGCTTATTGCTTTCTGGTACTCCTCTGTGCTGTTTTCAGCCCATCTGTATGGTTTTCTGATATTGTACAGCTTTTATCATATACTGTGCTATTCCCAAGACGTGAGCAAATGTAAATCTCCCAACAGTGTCCCCTCGAAAGGTAAATTCTTCAGTAAATTCTCATTACTGTAATGCAAAAAGGACACATTACTTTTATAGGCTTCATTTTCTTTATGCAAACTGTATTTCTTTTGTGAGATTCCAACATGTACAGTGGTTTGATGTAGGAAGAGTGTGTTTTTAAAATGTTGCACTTGAAAAATGAATTTTGTCAAGTTGTAAATGTTGTGTATCACTTTCTAAGATTGACATGCTGCATAAACTGTAACAATTTTGTATTATGGTCTGCACTGAAATGAAACCGAATGGTGAAACCTATGTAAAACAAAGTCAGGGAAAGAGCGACTACATGCTGGCAGTCTTTGGTTTCTCAGTTTCTGTAAATGAGGCTGAAGGAAATTTGATTTTGCATGCTGCCTATTAACCTTTAAGCTGAAGATGAAAAGGTTACCATGTTTCACATTCAGCATGTTGTGTTCTTTTCTCTGTCTTTCTTTTTACTTTTAAAAATGAACTGTTTTGATGATTTGTGATTCAGGTTCAGGAGCTAAAATGTTTCAGTTTCTGATGTATTGTTTTAAAACAGATATCTCTGACACTAAAATCTGACTGGATGAGCCATTTTTGAAGCTGTATTGATATACCCCGCACTGAAGAAAGATATTAGTAAGATTGACTTTTTGCAAGTTTTTGCACAAAGTTTTTCTAAAAGTAAAATTTAAATGTGATAAAATATCATGACATAATATTGACTAAAGTAAGTAAACTTGACTTAAAATGTGAGTTTAAATGGTGACTTTTACTTACAAATCTGATGTAAATGATACTTAAAATTGTACAAATTCACATTTTGAATTGACCTCATACACATGTTTATTTATGTACTACATGACACACAGAAACCTTCCACAGGGAAGCTTATTGTATGCTATGCAGTCTATTTGACTACATCACATTGCTTTAATGGTGAAAGTAACAAAACTCAGACCTGCGCATGCAGACCTCAAAACTTGGTGCACAAAACATGATGACGGTAACAACAGAATTTTTTTTTTTTTATCATGAATGGGTAATTTTGAGTAGAAAATGAACTTCAGACTTAACAAAACAAGAAGTTACCAAATGAACAATAAAATAGATGTAAATAAACATGCAAACAGTGACACCATGCAAGCTTATTAATTATTCATGCTTGGAACACCTGCTTCGAATTTTTATTTATTTTATTATTTACCTGTGAAATGTACTCAAATTAGCGAATAAATATGATAAAATTTTTTTTATTTTAAGATTGATACATTGTAACGCATCGTAAACATATGAAACAATCATTAATAATTGTTTACTAATTAGCTTAAATTTGTACATGTTTGAAGTGAGTACAAATGTAGAATTTACTTAATATTTTCAAGTTCATGCTTTAACTTATTCAATGTAGAAAGTACTTAATCTTTTCTGCTGTATTTACTTCATCACAAAATATTTTTTCAGTGTGCACACTGCACATCAATTAACCCTTCGCTAAGCCCCGCCTTAAAAGTGTTTCTGACAAATCCTATCTTGGCAACTGTTGGCGTCCTCCATTTCTCTGACAAGCGTTTGCTTTTTTCCAAGGAGAATCTATGGGGGTAATGTGTGTTTGAGCAGTTTTAAGCAGAATTTTATAGAATACAGTGTTTTCTCCCATTCATTTCTATGGGAAGTTCTGCAAAGCTTGTCAGCGCGAGCTACAGTAGCTCCGAGGGGGGCAGAGCTTAGCGAATCTTTGATGAATGATCTTTGATATGTTGCTTGGCAACTGTAAACAGCATATGGTCATGCTAATAAACTATATTACGTAGTGGAACAATTGTTTATTGTGATTATTACTACTAATGAATCTATTTGGATCACCGTAACACAGTGGATTATCGGTTTATTTTCAAATTTGATTTATAGGTTTAAATTAACAATGGACTTCAATTATTGATTGACTGATTGATTGATTCATGTCAAAGGATAAAGTGACATTTTGGATCAGGAGCACGACTATGAGGAAAAGAGATGGATAAGGAAGCCTGCCAGGCAGACACAGAAAGAAAAGAAGCAGGACCCTCTTAAGAACCTGATTGAAAGCAGGAGAAAATCAATCAACTGAGCCCCTGTGATTGACAAGCTGGCAAGCTGTTTCTGCAGAGGTGTCAAACGCCGCACAATTGAAATTCCTTCCCCCCCTCCCTCCCTCTCTCTGTCTCTTTAGTGCCCGTCCCCCTTTTATTCACATATCATCATTCCGTCCATATCACCCAAATTACTCTTGTGTCTCCTCCACAATGTCTCCACTCTCACTGCACTTCTCTCTCTATGTCTCTCTCACGCTTTTTCCCATCCACCCTTTCTTGTTTCTGGAGGAAGACTCACCCATTTAGGACGGCTGACTGACACTCCTTTAATCTTGTTGCTCTCCAACCTTCATGGGAGAGAAAGGGATGTGTTCTTCACACATACGCACGAACAAAGCACCACCCCTCCTTTCCTTTATGCTCTTTTGTTTGAGCCTATTTGTTTTCCGTAATATCACAGCACACCGAGGAACAGGGAGGAAATGGCACCGCGTCGCCTCAAGATTCTGCCCTTAATCTTGAAATAACACCTAGAGAAATGTGACGGAAGATGCGGCCATTTTAATTTAGCATATTCGCAACTTTTCCGTCTATGAGGGCACTTTGTGGTAGACTTTTTACTTTTAAGAAACTTTTAAAGTACTCTTCCATTTCTCTTTACCTTTCGTGCTAAAACCCTTTTGTGCTTTTGGTTCTTGCTTGGAGCAATAACTGAGTGGAAATCCTTTTATTCAGGTTGTGTGTTACATATTGTTCCATTTTATAATGTAATTTTAGAAAAGTGCGTCCACTATCCAACATTTTTCACACACTCACTATTTAAAAAAAAAAAAAAATGTGTCCGCTAACAATGTCCAACCGTGTATGTACATGTAACACAGGAGATTAATGTCATATTTGTCATTTTTTCTGAGAGTCATGAAATTCCCACCACAGTGTCATTTCCATCACAACTCAAATTCTTAATTGTGTTTAATGTAATAATAATAGTCTCATATTTCATCTCAAGCATGCTCTTCACAGACACTTTTTGCTACTTTTGGTTAACTAGTACACTAATTAAAAAAATAAAATAAATAATTATTAGGGCCAATTTTTTTTGGTGTGGAGGAAATGATGCCACAACTGTGAGACAGTCGTAATTAAAATAAATAAATAAATAAATAAAAAATATAAATATATATGTCACACAACAAATATAAAAAAATATCAAAATGTTTTATGTTTATATCACTTTTTGTTCTTTAAACATGCTATAATTTGTATTTTTAGGACATGGCAAAAACAATATAATCTACACATAAAAGGGATTTGAAAGTCAAAAAATAAATGATAAAAGCCTGATAATAAGTTTAAGTCAGTTTTAATGTGACCATATAACAAAAAGGAAAAAGTTAAAATCTGTTTTAATACAAATCAACCCCTGAGACATGATAGTGCTGAGGTTGAAGAAACACCCATACATGTTATCAGTTTGCATGTTCCCTGGGAATCAAACCTGTGACTTTGACATTGCTAGTGCCATGCAGTTAAGCTGCAGAGTGGAATCAAAATGTAACTAGAGCATCTTCAAATGCCAGTGTGATGTCATGATGGCTTAAACACAAGTGTAAAACACCTCACTGTTTCTTTTTTGCGTTTTGTTTTTGCTATACTGACATCCCAATCAAACGTACCGTAGCTTTTACTATGCATTTATCCTGTCATTCGCTAATTGCACAGTTCTCCGAGCTGCTGCTTTTGAAACCAAAGGACGTTGCACCAGCTCAGTTGTTGTTGCCAAACTTCCGTTCCAGCGGCTTTGCTCTGTTTAGAATGGGATGGAAAGGGCTTCTGGCAGCTGTTCTGATTGTATCGTTCGCATGAGTGACCTCTGAGCTTGGCATCTGGGAGTAACGTCTGTCACGTATCCAGCAATTTAAGACAATGAGTACAAAGAAGATGCATTGATTGTGAAATGTGCCCTTGGTGGCCGGACCCATGACAGCAGCCCTGCAAAAAACAAAAAACAAAAAACAAAAAAAAAATATTCAGATTTTGTGTCTTGTTTTGCAGTGAGAAAATATCTAAACATCCTTAAGAACAAGAAACGTTTAGTTGAGAAGCAAAATGATAGAAGATTCAGAGAACTTTCAGAGAAATCTAACAAAATTTACTGAGGTTTATGTTTAAAATAATAATAATAAAATAAATTGGCCAAAGAGGTAAGAAAAACTTAATTCAAAAGGAAAACAAGTTTTTTTTTCTTGGACCACTGGCAAATAGTTTTTCTTGTTTTAAGCATAAAACTATTATTATTATTATTATTTTTTATTTCTTTAAGAGTAAGACTTAGTACCTTAAAATGGTACTAAGTCTTACTCTTAAAGAAATAATAAAAAAAATATATATATATAGTTTTTTTTTTATAACTAAAAAGCATGACAGCAATACTAAGAAAATTCTTAATCTGTATTTATTTCTTGTTTTACAGTAAAAATATTTAAACATGTAACATGTTAAGGTACATTTACTTGAGAAGCAGGACGACATAATTTTCAGAGAAATAATAATAATAATAAAAAAATCATACAATATATTTTCAGGTTTATGCTTAAAACAAGAAAAAAAAAAAAAAAAAAAAAACATGACAATATGACTGGTTAAGAAAATATTTTTTGGTAGTGAGAAAAGTTTTCCTAATACTGAAATGGCAAGGCAAAAAGGAAAAATACAGGATCAAGTATTTTATTGCCATAGCTATCATGAGAGAAACAATTTTTAAGGAGCCAGGAATTATTGTACAACTTTAAAACACAGCCGCCCTATTGACAGTAAAGCGACAGATAGTTTTAAAAAGGCACAACCTTGCCACACGCTTCTTGCGTTCCTCCTCGGGACTTATGGCATGTATCTTTTTTTCATTTAAAGCTAACATAGAGACGTATTCCGCAGAGACCCGAAACCATAGAAATTTGAGCTGCAGCAGTTTTGAGAGCTGAATGCAAAGCGATATAACTAGGCCACCGGTGCTGTTTTGTATCACAGCTTAAATACAGCATAGAAAAAAGCTTTCAGTAAGGGCTATATTTGTTTTCTTAAATCTCTGAAGCCCATTTGACATTTCGATAAAGTTTTGATAAATGCTTTGTGGTGATAAGGTACTAAGGTGTGACATCTTGCTTCCTAAAATGGATCAAAGCAAGCTATTTTTCCTTATAAGCTTCCTGTGGATTTATGTGTGAGGTTTTTGTAACAAGCGGAATGAAACTGAATGGTTCAAAGGAAATGAAATATGAGGGATGACTTTGTCTTTTGTTTTTTGAGATGTAAACACCAACAATAGCAACCCACTGAGTGTGACTGTATTGGCCCTATTGCTTTCCTTGATAAATCAAACTCTTTGTCTGTGTGCTTTTGCACAAATCCCAGGAGAATAAAAATGATTAGAGATTGTCCTGTCGTCCGTGTGCAGTGGCACTTCATTGTGAAATCACAATGTTTGGGTTTGTAGCTTTTCTCGGTCACAGTTTTATATTTATTAGATAGCAGACAATAGTGATATTAGATAGTGATGAACTATTCATGGAGAGTCAGAATTTTGACTATTGGTGTAAAGTCTGGTCCACTTTGCAGTTTATTCTGGTCAAGAACTGCCCATTTTTTACATAAAAAGCAACCACAGTCTTTTTTTTTTAATGTTGTTTAGGTGTGGATAAATTGCAAATCACTAAAAACTCCTTTTTTTCCCCCTCTTGTTTCAAGCATAAAGTACCAAAGTTTGTTTATTATATAATGCATAAAGTATGTTATACATAATATATTGTATACATGATATAATGTTTATAAGATACATTCTTTGAAAACTAGACTTAACATCTTATACTGTTTAATTTATAATGAATTTATCTTTGTCACAGATGTTAAATTTTTTTTTACTGGACAACTACATTCATAGATACTCATACATCAAGAACATTATTTTTTGCAATATTCTTGTTTTTTCTAGCTTGTTTAAATTAAAAGAAAAAGGGACACACAAAAAATTGAATTTCACTTATAAAGTGAAGCAATTAACTCAATCGTTAACTTGCTCTTATTTCGAATATGACTAAAAAAAATGACCGTTTCATTCTTGTATTTATGACTCATACACTTGACCAGTGCTTCTCAAACTTTTTAGGCCAAGTGCCACCTTTGATCCAATCAGAACATTCAAGTACCACCTGGTCACCACCAATGTTCACTCAAATATTTTTTCAGCATTCAGCAGATATACATTTTTGAGCGTAGTCTTAAGGATTGTGAGCATCATAAACAATGCCATATTTGATTAATATCAATAGGCCTATTCCTGTTGTTTACACAATCAGCAAGAGTGTTTCTTAAATCAAACATACAGTATAAACATTTAGAATTTTTGCAATTCAGTTCAAACAAACTACTATACACAGGCGGCCAAAAGTTTGGAATAATGTACAGATTTTGCTCTTATGGAAAGAAATTGGTACTTTTATTCACCAAAGTGGCATTCAACTGATCACAATATATAGTCAGGACATTAATAGCGTGAAAAATGACTATTACAATTTTTAAAACAATGTTCAGAACTTCTTAAACTACTTCAAACAATTCTCATAAAAAAATCCTCCATGTGCAGCAATGACAGCTTTGGAGATCCTTGGCATTCCAGCTGTCAGTTTGTCCAGATACTCAGGTGACATTTCACCCCACACTTCCTGTAGCACTTGTCATAGATGTGGCTGTCTTGTCGGGCACTTCTCACGCACCTTACAGTCTAGCTGATCCCACAAAAGCTCAATGGGGTTAAGATCCATAACACTCTTTTCCAATTATCTGTTGTCCAATGTCTGTGTTTCTTTACCCACTTTAACCTTTTATTTTGTTTTTCTGTTTCAAAAGTGGCTTTTTCTTTGCAATTCTTCCCATAAGGCCTGCACCCCTGAGTCTTCTCTTTACTGTTGTACATGAAACTGGTGTTGAGCGGGTAGAATTCAATGAAGCTGTCAGCTGAGGACATGCAAGGCATCTATTTCTCAAACTAGAGATGCTAATGTACTTATCCTCTGTTGTACATCTGGCCTTCCACATCTCTTTCTGTCCTTGTTAGAGCCAGTTGTCCTTTGTCTTTGAAGACTGTAGTGTACACCTTTGTATGAAATCTTCAGTTTTTTGGCAATTTCAAGCATTGTATAGCCTTCATTCCTCAAATCAATGATTGACTGAGGAGTTTCTAGAGAAAGCTGTTTCTTTTTTTTTTTGTTGCCATTTTTGACCTAATATTGACCTTAAGACATACCAGTCATTGCATACTGTGGCAACTCAAAAACAAACACAAAGACAATGTTAAGCTTCATTTAACGAAACAAACAGTTTTCAGCTGTGTTTGATGTAACGGCAAGTGATTTTCTAGTATTAAATTAGCAATTTAGCATGATTACTCAAGGATAAGGTGTTGGAGTGATGTCTGCTGAAAATGGGGCCTGTCTAGGTTTGATCAAAAATAACTTTTCAAATAGTGATGGTGCTGTTTTTTACATCAGTAATGTCCTGACTATACTTTGTGATCAGTTTAATGCCACTTTGGTGAATTAAAGTAACAATTTCCTTTTTGCTGCCAGTGTATATATTTAGAAATGTGGAGCTTAGGCATTGTTTTTCATCTCAGCCCCCCTAAAATGATGCAGCTAGCATCATCCTTAAAAATATGTGATAATGTTCATGTGATCTATAAAAACTGCGGCTATCGGAGGTTCATTTTACTCTGAATCATGCACCTTACCAGTCATTAATTTTAAAACTTGTCAAACTAAGTATTGTCCTTCCTTCTAGTCCAGGGGTCGGCAGACTATGGCACACAGCATTGGCACACAGAGGGGGAAATCACTGGCACGCCAGCAATGGCGAGAGAGAAATAGACTATTTTATTCATATGAAATTCCGCACCTGCATTCCAATCTACATCTTTATGTAATCCTTCCTCATGATCACGCAGCATGTTTTAATGAGCTGAATGGTAGGCTAAACAAAAAGTTAAAATGTGACAAGACTGCAGTATACCCAACAGACTCGTGCAGCGTGTGCACGACCCGGCAGCACTTCACTGTTGGTTAATCGCGCGAGTAAACGCGCCCGCTTTGCTTCAGTCAGACTGCGCAGATGACAGCCTAAATTCCGGGTTTCATTCGTTTCTTTTTGCATTCAGAACAACACGTCATGTAGTAAGGAAAACACCACTATTAATCCTTGATTTCCAACCCAGCATACAGGTACACCCTCCTTAAACCATAGTCACACTCAACATTACATTAAACGATTAAAAGAGAAAACATAAACCCACATTGTGGGGTTCAAAAATCTTTTTAAGACTATTCAAAATATAAAGTTTTAGGATTTTGCAGGTGCTATTCACTGAAAGGGGCTAAATAGTTGATCGGCTTGTGATGCGCGAGTCTCGTCACACTTTAATAGCATTTATCCTCCCATTCAGCTGATGAAATCGCGCTGCGTGATCATGAGGAAGAATTACATCAAGATGTAGATTGGAATGCAGGTGCGAAAAACTTCATATAAACAAAACAGCCTGCTTCTCTCTCGCTGTTGCTTGCGAGCTAGTGATTACCCCTCTATGTGATTTTGAAAAATGATACAACACAAGAAATATTTAAGATTCCACACAATTTTGTGATCAGTAATCAAATAAGCACATTTGTGACATTAACTGTTAACTCAACTTATTAACTCAAACTGTTATGCTGATAATATAATTTGTAATGAAAAATAAATGATTAAAATAGAAAAATCTTCAAAAGTTGACTCGAACTTCGGAAAAATCACATACATGTGCATATTTTTTACCCCATTTCTCTGTCCCTCATCTGAGCAATCTTCCAGTGAAATCAAAAACAAAATACTGCCAAATACAACCCAGCGTCTTATAGTCAAAAGCACTATTTAAGATCATAGACTTTAAGGAAGTCTGAGAATGTGTAAAATAAACTGAATTATATCTTGCCTCAATCACATCAGTTTTTGTTGTTCTGTTTTCTGCATGGGGATAATATTGTGTATAAATTTTTTTTTATGTAAATATCCTGGGTTGTGCTGCATACCACCTGAGGGCACTCCGCGTACCACAGTTTGAGAAACACTGCTCTAGACTGATTGCACATTTTAGCAAACATTTCAGAAATACTGTCCTAGGTCTTGTCTTTGGACTGGGCTCCAATTAAATACTTATTCTGTGCAGTCTGAAAAGTGTCGTAAGCTGATAACAACATGCTCTGAAAAGACAAAGAACTGAAAGAAAAATGGTCACCTTTCCTGCTGATTTGAGTTTCGAGCTGGAAAGTGCAGACAGACAAAATGTGGCTGCACTGACAGAGAAATTGAGAGAGATGCAAGTTTGGGGTGTTGTTGCTCTTTTCGACAACTTTAGCTGCAGAATAACAACAATGACGAAAGGCTATTTGAGAGAGCGAGAGCAAGATTCATACTCTAGCTGTTTTTCCAGATTTGAAGAGAGGATTTTGAATATAAATTAAATTACATTGGTAAATATGCTAGAAGTGCCTAGCTACATGCTAGCAACACCTACCTACATGCTAAAAATACTAGCAATGCCTAGCAATATGCTTAAACATGCTAGCAATGCCTAACAACATTCTAAAACATACTAGAAATGCTGATATGCACAGTTTTTTTTTTTTTTGTCTGTAGTGCTTCCTTATATACATATAAACGGGGTCAGTACTAGGGTTGCCACTTTTGGATCTATAGAATAAAGTTGTTGGGTTGGGGTATTGGTGTTTGACGTGTCTACAATCTAATACCCGCGACAGTATTAGGACATTTTAGCACAATGTGTGACTTTAGACAGTCACTTACCCGCTGTAATGTTGCTGGCAATGACAGGCAGACGGAGATGATGATGATGATGTGAAGAACCCATGTGCAGTTTATTTACATGGTGCAGTAAATCCATAAACTGGAAACCCAAGACGTGAAATGAAAACATAAGTGGCAACTTGACATGGATACATGGCATGACGTGGTAACATGGTACGGCAGGATCACTGACTTGGTCATGGTAGGCGTGGATGCTGAATCATTGGCCATGGCAGGCGTGAGCGCTGGCTCATAGAGCAGAGGCGGGCCCGGACCATGGAGCAAAGGCTTGCTTGTGATATAGCATGGAGCATTCTGGGGCTTGGCTGAGACATGGCATGGAGCAGACTGAAGCTTGGCTGTGACATGGCATGGAGCAGACTGAGGTTCGGCTGTGACATGGCATGAAGCAGACTGAGGCGTGGCTGCGAGATGGCACGGACCCTGGCTCGGCGGCCATGACGTGGGACCCTGGTCTTTGAGGGCCACCTCATTAAAATCCACCCTGCAGGCCAGAGCACAGAATTCCTCTACATATTCCTCCAGGGGACGATTCCCCTGATGTAGGCGTAGGAGCTGAACTGCTGGGTTCATAGTCGGTCAGGTATTCTGTAACGTTGCTGGCAATGACAGGCAGACGAAGAAGATGATGATGATGATATGAAGAACCTGTGTGCAGTTTATTTACATAATTTAAACTGGAAACCCAAGACGTGAAATGAAAACATAAACATGAACAGGAAACGTGAACCTTATCTAAAAACATTTACTTGACTCTAGACTAGACTATAAGACTTAGACTTCCAAACAACATACATTAACAATACCTGACAAGAGACAATGGCAAACATGAGGGCTTAAATACACAGACATGGGTAAAAAGAAAACAAGACAACCAATCACAAGACTGAACTAATAATAAGACAATGAACCATGAACCAATGACATAACAAGACTGATAATGAGATAACAAGAAAATGAACCAATGAAAACAAGACACATGAACATGGAGGGGAACAGGATATCACATGACCAGGAAGACATGAATCATATGAACAGGAACTAAAATAAAAAACAAAAGACATGAAAACAAGAACAAAACAATTAAACGTGACACCAGCATTAGGCAACATTTACGAATTTACAATGCTTTCGCCATGACACCATCTGACCAGCTTAAAATATGGGACAAATTGCGTCCCGTATCGAATAAAAATGGGATGCAATTTGTCCCGTATTTTAAGCTGGTCAGATGATGACTTTTCATCGTAAAAAAAACAGGACAATTCCATATTTTATGGGATGGGTGGCAACCCTAGTCAGTACCCATGTGTTTTCAGTGGTTTCAGAGCGGTGCTGTCCTCTACACACACAAATTCTATTTATCTGGTGCCATGAGTGACAGATGAGCTCTGAATTCGGGTCAGGGTGCCAACGTGCGCTAAGCACATTATATTTATAGGGCTTTAGATTTACTTTAATTGTGTAATTTCACATATGTTTGGCTGCTATAATTTACCATACAAATCTACAATAACCCCATCACACTGAGTTTTTGAGGACAGAATGGGAGATAAGAGCATTTCACTGCATTAAAAGGCTGTTGTCATCTCAACGGCAAACAACAGAAACTTCAGTTCCTTTAGTTTTCTGCCAAAGTAAAAGATTCACCAAAATAAAGGTTTGAGGGTTTAACTGGAATGTATAGCAATGCCATGAGCAAGTTAAGAAATTATTAAAGAAATACATTTCTATTGAATAATAATAATTAGAATAATGTTAATAATAATGCTTATGAATAATGTTAAGAAATTATTATTATTATTAATAATATTATTATTATTATTATTAAATTTGAATATAATATTCAAGTTTAATGGTTGGCAGTAGAGCATGGGAAAACATGGTTTAATTTTAATTAAATCGATAAATTAAGCTGTGTAATAATTGAGTATATGTAGAAAAGACTGCATTTGTTGATACCTTTTAAACCTGTTGCATTACAGTATGAAATTGCCATAAAAAGGGGGAAAACAATTAAAGAAAACCCATCATTATGAGGAATAACCATCATGTCCCTTCTAGAAATCACACACATGCTTTTCTTTCTTACCTTCTGTGTGTTGATAACTGTAGGTGGTCTGTTTTTTTGCTGATTAAATTAGTCATTGCAATAATCTGATTCAGTGTGTGCGCCATTCATCATACAAGTACACATTTTCCTGTCAACAGTGTACATGTGTGGTGATCCGTCATTCAAGATTGCTTATTCTTGTTTACAGAGCTGCAGTGGTGTGTTGGTGTGTGAGTTGCTTTGACTGTGAGAAATTGCATTGCCATCGCCCAACCACACATTTTTACAAACCAATGGCTAATTAAATAGAACAATTTCAATTTCATCCATGCTGTTGCACGCTTACGCCAGTGGCTGAGAACAATAGACAATTTTGTTGTCATTGTTTTGTGTGGATGTAGCGCATATCCTCTGATGTAGAATAAGCCGCTATACATAAATTTCTCTAGGTTCGTGGGGCAGGAGAGCAGACCACACAAGAGAAGTAGTATAGTACGGAACCTTTGACATTTATTTCACAACAGAACATTTTCCTCTGCATGAACTAGAAATATGACACAATATTTACCATAAACAATTCTTTGTTTGGGCATTGACTCTAAAGTAAAAAAAATAAAAATAAAATTGTCTTTGACTGAAATCGAAAAATATAACAATGTCCCTTCAATAGGAAAGTCTTTGAAATGTTTTTATTTTTTTTATTTATTTTTTTTTGTATCTTTTCCCTTTTTATCCCACGAAAAGAAAGGAAAATAAAAGTGAGTTCCAAACAGGCTTATCTGTATTCCCTTGCTTGAAATACAAATTATGTTGTTCCAATGATGTTGTGACACTTGAAGCAGTCAGCCCCACTTCTTCAAGATGCCATCTTGGGTGTGGATGTCATTATTCACTGTTGTTTGCCTTATGTTTCTCCCCTGTCATCTGTTCCTCCTGGACTACATTTCCCATAATTCCCTGCCCTCATCACTGCCAGCTGTCCTTGATTGTCCTCACCTGTATTTCATTAACTCATTAGTCTTTGTGTATATAATGCCCTGTTGTTTGACTGTTTCCCTTCGTGAATGTTTCTTTTGTTCCTGTGTTTACCCCATTATTTTGTACTTCGTTTACTTCTCTTCATTAAACTCTTTTTAGCCGCACTTATATCCAGCTCTCGTTACTTCCTTCCTAACGTTACGTCAAACATTACAGTGGAGTTTGTGGTGGACAGGCTCGCCATCTCATTCCCCAAATTGTTTCACACTCAAATAAAAACCAATCAGAGCTTGCAATAAAACTTCTTTAAATATGCTTCTCTGCTGGAAAGGTACATGAAACCTCCAAACAATACTTTAAAGTATATCATATGATATCAATTATATCATAGTATATCAATTTTAAGGATGTTTTTTAACTCGTTCTCCACCGCAGTGTTCTCTCTCTCAGGATCAACAGTAAAAGAAAGCTTCCATGCAAATGCACCACATATCTATAGTAGAAGTGCCCCCAACTGGTCAAATATGAAATAACACAAACTGATGAAATATTTTCATTTTTTTTTTTATATGGGTTACACCCTCCCTCTTTAAATCAGCTTGAATTCCTTCATGCTTTGACTAACAAACCAAATACATTAACTAAATATGCCAAATCTTGGGTTTATCATAACCACCCAACAAATCAAGAGTGTTGTTGAAACTCTCCAGCACAGGATGGAGAAATTAAATAACAGGTTTTCCCAACTCAGGATAATGAAAATGAGAAGGTGGTCTTCGTAACCTTGTAGAACTTCTGGCAACATCATCATGGGCATGTTATTTTATACTTTCATTTACTTGTGACTCATTTACATTCTCATCATCATTACCTGGATCTCCTAAATCCAGCATTGGCACATCATCGTCCAAATAATTATTTGCTTTCTCTGCACAAAATGACAATTCACTCTCTTCACTAGAAGACTGTTCAACCGGGTCAGCAGGCTTCCTATCCCTAATTTCAACACTTTCATTAAAATAGTCATCAACTATACTCAACCTTGAGGAATCAAGAACAGAAAGCTCTTCCTGAGGATTGGACTGATTCACAATGGGAAGAGTAATAAGTGTGCCTTTGTTTTTTGGAATGTCATAGGTCTTTGTAAACCTCTTCACAGGGGAAACCAAAGGACTTACAGGAAGAAGAGTGTATTCATCATCTGAGGATATATTTTCTTCCTCTTCTACTGGAAAAGGGGTTTGTCTGGTCCTAGGCCTATGCACAGACTTTGACTTAGGAACATCTACTTCCTCTTCAGAGAGATAACCAGAGGGAAGCAACAAATCCTTGTGTAGGCTTCGAGTTGAATCCTGCTCACCAACAGGTTGAACTACATAAATGGGTAGATCTCCCATTCTCTTCACTACTGTATACACAGTAGACTCCCATCTATTTGCCAACTTATTCTTACTGTGCAACCGAAGATTTCTGACTAAAACATGATCCCCTGTTTCAAAAGTGGACTCTCTGACATGTTTATCATAGTGCACTTTGTTCCTTTGAGCTACCTTCCGGGCATTCTCAATGGCAGTTTTGCAACTCTCTTTCAGCCTAGATTTCAGATTTCTCACATACTGCGAGTGAGAATAAGATTCATTCTACCGAACAGGCAAATTAAAAGCAATATCTAATGGTAACCTAAGTTGCCTACTGAACATCAGTTCATAGGGACTAAACCCTGTTGACTCATTCCTTGTGCAGTTATATGCATGAGTGAGAGGCTTAAAAAGTCTCGCCAATGTGTTTTGTATTTTTTGCCCAGAGTACCCAGCATGTTAAGAAGCATATGGTAAAAACGCTCGACTGGATTGCCTCTTGGGTGATAAGGACTTGTTCTGACTTTTCTGATACCAGCCTATGCACAAAGCTCTGTTATGGTGTGGGACTCAAAATCCCACCCCTGCTCACTGTGTAGGTGCTCGGGGAAACCATAATGGACAAGTAAATTATCCTAAAGAGCCACCGTGGTAGCCTTTTGATCTTTGGTCGGTATCGCCACAGCATATCTCATAAAATCATCAGTATGACCAATATCTTTAGTATTGTAGCTATCAAGCTCTAATGAAAGAAAATCCATCCAAACCAATTCCATTGGTCTGGATGTACAGATATTCACAAGTGCGGCTGATTTTTCGGGTTGTGTTTTCCTCCTAACACATCTCCCACAAGTTTTTATTTTATTCTTCACATCAACAACCATTTTTGGCCAATAAAACCTTGAGTGCACCAAGTCAACAATTCATTCAATACCCATGTGTCCCATATCATCTTGCAGATAATTAAGAACCATAGGCCTCAGAGACTCAGGGAGTACTAACTGATAAATGGTTTGATCATCACCCAGGCATTTCCTGTAAAGGAGATCACCTCTCATCACAAGGCGTTTCCATTCCTTGAGCATAAGCTTCAGGTTTAGAGAATCAGCACTTACATCACTTGATACCTGACTCCCAGCTTTCATGTATTGAAGAATATGAGAAATTACAGGATCAGCTTGCTGCTGTTTAACCAACTCCTCTTAACAAAAAGAAGGTACCACCATTTAGTGACTCATCACTGTACAGATCTAGAAGTTCCTCAGAGGTAAGAGCAACGGACTCAACCAAGGTTATGGGAGGTAAGTTATCTTGCTTCTCTTGCAAAAGGTATATGCAACAAGCTGCAGCAACAGCAGCAGCAGGCAAGTTAACACAATCTGGCACTGAAGAGAGGTGATGGGATGTTAACTGCTCTATTCTCTCACTCTCTTCCAGGAAAGTTTGGTCATTTATCAATACACTGTGAAGAACCCTGGATGACCCATCAGCATCCTGGTTCCGTGTTCCAGCCCTGTACCTGATGTTAAAACTAAAAGTCGACAAGGCCGCCAACCAGCGGTAACCTGCTGCATCAAGTTTTGCTGAAGTGAGTATATTATGTCAACGGGTTGTTATCTGTTACAACTGTGAAAGTATTTCCATATAGATAGTCCTGGAATTTGTCAACAACAGCCCACATCAAAGCAAGAAACTCCAGTTTGTGAGCTGGATACCAAGCCTCACTTTGAGACAATCCCCTACGTGCATAAGCTATCACCCTGTTCTGACCATCTTGCTGCTGATAGAGTACAGCGCCGAGACCAGTAGCACTGGCATCTGTATAGAGCTCATAGGGTAAGCTAGGATCAGTAAACGCCAATACAGGAGACGTGGTCAGCTTTTCTATGATAGTGTCAAATGCCTCCTGACAAATAGGAGTCCAGCGGTCTGAAAATGGTGCATTTGGGGTAAAATACTTACTACTACTGGCTACTTGGAGATCTTTTCTGTAAGGTGGATATCCTGCTGTGAGTTTATTCAATGGCTTCACTATCTTGGAATAATCCTTGACGAAACATCTGTAATAACCTGAAAACCTCAAAAATGAACAAAGCTCTTTCAAGTAATTCGGTTTTGGCCAAGTCTTTAAAGCAGTAACCTTTTCTGGGTCTGTCTCTACACCATGTTGAGAGACTATATGCCCCACATACCACACCCATGATTGGAAAAATCTGCACTTATCTGGTGACAATTTCAGGCCATTTTCCCTTAGACGGTCAAGAACATGCAATAACCGGGCTTCATGTTCCTTCAAAGACTTGGAGAACACAATCAAATCGTCAAGAATTTGATTGCAGCATTGATCTATAGGATAGGATCTATTTGCCTGGATGCAGCATTATTCAAACACAATCCAAGATGGCAGCATGTCAAGCATGTCAAATTGTTTTTCTGTGAAGTGTTCGGTGATAAGTGCATTGTAAATGTTACTAGTGTTTTTTTAATCCACTTATTAATGTTTGAAATCTACACATTCGATCTTGTTTAGCAAACCGTTTGTTTTTGCTGTTGTAAAAGAAAACTCACTTCATCCTTGAGTATTTTATTGCACTTTTTGGAGCTTTCATTTTCCAATGGGACCGGAAAATCACTTTACATGGTGCTCCATTGATGGTGATGGGACTGTGTTCACTATCTCTTCTCCTGAAGACCACCACCAGCTCCTTTGTCTTACTGACATTGAGGGAGATGTTGTGCTCCTGACACCAGTGTGTCAGAGTGTGCACCTCCTCTCTGTAGGCTGTTTCATCATTGTCAGTGATCAGACCTACCACCGTCGTGTCATCAGCAAACTTAATGATGGCGTTGGAGCTATGTGTTGCCACACAGTCATGTGTGTACAAGGAATACAAGAGTGGGCTGAGAACACAGCCCTGTGGGGCTCCAGTGTAGAGGGTCAGTGATGAGGAGATGTTGCTGCCTATTCTAACCACCTGGCGTCTGCTTGACAGGAAGTCCAGGATCCAGTTGCACAGCGAGCTGTTTAAGCCCAGAGCCCGGAGTTTCTCATCTAGCTTGGATGGCACTATGGTGTTGAATGCTGAGCTGTAGTCTACAAACAGCATTCTCACATAAGTGTTCTTTTTTCCAGGTGGGAGAGAGCAGTGTGTATTGTAGATGCAATGGCATCATCAGTGGAGCGGTTGTTGCGGTAAGCAAATTACAATGGGTCAAGAGAGAGAGGCAGCACAGAGCAGATGTAATCTCTGATTAGTCTCTCAAAGCATTTGCTGATGATGGGGGTCAGAGCAACAGGACGCCACTCATTTAAGCAAATTATTTTTGATTGCTTTGGAACAGGCATAATGGTGGATGTTTTAAAGCATGTGGGGACTACAGACAAAGAGAGGGAAAGGTTGAAAATGTCTGTAAAAACACCAGCCAGCTGGTTCGCGCATGCTCTGATGACACGGCCCGGAATGCCGCCTGGGCCGGCGGCTTTGCGGATATTCACCCGTTGGAAGGATCGGGTTACATCCGCTACAGAGACGGAGAGTGAACTAACCTCTGTAGCTTCGGCTGTGAGAGCTCTCTCCACGAGGGCGGTGTTATTTCCCTCAAAACGAGCATAAAAAGTATTTAGCTCATCCGGGAGAGAGGCAGCGGTGTTCATGGCGGAGTTTTTATTCCCTTTAAAGTCTGTGATGATGTTAATTCCCTGCCACATGCTTCTAGAGTTGGTGGTGTTAAACTGTCCTTCAATCTTGCTCCTGTACTGATGTTTTGCTGTTCTGATATTCTGGCATAACTGGCTTGTTTATGCTCCTCCGCATTCCCGGAATTAAAAGCGGAGGTCCGCACATTAAGTGTCGTGCGAACATCGCTATTTATCCATGGTTTCTGGTTCGGATAGATCCGTATTGTTCTGGTCGGAACCACGTCCTCCACGAACTTTTTGATGAAACACATTACGCTATCAGCATAAAGCTCAATGTCGTCATCAGAGGCGGACCGGAACATCTCCCAGTCCGTGTGATCAAAACAGTCCTGTAGCGTAGAGTCTGATTGGTCTGACCAGCACTGGATCATTCTGAAGGTGGGTGCTTCCTGTTTCAGTTTCTGCCTGTAAGCGGGCAGAAGCAGAATGGAAGAGTGGTCCGATTTGCCAAATGGTGGGTGGGGGAGGGATTTGTAGCCATCCTGGAAGGGAGAGTAGCAATGGTCCAAAACCCGGTCCCCTCGTGTGTTGAAACTAATGTGCTGGTGGTATTTTGGTGCGACTGATTTGAAACTGGCTTTATTAAAGTCCCCGGTCACAATGAACGCGGCTTCAGGGTGCGCGGTTTCCTGCTCACTTATAACCCCATACAGTTGCTTGAGTGCCCGGTCTGTGTCGGCTTGTGGCGGGATGTACACAGCAGTGATAATGGCCGCTGTGAATTCCCTCAGTAGCCAGAATGGTCGACACATAAGCATGAGAAATTCCAGATCAGGAGAGCAGAAAGACTTGATAGAATGAACGTTCCTCTGATCACACCAGGATTTGTTGAACATAAAACATACACCACCACCTCTGCTTTTACCTAACAGGTCTTTCGCTCTGTCCGCTCGGTGCACGGAGAACCCCGCGGGTTCAATGGCTGAGTCTGGAATCTCCGCAGACATCCAAGTTTCCGTAAGGCAGATAATGCAGCAGTCCCTCGTCTCTCGTTGGAAAGAGATCCACGCTTTCAGCTCGCAGAGCTTGTTATCCAGAGACTGAATATTTGCCAGTAGAATAGTGGGTAGTGGGGGTCGATTTGCGCGGTGTCTTACTCTGATGAGAACGCCGGCTCTGTTTCCCCTTTTCCTTTTGCGTTTCCGCGACCGGACTGCCCAGACAAAGGGCTCCGCTTGCGTGTTTGTAAACAGCGGGTCGGCATTGAGGAATTTGAAGTCCGGTTTATGGTGTGAAATTGCTGAACCAATGTCCAAAAGTGTTTGTCTGTCGTAGACAATAAGGCAGACAACATCCAAGACAAAAAACATAAGAATTGTGAACAAAACAAACAAAACACTACTATGTTGGGTCGGAGCTCGCAACGCAGCAGCCATCCTCGGCGCCATCTTGAGTCCAAAAAGTAAACGGTTCTTCAATATCTCCCTAATGCCTGTCCTCTTCGCTGAACCTCTGCCTCCATACAAATGGATTCTTATATTCATTTTGATTCCTTCTGAGAAGATGACAGTGCTTGTGGTGCTACTCTGCATACTGACTTTGGTGGACCCAGGTGAAAACGATTGTTGTCGCTGGGTGAGTAAATCTGACAATGTACTCTCCCCTGCGGTAGACATTCTGTCTTCGGGGACTTGTTTTTTATTGCTAGGTCTATTGGCGCATTTACCTATGCGATTTTGTCAGGTTATGAATATTATAAACTTTTCTTGTTACCCAAGCCTTATGGTTCAATATGACTGTTTTGTATTGTCAAAGAACTCCCTGGTTGAACTTGCGTGCAGCATGCGTTCTAAAAAAAAAATGCATCATCATGCAATGTTGTAAAATTGAGGTGCCTAATTATGTTACTGTTGTTGATATCTGGAAATGTGCAACCTAACCCAGGCCCTGGTTTGCAGTGTCACCAAACGCCCTCTGATTTTAAATCTAGAACTGGTCTTGGGATTTTTCACCTAAATGTGCAAAATCTGTTGTCTAAAATAGATGGAATTAGGATCTGGGCTAAAACAACAAATGCGGATGTTATTGTGTTGTCTGAAACTTGGCTTGGTGAGTCTGTTCTTGATAAGGATATATGTATAAATGGTTACAATGTGTATCGCACGGACAGGGTTCAGAAGGGTGGTGGTTTGGCTATTTATGTGAAGTGTACATTTCTTGTTAGTGTGGTTATATCTGAATCCATCTGTAAACAGTTAGAATTTCTAGCTTTGAATTTTGAAGTTTCTAAAGGATTCTCTATAATGGTGGTCGGCTGTTATAGACCCCCCTCAGCCCTCAGTGATGGGGGATCTTAACAGGTGTTGGTTCAAACCAGCCTCTGAGAATTTTAAAATGTATTGTGATTCTATGAATCTTACTCAGCTCATTAATTCACCCACCCACCCACCCAAATATTAGATGTCCAGAGAAATCTACTCTAATTGATTTGATATTGACTAATGTGCCGCATAAGTTCTCTGCTGTTGGTGTATTCTGTAATGATTTAAGTGACCATTGTGCTATTGTTGCTGTTAAAAATACTAAGGTCCCTAAGACAAAATCGCATTTTATTCACAAGATAAATTAAAGAGTTTTAATGAGCAGGCTTTTTTTTACATGACTTATTTTATTTTAACTGGAACAGGATTGAGTTTATTCCTGATGTGGAAACTGCCTGGAATTAGCTTCTTACAGATTATGAACAAACATACCCCTTTCCGCAAGTTCCGGGTTAAAGGCCGTGATAATCCATGTTTCTCTTCTGAGCTGTCCTGTCTTATTCAAGAGCGCAATCTGGCCTGGGCTAAAGCAAGGAAATCATATTCTAATGCTGACTGGCTTATCTTTTGGCAACTTCGAAATAAGTGTTCTTCTCTTCTCAGGAAGGCTAAGTCTGAATATTTTTGGTCTATCACTACAAAAAATCTGAATGACCCCAGAAAGTTTTGGAAGGCTATTAAGTCTATTTCAGGCAATACCAATGCCAATATGTTACCAGCATGTATAATGAAAGACTTAGTTGCTGTATATGACAAAACCGAAATGCTGAATTGTTTTAATAAGCACTTCATATCTTCTGGTAAGTTATTTGATTCAGTTTCTTCTGCCTATGTGCAGCCGTGGATAGCTGAGCCAATAAGAGGTGGTCAATGTTTTAGTTTTTTGCCATTCTCAATTCAAGAGGTGCACAAAGCCTAAACAAGCTTAGATCAAAACAAACCTACAGGTCCTGATCTTCTTGATCCCTGCTTTTTTAAACCTCTTACTTATCTTTTTAATCTTACCCTGGAATGTAATGAAATTCCCAGGATCTGGAAGTCGGCATTTGTCCTACCTTTGTTTAAAGGTGGAGATCCTACATTTTTAAACAATTATAGGCCAATCTCAAAGCTGTCACCATTGGCTAAACTCCTTGACCCTCTTGTTAGTGAGCAGCTTAAGGAGGTTCTGTAAGCAAATTCAATTTTATCAATGTATCAATCAGGCTTTAGGAAGAAACATAGCACAATTACAGTAGCCATGAAGGTGTTAAATGATATTACGGATGCTCTTGATAAAAAACTGCACTGTGTTTCACTTTTTATTGATCTGTCAGAGGCCTTTGATACAACTGACCGTGTGATCCTGAAACAGAGACTGTTAAGTATAGGTTTTCTGAACACGCAGTTGCTTGGTTTGTAAACTATCTGTCTTATAGAACACAGTGCACTCAATTTGAGGGGCTTTCATCTGACAAAATGATTGTCTGTAATGGTGTGCCTCAAGGCTCTGTACTCGGTCCCCTCTTATTTACAATTTATATAAACAATCTTGATAAAATTTTGCAAAATGCAAATATTCATTTTTATGCTGATGACACCATTATTTACTGCTGTGCTTCATCTCTGGTAAAAGCTTTTGCCTCTGTCTCAGTTGAAGCTTGTACTTAACACTGACAAAACCAAACTAATGGCATTTTCTAAAGCAAAGCAAAGGCCCTAGAAGCTCCCACAAATTACTACTTTTCAGGGTGATGCAATTGATTCTGTTACTTCATATAAATATCTTGGGATTTTAGTTTATGATAGTCTTTCTTTTCAGCCCCATGTTCAGCAACTTACAAAAAAAAACTGAAGCTGAAACTGGGATTTTATTTCAGAAATAAGGCTTGTTTTTCTTTTGAGGCTAAAAGGAGGCTGGTGTTAGCCACCTTTTTGCCTATGCTGGACTATGGCGATTTTTTATATATGAATGCTTCTGCCCAGTGTTTGAAATCAATTGACACCCTTTACCATGGAGCACTGAAATTTATTCTAAACTGCAAAACTGTTACTCATCATTGCACTTTATATGAAAGGGTTGGCTGGCCTTCTCTAGGCACCCGTAGGCTCAGTCACTGGCATATTTTTGTCTATAAAGCCATTCTGAGGTTTCTCCCATCTTATTTGTGCATTTTTATTATTTTTAAAAGTAGCTGTTATTCACTTCGGTCACAGGACCTTATTTTACTAACTGTCCCTAATGCTATCTAATCTTGGCAAAAGGGCTTTTATGTACTCTGCTCCATCGGCTTGGAATACCTTACAAGGTAGCCTAACAATGGAAAAACTTGTCCCACTAAGTGTTTTTAAGTCACTGATGAAAGCTTTTGAGACTAATTCATTGTCCTTTCAATGTTTTTAACTAGTATTGTTAGGTTTTTGATTGTATTTTCTGACTTTTTATTTGTTTTATGTTGTCTGTTTGTAACTGTGAAATGACTTGCTGCTGCCTATCTTGGCCAGGATGCTCTTGAAAAAGAGATTTGTAATCTCAAGAGCCTTTCCTGGTTAAATAAAGGTAAAAAAAAAAAAAAAAAAAAAGAAACACAAGCACCTCCTTCAAATTTAAGTTGCCCATGCATCACCATTCTTTTTCTTGACTACCACTTTAGGTGAAGAAAAAGGGGATTCAGACTCACTGATTACACCCACATTGAGAAGTGTTTGCAGATGCTTCCTTACTGCTTCAAAATCACAAGGATGAATGGGTCTTGACTTCTGCTTAAAGGGGGTTTCGTCCTTTAGCTTAATATGGTGCTTCACCTTAGTCGCATGACCGAAATCAAGGTCATGAAGGGCAAAGACATTAGAGTAAGCATTGAGCTTTGTCACAATTCAATTCTTCCACTCCTCTGACAAGAGTGAATCACCAAAATCAATCTCCAGACTAGAACATGTTGCTGTGCTAGGTTAATGAGGAGAAACACTACAGCAGCCCACATTAGTACCAAGGAAGTCAGAAGAAGAAGAAGAGTCTTTGAACACACTTTGAGGTATGTTCAGCTCTGCAATGACACAAGTTCGCAGTAGTGTGAAATCATGATCAGTTTAGTTTCTTACCCAAACAGGAAACTTGTATGGCTGCTGCTTAGGAAGATTGATCAGACAGCTTTCAACAAAAATACCACCAGGTAAGACGGATGTTGTTGGCTGATCAAGCAAAACTTCATACTCTGTTTGTCCAGCGTTTGCTCTTGCAAAACACTCAAGTTCAACTCGCTGAACTGCAGGTACAATCTCAATGGTCTTTGTAAAATGACAGAGACAGGGTTGTAACCTGGGACCCTGTGTCAAGCAACCCACTGCATTTAACACCAGAAACCATGACTTCAACAGTACATTTTTCTCCAACTAACCTTTTTAACACTTTTCCATGGGTTTCTGCAGCATTAACTTTACAATCAGATTTACATTTTGAGTCCAGTTTGGGACTTTTCAGATCACTCACTGTTCCTGTCTGTCCCTTAACAGAAACAGACACTAGTTTAAATGAGGGGCAGTGCCAGAACTGTTGTGCTCCTCTCAGTTTTTGCTTCTCCCTAAGCTCTTTTCGCCTAGCCTCCACAAGCACCGGGTTAGATTGTTTACAACAAGAGGAGGCAATATGTCCATACTCACCACAGTAAAAGCAGTACCACAGATAAGGCTTTTTATTGGTCTTCCCTACAAAATGCTGTACAGGTTTCTTCTCAGCTTCTGTAGGTTTGTTTGAATTGGCCTTTGGAACAGCTTTTGGAGATGCTTCCTTTTTTACAGCCTTCAAATTGGCCACCTGAGCCAGAAGATCTGCCAGCTGTTTTTTCATTTTCTTTGAAACAGCAACAGATGATTCTGGAGTAAAAATGTGCATCTCTTTCACATCAGCACACATATTGTCTACCATATGCAAGCTAGACTGTGCTTTGCTCTTGTAAATACCAAGATGCTGTCTCATTCTGTTTGACTTTGCAGCTTGTCTATCTTCTTCAGTGCGCAAAAGAAGTAAAGGTTCAGAAAAAGGAGGAGGATCAATGTTCTTTTGCTCAAGTTGTAGGGTTGCAATTAGGCTGTTTTTCCAGCAACCTCTGCAAAACTGCTTTAATAACTGCCTATTCATGTCACTGCTAGCTATGTCACCTTTCTTAATGACTGTACTCAAAGTGGTTTGTAGTCTGTATAGGTAAACTGAAGGCTTCTCACCACAATTTTGGTTAGTGTCAAGAAACTTGGCGAAAAGCTTGTCACCATCTTAATAGCACCACAGTAGCATAAGCTGAATCAAGAAGGGTTGGGTATTCACTAGGGCTAGAATGAGGCCCAAAGTGCTTTATGACATTCACTGCTGGAGGCAAAAGGCTTTCTACCATCTTTCTCACAGGCTGAGAATGCAGAATCAGTTAGGTAAAAATCAATACTGGAACGCCAAGTGTCATAATCAACCTTTGCACTTGGACAGGGTGTTCTGCCAGAGAAAGGCCTGAGCCTTAGGCTGATATGATACTGAGATGACAGATCATTGCTTTTAACTACATGCTTAGCTACTACCCTCAGCATTTCAGGTGTGCTTAAATGGTCTGGTGACAGACAGAAATTAGCTTTCCCACTGGCAGGTGAAGTATCAGAACATATTTTGAGTGGAGATGCAAGGCTACCAAAAGTTTCTGCTCTTGTAGTGGCTGCTTCAAACTCTGATACTTGATTTTGCTTTTGGGGGAACAAGACAGTTTGTCACTTCAAGTTCAACAATTTGTTCAGTGGGTTTTCCTTCTTAAGACCCTTAAAAATTTTGACAGCTCATCAGGCAGTAGCTGCTGAAAATCTATACCACTCAGCTTGGCAAGACCTTTCAAGTCAGAGAGTATTTGTCAAGCTGGCGTAACGACTTGAACTATATACACAAGACAAAAGCTGAATGCGGAAGACAACATTTGAGTCTAATGTAGAGGGTCTATCACATGGTAGGTCACCTTTGAGAAACTCTGTGGTTTCGCCACTTTGATATTCTGAAACTCAGAATCTGAACTGGTTATTTTCACAATTCGGCCCACTGAGACGAATTTGCCAACGAACTCAAAAACCTCATCATCAATATCTGTTTGATAGTCCACAAACTAACACAGAGTTGGGTATTTTTATGTTTTCAGATCTCATGGCATCCATTTTGAAGTTCAAGTGCAAACAGTAGACCCCAGAGCATGTGATTTGGAATAAAACTCAATACAGTAAGAATGTTAAGCTGTGTGAATCAAATGCCAAAAGCCAATACTCCTGTGCTGGCTCGCCACAATTTGTATAGCGCCTATCCTCTGATGTAGAATAAGCCGCTATACATCAATTTCTCTAGGTTCATGGGGCAGTAGGGCAGACCACACAGGAGTAGTAGTATAGTACGGAACCTTTGACATTTATTTCACAACAGAACATTTTCCTCTGCATGAACTAGAAATATGACACAATATTTACATAAACAATTCTTTGTTTGGGCATTGACTATAAAGAAAAATAAAATAAATAAACAAAACATAGTTTCCCCTCCAATTGTCCTTGACTGAAATCGAAAAATATAACAATGTCCCTTCAATAGGAAAGTCTTTGAAATGTTCTTTAGTATCTTTTCCCTTTTTATCCCGTTATGAAAATAAAGGAAAATAACAGTGAGTTCCAAACAGGCTTATCTGTATTCCCTTGCTTGAAATACAAATGATGTTGTTCCAATGATGTTGTGACACTTGAAGCAGCCGGCCTTACTTCTTCAAGACGCCATCTTGGGGGTGTAGTTCGTGGTGGACAGGCTCGCCATCTCATTTCCCAAATCGTTTCACACTCAAATAAAAACCAATCGGAGCTCGCAAACAAAATTCTTTTAAATATGCTTCTCTGCTGTAAGTAGTACATGAAACCTCCAAACAATACATTAACCAAAGTATATCTTAGCATAAGTTACATGGATGGCACTTTTATTTTGATTTTAAGGACATTTTTAAACTCATTCTCCACCGTAGCGTTCTCTCCCTCAGGCTCAACTGTAAAAGAAAGCTTACACGCAAACGCACCACATATCTATAGTAGAAGCGCCCCCAACTGGTCAAATATGAAATGACAAAAACTGATGAATTAAAAAATAAAATAAAAATAAAAATAAAATAAAATTATATGGGTTACACAGGGTTGCATATATATATATATATATATATATATATATATATATATATATATATATATATATATATATATTTTTTTTTTTTTTTTTTGCTCAAATATAAATGCCGCCTTGAGAGTGGCATTTATTCTTCCCTTTGACAAACTAAAGAAAACAACTCCTGAGAGAATCATTCGCCTTGGCAGTGTAGTAGTGTGTGCCCACAACTACTGTAGCTCAATTAAAGGGATAGTTCACGCAAAAATAAAAATGCTGTCATCATTTACTCACCTTCATGACATTTTAAAGCCATATGACTTTCTTTTTTTCTGTGGAACACCAAAGGAGAAATTTTGAACAATGTGCAGGTTGTTTTTTCCACAAGCTATTATAATGGATGGGTACTGGAGCTTTCAAGTTTCAGAATGATTCTGAAGTCATAAGATGAGAGGAACAAATAGAAATTTACGTCATTATTCACTGTCAACCTTCCCTTCCAGTGAGCCATTACCTTAAGAATGCTGCAGCCGGATCATTCAGTTAGTGAGTTGGGATCAATCCAATTTGTGAAAAAATCATTTAGACCAGTTTTAGGCAAACTGATTCCTTGAAAATATCTGACTCGAAAATCGCGACTTCTCCTTTGAACTCTCTTGAACATGCTGAGGAGAGCTGTGGTGGATGACAAGATTTTGATTGAATAATGACTTAAACTAGGGTGACCATACGTCCTCTTTTTTCTGGACATGTCCTCTTTTTCGGACCTTAAAAAAGCGTCCGGCCGGGGTTTCTAAATTTGCGAAAATGTCCGGGATTCGGCTTTAGTTGCATTATGATGTGCATCTGGTCAAATACTTCATTGTGTGCACGCATATTTGCATTGCTTTAACCCCTCTTTGTAAGTCCCGCCTTCTCGCACACCAATTGGTCGATTGTAAGAGGCTTGCAGCAACTATTGGCCAAATTCCTGCCTGGCAATCTCTCCGCGAACGCGCGAAACGCTGTTGTGTTCGGCATCAAACAGTTGCTTGACAGTAGCAGCAAATGACAGCTGATGAAATGCCCAAACGAAAGTGCAAATTTACAGAAGATTTGCACAAAATATTCCCATGCTTTCATCCAGGTCGAGATCCGTGGGAAGCAGAATGTATGACATGTAAAGCTGGCACTTATGTGTCAGTTGCATATAAAGGTGCAAGTGATTTAGAAGCACACATTAGCTCTGCGAAGCATAAAGGGTCAACAAAAGGTGAAAGTTCATCAGGTAAATTAACGGACTACTTTTTGTGACCAGGTAAAATTGTTATTACATTGCTTCATTTTCCATGGCCATTCAAAATAATAGTAATAGTAAATGAAGGTACACTCATGGCATCAAATATTTTATTTTAGTACATGGAGATTCAAAAGAATGTTGGAAATTTTTATTTAAATATATATATTTATGTTAGGCTAATAGAGTGTCTTTTTCACTGTATTAAAGTTTGCATTCATAGTAACACTGTTTTGAACACTGCATAATCACAGGCTTAATGTTTGCATATTTTATTTTAGTATCAGATTACATGTGGACTAAAAACACACTGTGTAGTCCAAACAACTCTTGGTTTACTGAGCAATAACATATTTTTCAAGCCCTGACACATGCAAATAAAATCCAGACAAAGCCTTGCTGATAAAAGCGGAGGAGATGGAGTGACAGGATAAGTGAGAGAGAGCAAGAGAGCAAGAATGATCAGGTTTTTCATCATTTACACTCTAGCTTTCCACATTGACACTGTTGTTAATCGCTCACATGTTGATCCTGTGATTTGGAGAGATCTGCATGGGCTGCGTGAACTTTCTCTGCCGATAATACACTGAGTGCATTCTGACTTCATACCGTAAGGCCAGAGTGGTCTTGATGGTTTGACAGATCTTTTTTAAAATAGTTTCCTTTCATGACTTGCTAATCAAAATGCTCAAAAGGAATCTGTATTCATTGAGTGTCACCAAACAATAATTAATTGCTACTATAATAGGGTATGTGATGCTGGAATATGACCTATAAATAATAATAATAAAAAATTAAACAATGCTCCATCAAAATATATTTTGAATATGTTGTATATATGGCATGTCCTGTAATCTATAAATATGTATATAAATTATTAATTATTTACACTGTAAAGCATGGCTTTATGGTTACATAACTGAACAAATGGCCGATAAATTATTGTAATATCTTCTAACAGTATAAACAGTATTCAATAGCAGATTACTTTGTGTAATAATTACAGCAACAAACTAAATAATTATATTAAACTACTGTAGTTATAAATTATTTGGCAAAACCTACAATGTCTTTTTAATTAAGGAATAATAATAATAATAAAGATGCAAACAGCAATTACATGGCCAAGCACTTAAATGGCCTATATGACCCACAGGACCCAAATAGTGGCTATGATGTATATTGCAAATGCACAGTGGTTTATGAATCAGCCCCAGCAGGGTTCAAACCTGTACCTTTCCATATTACATGTCTGTGCACAATCCACTGCACCATGCTGCCACGTGGATGACAGCCACCAAAGGGACATAACAAGCTGACAGTAAGCACAGCGGTTACCATGATCAGGTTCATAATGATTGAACTTTTCAACAAAGATGAAAATCAAAATTCAATTAGCCCTGCAACCATTCAATATGCACAATACAAAGAGCTCCAGTACAACAGAAACCAATCCAGATGACTTGCCTAGGTGAGGATCAAACCAATGACCTTCAGAACTATAGACTAGAACATAAAATGCTGTGCCACTCAGTTGACATGGCTGACTGATGGCAAAGAGACATGCCAATGTTAGAGTCAACACACATAACAGTTGGTTATCTTTTGAAATATAGGTGACGCTGTCTCCAAACTGCTCAGGTATCCTCAGGACAAGATGTCGATGATGCATACCAACATTCTTATAAATCTGACTATGCGCATATATATATATATATATATATATATATATATATATATATATATATATATATATATATATATATATATGAGGAAGCGAGAAGCAGATTTCCTGGTTCAGGTAAGGGTTTATTTTCTCTCTGCAGTACAATTGCAGTCTCAGAGTCTTTACGTTGTTCACCAAGTTAATCTATAGTCTCACACCACTACACAAAAATAAACTCTCATCATTTGTACTACGAAAACTTCTTTGCTTCTTGATCGGGTCTGTGGTGCCCAGGCTCTCTCTCTTCTACTTGCGGTGTGGCTCTATTTATGCCGCTCTCCCCGTGCTCACTGAAATTAGAGACAGGTGTTAGACATAATTTAGCTCAGGTGTAAGCACCCTTACCGCTTTCTCTCTCTCCGGAGAGATGCTTGACCACGCCCCCGCTGCCACAATATATATACAGGTGCATCTCAATAAATTAGAATGTCTTGGAAAAGTTCATATATTTCAGTAATTCAACTCAAATTGTGAAACTCGTGAATTAAATAAATTCAGTGCACACAGACTCAAGTAGTTTAAGTCTTTGGTTCTTTTAACTGTGATGATTTTGGCTCACATTTACTTGGTTTCACAATTTGAGTTGAATTACTGAAATAAATGAACTTTTCCATGACATTCTAATTTATTGAGATGCACCTGTATATATATATATATATATATATATATATATATATATATATATATAGCTCTGGAAAAAATTAAGAGACCACTGCAAAATTATCAGTTTCTCTGGATTACTTTTTATAGGTATGTGTTTGAGTAAAATGAACTGAAATATACATATATTTTGGTGAGTTTCAGTTTAAAGATGGGTAAACAATGCATTGTTCAGTCCTCAGTTTTGTGAGGTTCTTGTTCCATTCTCATATTCATTAGTGGGCGTGTCCAAGGAAATGGACAGTCTCTTAACCACGGCCCTGGGTGGAGTCCCGGCTGACAGCCCTCCTCCCCGTCTGAATGAGTGACATTAAGATCACATTGTGGCTTGTAATGTAATTTATACATTTCATCAACTAATGCAGTGCAAATCCATTTTCCTTTCCCAAACCTAAAGGGCCACATACATTAACTTGATGGCGAGACACAGTCGTAGGATCCGGCTAAATGTAATTAAAGGCTGTCTCTCCTCTTAACCCTCCTCGGCAAACACCGCCACTCCGGGCTTTCCACTGCAGACATAAACAAGGGAAGAGGACTAGTATAGTATAGTAGCTGTAATAAAGTACATTAGAAAATACTTCACAGCCAGTGGACACTTCATTAAAGAGAAAATACTTATGGGCGAATACTAATGCATGAATAACCAACTATCATGAATATATAATTAAACTGATTAAATAATCTTATCATATTAAACAGTCATGCAGATACTTTTACCACATTCACATCCAGGCAAATCCTGCAGAAGGCTGTTTTTAATTAGTGTTTGAAGGAGAGAAAGGCAAGGATGTGGCAGTCTTTATCAGAACAGACACTGCTGCCTCAGGTGCCTTTTGATTCCCAAAGTCTTTGTTTGATCTCACAAGAAGGCATCATGAACTTTCCAATTACTCATTTCCAAAAACAGCAACTGCTTCCTGTAAGCCATGTTGTATCCAACTCCAAATTAATGTTTATTCCTAAAATACTCAGTATTTACTATAAGTATACCTCTGACATCCTCTTAAGTCTCATGAGGCAAATATAAAGCTTCGTCGTTACCTCAATGCAACCTTAAGTTCGCAGTTCTGTTCAGCACACAGAGGGATTTAGGTGGCCCAACAAAACCAATATCTCCATGCAGTCTGCCATCTCGTTGTATTCCGTTTGCTGCTCCTAAATCAAGAAGTCCACATATTTCACTTGCTTAACTTTTACATAAAGATCTTTCTGCAAAATTCTTTAAAGAAGCATTATCTGGCCTACTTAACGATGCCCTTGTCTAATAGTTGAAAACAATAAAGTACATCAGATACAGTAACATCAAAATTGAACAGTATGCAGGGCCAGACCTTGTCTTGTTTTTAGATGGAGAACTTGGGCAGGTGAGCGAGGGCTGGTAGAGGACTTGATTTGTTTTGATGTGGGACAAACAATTGCCATTGTAGGTGGGAACAGGCAGTTTGAACAGTAGCCAATGACTAAATTCAGATTTTGATAAGTAAAATCCCCCTTAAAAAAAAAAAAAACAACCAAACAAACAAACAAAAAAAGCATTATTGCATATGAAACAGTTTCCTGTAGTGTTGGGAAGTCATTTCAGCTAAATCAATTCTTTCGAATCTAATGGTTAAAGGAATGATTGGGTAACACTTTCATGTCATGAAGCAAAAGCCTTCAGCATTTGTGGTTGTTCCTTGAGGTTCATTAATAATAGTAGTAAAGTGTTTTGCACAAAAACAGTCATATATTTGCAAAACATGATCATTTTCCACCCTCATTCTGACCCTCTGTCGAAAATGCTCAGTTTTGGTGCTACTTGACAGTAAACGCCCACTGTTATGATTGGCTCTCTGCTCTTGACTGACCTTCTCTCTCTTTGCCATCTCACTGCTCACCGCTGGCGGGCTACAGAAGTGCTAAGGTAAAGTCGGTGATGATGTGTTGTTGTGGAGATGATTACAGGCTGTGTGACATCACAATGTGGAGGAAGTTAAAAAGTTAAATTTTCTAACAATACAGTTTTTTGTTTCCAACTTTAATGTATACCTTTGAGCAACAAAGATGAATTTGGCAGTTAATGTAAACATAAGAAGCAGCCCTCTATGTTTTGAAGTTTAATTTATGATGGTTTCAAGATGAAACTACAGCCACTTGCCACTCTTAATTTCCTTTATGACATCATTAAAAAGAATAAACAGCTTTGATACACCTGGGGAAAACATTAAAAAAAGTTCTGGAAAAGGATTAGGTGGGAAGCTGAGTGTATACAGAGTAAAATTCTGCATGATTGCTCGGGTGGGTGTGGAATGAAACTTGAAAGTGGGATGGAAAAATTAGTCACCCACAGACCTGTAAGGGGTGAATGTACTGAAGTTCAGAACTATGATGTCATAATGGTCTTAATTTCTTTTCTCTGTTACCTCTTCCTCTTTCACTATTCCTATACTTTTTCCTGTGGAGTGGGCATTCTGGTGAATGGTGTCAGCACAGAGCTGTCAAATGTAAGAATGTTCTGCTGGACTGCTCTACAGGAGGTGACAGTATGTGCTAGTCATACTGTGGCTTTAGAAGCATGCAAACACTCGAGTCCCTCAACCAACTCGCATCTCACACACCTGCACAGATAATTTAAGTTATCACCATTGGTATGAACTGAACAACTTTAATTCAAAAAAGCAATACAATATTAATGAAAATAATACTAATAATCATTATTATAATAAATATAGCTGCAAGCAGCAATTACAGTGCCAAGCACCAACATGTCAGCCACTACACAGGCCAAAGATCTTACAGAACAGCCACAGATCACATTGTTTCAGGACTGATTCAAACCTGCATCTTTTTGTTTTACAGTTCAGTGTGCGTTCCACTGCACCACACAGCCACAACATTTTCAGTGAACCAAGGGATGTACCAAGCTTAGAGGAATCACAGCCAAGCACAGCTGTTACTATGCCGATTTTAGAGTCAGCACACAAGTGTGGGTTATTTTTTTTTAACAGTAGGTGGCACTGTCTCCAAACAGTTAATGTATCCTCAGGACATAATGTAGAAGATGTATAAACATTTTCTTTTACATTCTACAATGCATTCAAAAGCTATATATCCATTTTAAACAAAGCATATATATATCAGAAGAACAATAAAATATGAAGAATAAAAAGAATACCTGCAAGCAGAAAGCAGGTACAAGCCCTGAAACCATTGAGTAAGCAAAATACAAAAAGCTCCAGTACAACAGGAATCTCTCCAAATGACTTGCTTAGGTGAGTATTCAAAACCAGGACCTTTTGAACTACAATCCAATGGATTAACAAACTGAGCCACTCAGCTGACATGTTTAATAGGTGGCAAAGAGACATTGCAATGTTAAATTCAGCACACAAGTGTGAATTATCTTTTGAACTATAGGTGGCACTGTCTCAAATCTGCTCAGGTATCCTCAGGACATGATGGAAATGATGCATTTCAAATTTTTTATAAATTTTTTTTTTTTAAATATGACAACGCTTTAAAAAAATATATAACTTTTTTAATAAATTAAATATTGCCGAGAGTCAAGGAGTCCACAGACACCAACCTCATGATTTTAGGACATACGGTTCAAAAGTTAGAGACTTAGCCCCTAATTATATATTCACTGGCTACCAAAAGTGTGGAATAATGTCCACTCTAACCTTTTCTTTTTGTTTTTCTGTTTCAAAAGTGGCTTTTTCTTTGCAATTCTCCCCATAAGGCCTGCACCCCTGAGTCTTCTCTTTACTGTTGTACATGAAACTGGTGTTGAGCGGGTAGAATTCAATGAAGTTGTCAGCTGAGGACATGAGAGGCATGTATTTCTCAAACTAGAGACTCTGATGCACTTATCCTCTTGTTTAGTTATATCTGGGCCTTCCACATCTCTTTCTGTCCTTGTTAGAGCTAGTTGTCCTTTGCCTTCGAAGACTGTAGTGTACACCTTTGTATGAAATCTTCAGTTTTATTTTTTGGCAATTTCAAGAATTGTATAGCCTTCATTTCTCAAAACAATGATTGACTGATGAGTTTCTAGAGAAAGCTGTTTCTTTTTTTTTGCCATTTTTGACCTAATATTGACCTAAAGACATGTCAGTCTATTGCATACTGTGACAACTCAAAAACAAACACAAAGACAATGTTAAGCTTCATTTTATGAACCAAATAGCTTTAAACTGTGTTTGATATAATGGCAAGTGATTTTCTAGTACCAAATTAGCAATTTAGCATGATTATTCAAGGATTAGGTGTTGGAGTGACGGCTGCTGGAAATGGGGCCTGTCTAGATTTGATCAAAAATGACTTTTTTCAAATAGTGATGGTGCTGTTTTTTACAAATTTTCCTTAACAACAGAGAAGCGGCACATTCTAACGGTTCTTTCACACTTTCAGAAATCAGAATTTATGCATTTTTAAAACTATTTTATAAATATATATTTGAAGTCAGAGAACATTCTCTAATATTGTGGGTGGACCCAGGTCCACCCTTGGCTACGCCACTGATATATACATACAGTATATATACTATATAACTTCATTCAGCACCATTGGCATGAACTGAACAATCTTCATTCCCAGAAGCAATACAATATTCATGATAAAAATAATAATAATAATAATGATAATAATAATAATAATATATACACTGATCAGCCACAACATTAAAACCACCTGCCTAATATTGTGTAGATCCCCCTCGTGCCGCCAAAACAGCGCCAACCCGCATCTCAGAATAGCATTCTCCTATTCTCCTCACCACAATTGTACAGAGCGGTTATCTGAGTTACCGTAGACTCTGTCAGTTCGAACCAGTCTGGCCATTCTCTGTTGACCTCTCTCATCAACAAGGCATTTCACGTCCACAGAAATGCCGCTCACTGGATATTTTTAGATTTTGGCACCATTCTGAGTAAATTCTAGAAATATTCAAACCAGCACATCTGGCACCAACAGTTATCCATGCGATTATCTAATCAGCCAATCATGTGGCAGCAGTGCAGTGCATAAAATCATGCAGATATGAGTCAGGAGCTTCAGTTAATGTTCACATCAAACATCAGAATGGGGAATAAATTTGATCTCAGTGATTTGTACCATGGCATGATTGTTGGTGTCAGATGGGCTGGTTTGAGTATTTCTGTAACTGCTGATCTCCTGGGATTATAATTTACTCAGAATGGTGCCAAAAACAAAAAACAAAAAAAAAACCATCCAGTGAGCAGCAGTTCTGTGGATGGAAATGCCTTGTTGATGAGAGAGGTCAGCAGAGATTGGCCAGACTGGTTTGAACTGACAAAGTCTACGGTAACTCAAATAACCACTCAGTACAATTGTGGTGAGAAGAATATCATCTCAGAATGCTATTCTGAGATGCAGGTTCGTGGTGTTTTGGCAGCACGAGGGGGACCTACACAATATTAGGCAGGTGGTTTTAATGTTGTGGCTGATTGGTGTATATACATACAGACAAACATACATACATACATACATACATACATACGTATTAGATATTATATTACCATCCATTTAATTTTTTTCTGGCACCCTCTGAATATTAGATTGCAAGTTATTTCCTTTACATTTTATTGAAACTGAGCAAAAATGTATACATTTTGGAGTCTGTCCTTTTCATACTGAATTAAGAGACACAGTCTTGGTTTGTGAAGCACATGTGCGCAATAAATGAGCCATAAATCTGATTACATATCTATTCAGGTAAGGTTTATGTTTAGCCTCATGCTTCCATTCCACCATAAATCTGGAAATTTCTTAAGGGTCAGTGTGAATATAGCTACAGCCTCTGTATGCCATATTATGGTTCCATAGGCATGTTTCTGGATAAATATTAGTACCATTAATAGCAAGACACCAGTGCCTGTGACAACTGTGCTATTAATCACAAAGGTATGTTTTGGGGTATTCTTAGACATTTAAATTACTTGAATGGCTATTCTTGTTTTTAAAAGCATCTTAAAGAAGTTGTTCACCCTAAAAATGAGTTGTGAGCAATGTTGGACTGGTTGGGTTACTCACACAAACAGAGAAATGTTTTGATAGCGCCAGAGCAACAGTTTTCAGGGAAATTAACCTACAAATGACTTATAGCTGTCTTTGCATGTTAAGCTGGGATAGGAGAAAGTATCATAAAATTGAGAAAATTTAAGTTTCACATGTTCTCCTGAGTAAGAGATCTAGTAAGTTCATAAACTCCTGCTAACCAAGTAATGGCAGTAAGCTCATTAAAATGGAGGTGTAAAGAAGGCCCTCTTTGTTTGTTTTTCACGCTAGGATGGGCATTTGTTCCTCAGATGCACCAGAGGGCAGCGCCAACGTGGGGAGTCTGGGCTTTCAGAGCGGAACCCTGTTAGCAAGTGAAAGCAGAACCCCTTCAGCTCTCCTGAAGAGCTGGTTTCAAAAACAGAGCTGGCTAATCACTCATTAACCCGCATGGAGTATCTGTAGGAAGCTTTGAAGATTCTATAAATAGCTGTGGATTGTATTGCTATGCTGAGAGTTTTGTGGTTGTCTTTATTGTTTTTCAGATTATTTTATATTTATACTTAAAGGTGAAGTGTATAATTTAAGTGCTTCTAGCGACACTAAACGGAATTACGAAAATAATGACTGTTCCCTATCTGTCACTCACTCGAAGTTGTGTCGATGTAGTGACACTAGGGGTCACCCTTAGGAGCCAGAAACACCTCTGGTCTTTGAAAAAAGGCCAGTGAAATTGGCGAGTGGTATTTGCATACCACTCCCCCGAACATATGGGTATAAAAGGAACGGCTTCTCCCCCCTCTGCAGTGGTGCACTGCAGAGAACGCCCCTGGGCGCTTTGGCAGAAATAAAAGAGTATATTCTAAAAAAGAGTATATTTCTCTAAAAGAGCGGCACACACGGAATGTCTTTTTGAAGATGCATCTTTTTAAAGATGCCTTTCCGTTTGTGTGTTGTTCCTGGTTGCGGTCGTTATCTCTCACCTTCTGACGGTCACGATCTCTGTCTTTCATGTCTGGGTGCTGCCCACATGGAGACAGCGTTCGTGGATGGGTCATGTGCACATTGCGAGAACATGTCAATGGCAACGATGCGGTCGCGGCTTGCCTTTGTAATAAAGCAAGCCACCCCAGCGGCTCCCCGCCCCGGTCCTTCTACCCACGGGTATGAGGCCAGTGCGGCTAGCACTGGGGGCAATTTGGGGACCCCAATGGGACCACCTCCGCCGGGTATCCCCCCACAGACCTCCCATTCACCAGCATGCTCGTCTGCCCCGATCGGGCTTCCGGATGAGTCCACCGGCTCGTCTCACGGCGAGTTTGACCTCTTATTCGGAGCCCGCGAAGGTGATGAGCTCTCGAGCGCAGCATCAAAGAGCAGGCTCGTCCAGTCGGACGCAGAAGCCTCAGCTGGGCTCCCCCCCTCGGGTGCGGTTGCCCAGTCACAGGCTGACATGGAGATGACGGATGTGCTTTCCCGGGCTAGAGTGGAACCCTCTGCTCTCCCCTGAACCCTCGCGGCTCGATGATTGGTTTCTGGGCTCGCAGCGCCGCTCACAGCCATGCCTCGCCCCAGTTCCTTTCTTCCCAGAAGTGCACAAGGAGCTGACAAGGTCGTGGGAGGCACCTTTTATTGCCTGGTCCTGATCTTTCAGCTCCTCCGCCCTCACTACCCTTGATGGTGGGGCAGCCAAGGGCTATTCGGTGATCCCCCCAGTGGATAAGGCGCTCGTGGTGCACCTATGCCTATGACGGCCAGTGCCTACATTGCCGTTGGGCAAGCCGCCTCCGCCCTGCACACCATGGCTCTCCTGCAAGTCCACCAAGCCAAGGCCCTAAAGGAACTGCACGAGGGTAGTTCCACTCCGGGATTGATGCAGGAGCTGCGCTTGGCAACTGATCTCGCCCTCCGGGCGACGAAGGTCATGGCGCGGTCTCTCGGGCGGGCGATGTCCACCTAGACCTGAAGGACGCGTACTTCCACGTCTCGATTCTACCTCGACACAGACCCTTCCTGCGGTTTGCATTTGAGGGTCAGTACATGGCTATCAGTACATGGTCCTCCCTTTCGGCCTGTTCTTGTCCCCTCGTGTCTTCACGAAGGTCGCAGAGGGAGCCCTTGCCCCGTTAAGGGAAGTGGGCATTCGCATCCTCAACTATCTCAATGATTGGCTAATCCTAGCTCACTCTTGGGATGTGTCGTGTGCACACAGGGACCTGGTGCTCTCGCACCTCAGCCGACTAGGCTTCGGGTCAATTGGAGAAAGAGCAAGCTTCTCCCAGTTCAGAGCATCTCTTTTCTCGGCTTGGAGTTGGACTCAGTCTCGATGATGGCGCGCCTCACGAACGAGCATGCACAGTCAGTGATGACCTGTTTGAAGGCATTCAAACAGAAGACAGCGGTCCCACTGAAACTGTTTCAGAGGTTCCTGGGGCATATGGCATCCTCAGCAGTGGCAACTCCGCTCGGGTTGATGCATATGAGACCACTTCAGCACTGGCTCCAGACTCGAGTCCCGAGATGGGCATGGCGCAGCGGGACACATCGTGTGGCCATCACGCTGGTCTGTCACTGCCTCTTCAGCCCTTGGACCGACCTTACATTTCTACGGGCAGGCGTTCCCCTAGAGCAGGTCTCCAGTCATGTCGTGGTTATGGCAGACGACTCCAAAACGGCTGGGGTGCTGTATGCAACGGGCATGCAACCGCTGGCTCCTGGACGGGCCCGCGGCTATGTTGGCACATCAACTGCCTCGAGTTGTTGGCAATTCTGCTCGCCCTTTGGAGGTTTCGGCCGTTGATCCAGGGCAAGCATGTGTTAGTTCGGACAGACAACACGGCAATGGTGGCATACATCAACCATCAAGGCGGTTTACGCTCCCGTTGTATGTTACAACTCACCCGCTGTCTCCTCCTCTGGAGTCAGCAGCACCTCAAGTCGCTGCGAGCCACTTACATCCTGGGCAACCTCAACACTGCAGCGGACGCGCTGTCACGACCCTCAGGGGAGAGTGGAGACTCCACCCTCAGGTGGTCCAGCTGATTTGGAGTCGATTCGGCAGGCACAGGTAGACCTGTTTGCTTCCCAAGAATCCTCCCACTGCCCGCTCTGGTACGCCCTGACCGAGGCACCTCTTGGTATAGACATGCTGGCACACAGCTGGCCCCCTGGACTATGCAAATATGCGTTTCCCCCAGTGAGCCTACTTGCACAGACCCTGTGCAAGGTCAGGGAGGACGAGGAGCAGGTCATCCTGGTAGCACCCTACTGGACCACCCAGATATGGTTCTCGGACCTCACGCTCCTCGCGACAGCCCCCCCCGGCGAATTCCCCTGAGGAAGGACCTTCTTTCTCAGGGATGGGGCACCATATGGCACCCACGACCAGACCTCTGGAATCTCCATGTCTGGCCCCTGGACGGGATGCGGAAGACTTGAGTGGCCTACCACTCTCGGTGGTAGACACGATCACTCAGGCTAGGGCCCCCTCTACGAGACACCTGTATGCCTTGAAGTGGCATCTGTTCGCTAAGTGGTGTTCTTCCTGACGCGAAGACCCCCAGAGATGCGCAGTCGGATCAGTGCTTTCCTTCCTGCAGGAGAGGTTGGAAGGGCGGCTGTCCCCCTCCACCTTGAAGGTGTATGTAGCCGCTATAGCGGCACACCATGACACAGTGGACGGTAAGTCCTTAGGGAAGCACGACCTGATCATCAGGATCCTGAGAGAGGCCAGAGGCGCTCATTCCCTCATGGGACCTCTCTGTAGTTCTTCAGGGTCTACGGAGAGCCCCGTTTGAGCCCCTGCAGTCAGCTGAGCTTAAGGCACTCTCTTTAAAGACTGCCCTCCTGACTGTGCTCACTTCCATCAAAAGGGTAGGAGACCTGCAAGCATTCTCTATCAGCGAAACGTGCCTGGAGTTCGGTCCGGGCTACTCTCACATGATCCTGAGACCCTGACCGGGCTATGTGCCAAGGTTCCCACGACCTCTTTTAGGGATCAGGTGGTGAACCTGCAAACGCTGCTCCAGGAGGAGGCAAACCCAGCCCTGACATTGCTGTGTCTGGTGCGTGCTTTACGCATCTATTTGGATCGCACACAGTGCTTTAGAGTCTCTGAGCAGCTCTTTGTCTGCTTTGGTGGACAGCGGAAAGGAAGCACTGTCTCCAAGCAGAGGATCGCCCACTGGGTCATTGACGCCATAACAATGGCATATCACGCCCAGGACGTGCTGCCCCCGGCAGGGCTACGAGCCCATTCTACCAGGAGTGTGGCGGCCTCCTGGGATTTGACCAGTGGCGCCTCTCTAACAGACATTTGCAGAGCAGTGGGCTAGGCAACACCCAACACCTTTGCGAGGTTCTACAATCTCCGGGTGGAACCGGTTTCGTCCCGTGTAGTGGCAGGCACAAGCAGGTAAGTCCGGGACAGCTGGCCAGGTGTATCGCTTGCGCATAGCGCCTTTCACCTCCCCTGAGCTGAAGATGTGCACTGTTGACTCCCAGTAGTGTTCACAAACTGTGTTCCCTGGATGACTTCCTCCGAGCCCTGTGGCAGATGAGTTTGCAGAGAAACTTGCTGCTGGCTCAGTACATGTGCTAACTAAGCCCTGTACTGGGGTAAGAGCTCTGCATGTGTTGGTTCCCCATAGGTAACCCCATGCTACATATATTTTCCGCTAATTCGTTCCCTGTTGGTAAACTGCGTCTTCCTTGGGCAGAGGCCCCTCTGCCCCAGTCACCATGTTTGTAGAAACTCCTCTCCCATAGGATAGGACCTACCATGGGACTTCTCCACATGACATACTTCCGACAAGGCTCGGCAAGACCATGTGATGTATTTCCGGGCGGGGTGTGGTCTCCGTGGTGTCTTCCCCTTGGGAGTGACACCCCCCCGACGTAGACCTGGTGGCCCCAGTCGGTTAACTCTTTTTTTTGGGGAGAGAAAAAAAAGAGAGGATAAGAGGCCACGACTGGGCTCGCCTGTCTCTAACTTTTGGGCAGTCGACTTGTCTCCAAAGGGCCATTCGACACTCATAACAGCATTGGGGGAGGTTACGTGTTGGCCTGGTGCACTGGCAACGAGGCACACAGTGGTCTGCCCATCACACACTGCCAGTTCACGTAACACAGTTCAGCCAGTTGTGGCGTTTCGTATAGGGACCCCTAGTGTCACTACATCGACACAACGTCGAGTGAGTGACAGATAGGGAACATCCTAGTTACTTGCGTAACCTCCGTTCCCTGATGGAGGGAACAAGACATTGTGTCCCTCCTGCCACAATGCTGGACTACCCGCTAAAATGGCCGGGACCAGCAAAAAACCTGAATGAGTGGTTGCATACCAGCTCCTTTTATACCCGTATGTTCGGGGGAGTGGTATGCAATTTTCTTTGGCCTTTTTTCAAAGACCAGAGGTGTTTCGGGCTCCCAAGAGTGACCCCTAGTGTCACTACATCGACACAACGTCTCGTTCCCTCCATCAGGGAATGGAGGTTACGCAAGTAACCAGGACGTTTTCAAGCAGGTTTCATGAGCACTCCTCCTGTCAGCCAATACTGCTTTTTTAAGGCTGGTCGGGATACTAAAAAAAAAGCAATGTTTTGAAAGCACCACAGAGTCACAGTGTTTACTAGGGATGCACCAATGTATCGGCCATCGATATCTATCTGCCAATTGTTTACCAAATTTAAACCATCAGCAAATCAGTTTAAGCATGAAAACACAGATATGAAAAACCGATGGTTCATTTATATTTAATTATCATCACACTTTGTAAACATTCTGTGAATTCAAATGCCCAATCCAGAAATAATGATAGCCACAGAAAGTAGAAGGGTTGGCACTCCAAAGAAAATGTATTTTTTAATTTTAAATCATTCTAGCTCTAAGATTAATGAGGAAAAACCGTCATTACAGACATGACAGTTGACATTGGTATGGTATCTATTAAGGCTACACGATAGATGGACTGAGACTACATGATTGATTGAAATCGCAATATGGTCTTGCGCAATTAATAAACCTTGAAAGCTTAAAAATAGACTGCATTCAGTGATTCAGTCAGCATTGTGTAAGCAAGCGGTGCCCTCTCGCGGTGTGTATGGCATTATCCATTATCCATAATACCACAATAGAACTTAAAAGGACGTTTTGTTCCTTTGGTTAAACGTTTTCTTTTTCCATGATGTGGTTGACATATATGCATAATATTAATTTGTGCAAAAATGTTTTAAAGGTTCAAAATAATATTATAAATCAATAATCATGCTTTTATTTTTATTTTTATATATATATATATATATATATATATATATATATATATATATATATATATATATATATATATATTTTTTTTTTTTTTAAACCATTTTGTCTTCTATTTATCTTTCATTGTGGCTCTCTTTAAAATTTTGGCCTATCATGTGTTCAACAGGTCCAGTCCACGTTTAATAGAAATTATTTATTTTTACAACGATAAAAAGCTTTTGTATCTCTTTGTAAATTTTTAAAACATAACTCCTGAGCAAAATAGTGATCTGATGACAAAATGAGGTAATTGGCAAAATATCAATATCGGCCAATTTTTTTAAAATCGGTATCGAATCGGTCGAAAATGTTCATATCGGTGCATTCCTAGTGTTTACACTCTTCTGGAAAATCAAATCAACCTACAAATGACTTAAAGTTGTCCCTGCATATTGAGCTGGGATAGGAGTGTTTTAACATCCAAAAAATTACACAATTTACCTTTAACCGATGAAAGATTTTGTAAAGAGAAGACTGATCATTTGAAAAGTGTCAGTCATTTTCAGATTTCTTACTATATTGGACTGTATGTGGACAGATCTGTCAATAACAGACCTCGTGGCTCTGCGGCTGACCAGTTCCTTTAAATTCATCGTAAGTGTGTGTGTGTCACATGGAGGGATGCTGACATCAATAAAAGCATGCCTGCTGAGAGGAACTTAATCTCGCTAGACAGGTTCTGCTAACACACACACACTGAGGGAGAGAGAGAGCTTGTCTTCTTAAATGATGTCAGTATACCATATGCGTAAACCAAAGTGAAGGTGAAACAGTAACAAAGGTGATTAGAAATCTGCTGTCCTAAAAAACAAATTCACCTTAGGTTACTGAAGAAGTTACAATTCTTTCATTATTTACTTACCCTTATTTTGTTGCAAACCCAAATAATTTCTTTAGTAGAACACAAAGGGATTATTCTGAAGAATCTTTATGCAGCTTGTATCCATACAATAACAGTTCTTATTGACCAAAGCTGTCAATAAAATTGTCACATTATTTTGACTAATAAGGTGGGGTAGATTATCAGGAAATATTCCAGTAACCCCCTGAGACACAAGCGTGACTGCTGTGTTCATTTTTCATTTCCCTTTTTGATTTGTAGCTAGTAACAAAAAATAAATAAAATAAAATAAAAAATTCTAGAGCAAATATATATATATTTTTTTAAATGTATGTCCATATATGTGGACAGTGGGACTAAGTTGTGAAATTATAAATAATACTAAGCTATAGAAATATGTTTTTAAATTTTTTTAATTTTTTAAATTTTTTTTTTATCAAACTGTTTATTATGTTTCCAGGAGAGTTTTTGAGATGTTACAGACATTACATCAGAAATAAGCATAATTAATACTGATTCAAAGTAATGCCCAGCATCATCCAATCATGCCAACCATGTTAAAATAAAATGATACACTATAAATTATAAATCTATGTACTGATTATCATTGTCCCATATCTGCCAAACATGTTGGGTGGTCCAAACATCATCTGCAGCATGAAACTGAACTTTTGGTCAGATTTTAGGAGTGAATGCACTTGATGTAGTATATTGATGCAGTCGCCATATTGGATGTGTTCCTCATTTTGTGCTTCGCAGAAGAAAGTCATATAGGTGTGGAACAACATGAGGGTGAGTAAATGATGACAGAATTGTATTTTTTGGGTGAACTATTACTTTAAGAACACCCACTTAAACACACACAAAGCATATATTTTTATCCATTACTAATGTGACATGGCAGACATCAAGCACTTAGATACTGCTCCATTGGGTAGCATCAACAATCGGTAATGCCACCTGATGAGCGCAAACAACAGTCTATCTTTCAAAACGATATGGCCTTATTGTCACATTCATCTCTTCATTTTTATTCCACTTTCTGTCCACACAGTTTTCTCTCCTCTGTGCGAAACTGGGCCCACAGCTCTCTACGTGGCCTTGAGAAATTGAGAGACTGTCAGTTCTCCACAGGAGCAGTGGAATAATGAAAAATCCACACCAATCCTGGAGCGATTCAGGCAGAACACTGCTGATCTCGAGCCTGAGGAAAAGAAAAGTTCCAGTCAGCCGCCCTGTTGCCAAGCATTTCTATCTTATCTGAGGTCAGTTTTGCAGCAGGTCTCGTAATGGTTAGTTAAAGGGAAAGTCATCCAAACATGAAAATTCTCTCATCCCAGATGTGTATGACTTTCTTTCTTCTGCTGAACACAAATTAAGATTTTTAGAATATTTCAGCTCTGTAGTACTGTGGCACAGATGTGCACAACACAACAAAATATACAAAGCAAACAAAAGTTCACAACACAAAGAAATCAAGTTACAACACAAAGAAATTAAGCCACAACACAAATAAATTAAGCCACAACAATTAAATTAAGCCACAACACAATGAAATTAAGTCACAACACAAAGAAATAAGTCACAACACAAAGAAATTAAGCCACAACACAATGAAATTAGCCACAACACAATGAAATTCAGCCACAACACAACTAAATTAGCCACAACACAAAATTAAGCTACAACACAAATAAAATAAGCCACAACACAAAATAAATTATGCCACAACAAAATTAGACCTCAACACAACAAATTTAAACCACAACACAAAAAATTAAGCCACAACCCAAAGAAATTAAGCTACAACACAAAGAGATTAAGCCACAACACAACAAAATTAAGCCACAATGAAATTAAGCCACAACGCAAAGAAATTAAACCACAACACAAAGAAATTAAGCTACAACACAACAAAATTAAACCACAACACAAAGAAATTAAGCCACAACAGAACAAAAATAAACCACAACACAAAGAAATTAAGCCACAACAGAACAAAATTAAGCCACAACACAAAGAAATTAAGCCACAACACAAAAATATTAAGCCACAACACAATGAAATTAAGCCACAACACAAAGAAATTAAGCCACATCACAAAATTAAGCCACAACACACAAAAATAAGCCACAACACAAAGAAATTGAGCCACAACCCAAAGAAATTAAGCCACAACACAAAAAAATTAAGCCATAACACACAAAAAATGAAGCCATGACACAACAAAATTAAGCCACAACACAAAGAAATTAAGCCACAACACAAAGAAATTAAGCCACAACACACAAAAATAAGCCACAACACAAAGAAATTAAGCCACAACACAAAGAAATTAGCCACAACACAACAAAATTAAGCCACAAAAAGAAATTAGCCACAATACAAAGAAATTAAGCCACAACACAGGAAATTAAGCCACAACAAATCTCTCTTTCTAATCATTTTACTCTTTTTATTCTTCACTCTACTCTAATATATTTAATCAACACTTTTTGGTTGGAAATTTTCAATGGATCGATTGATCCAGCTCACAAAACCAGTCTGAATGATTAATTCACAAATTTGACTCATTCAGATCTTGAGTCCAACTCACTGACTCAATGATTCGGTTGCAGTGATTAAAAGCTTACTAGAGGGGAAGATTATCAGTGAAAATAAACTTTAATTTCAGTCTATTTCTCACACAAAGATACCATATGACTTTGCATGGACTACATTTATGAGATTTTTATGGTGCTTATGCATCCTTTTTGAAGCTTGAAAGCTCTAATCCAAATTCACTTTCATTATAAGGAAAACAGCGGCCAGGATTTTCTGCCTAAAAATTTACTTTTTGTGGTCCATTGTAAAAAAAAAGTAATATGGGTTTGCAACGACATAAGGATGAGTAAATTATGACAGAATTTTCCTTTTTGGATGAGCTGTTCCTTTAAGGCTTCGGATATTGTAAATACGACTGCTCCCAGAACATCATGTAAATGAAGCACGCAGTTTTAGCATGAGTGAGTTCTTGACTGTGGCAATGTTCCCTCAGCCGTGTCTGACAGAAAGAAATGGGAGAGATCTGTAATTAGGGCCACTATATGCCAGTGTCTCACAATTCTCATGTGACAGGTTGGGAACACACTCACAAAACAGGACGGAATAACGCGTCAACACAGTTTTCTTTTACCGTGAATATCCATGGTAATTTGATGGATGACGGGAATTTAGACAGAGACAGCGTATCATTTTAAATGTTTTTCTCTCCCCGTCCTCGCCGAGTATGAGATGGTCACCCACCGAATCTGGGCACTGTGATCAGGGAACAGAAGTTGAGTTTTGAGTTGTGTTTTCTCACACTAGGCTTTGAAAAGTTTGTTCGACAAAAAATCTCTTGCACAAGTTTTGGTGGCGTGTTGTTTGGATACCATGTGTAGGACGCTTGTTGGCCCATGTGAAGAAGTTGTGGGTGTATATACTTGTATATACTAGTTTTGCTAAACCAAATTTCTGAAAATGTCCTCAAAAATATAATAACACTGCTTAACTGCTTAAACCATGGTGCTTTGCTGGTCTTAGCTGGTTTAAGCTGGTTTGGCTGGTAGCTCCAGCTGACAAGTTCCCAAAACCCCAATACAACATCAGACCAGACTGTGAAAACTATCTTAAACCAGCAAACCAGGCTGATTTAAACTGTTTTTTAAAGAAATGTTCCAGGTTCAATACAAGTTAAACTCTGTCAACAGCGTTTGTGGCATAAAATAAATTACCACAAGAAATAATTTCAACTTGTCCCTCATTTATTATATATACACTACCATTCAAAATTTTAGGGTCACTTATTCTTTATTTTTATTTTTTTTATTTTTTTATTTTTTTTCACGTTTTAGAATAATAGTAAAGTCATCACAACTATGGAATAATAGAAATGGAAATATGGGAATTATGTTGAAATAATTCAAAACTATGTTATATTTTATCATTTTCAAAGTTGTCACCCTTTGCCTAGAATTTGCAGAAATGTACTCATGACATTTTCTCAACCAGCTTCTTGAGGTATCACCCTGGGATGCTTTTTAAACAGTATTGAAGGAGTTCCCATCTATGTTGGGCACTTATTGGCTGCTTTTCTTTATTATTTGGTCCAAGTAATCCATTTCAAAAACTTTATTTATTTATTTTTTTAAATAAAATTTTAGTTTTGTAATTAAATAAATTAATATGGTGGCACAATTATATTTTTGTCTACAAAACTAATTTCAAACATTTATGCATACGCCTTCAGATCAAAAGATTTTTAAGATCATGAGAAACATTTCAGGCAAGTGACCCCAAACTTTTGAACGGTAGTGTGTGTATATATATATATATATATATATATATATATATATATATATATATATATATATATATATAATGTAAAAGCAGATATCTTTTAAGCAATGTAACACACTAACAATGGAAGTGAATGAGGTCAGTCCATAAACATTAAAATACACATTGTTTTTTTTGTTTTTTTATTCCCTTTTCTTCCCAATTTGGACTCATAGCATGTGGAGGCTTATGCTACTCTCTGTGATCCACGCACAACTTACCACACGCCCCATTGAGAGCGAGAACCACTAATTGCGACCACGAGGAGGTTACCTACCCTGTGGCTCTATCCTCCCTAGCAACCGGGCCAATTTGGTTGCTTAGGAGACATGGCTGGAGTCACTCAGAAAACCCTGGATTCTAACTCGCAACTCCAGGGGTGGTAGTCAGCATCAATACTCGCTGAGCTACCCAGGCCCCAAAATACACTTTGTTTTAAAAGTATAGCCATAACATGTAAACATTATATTTGATAACATTATTTTAGTGTGATAAAATCGCTTTCTAACACTGTTAGTGGGCCATTTTATTAAAAGTTAAAACTTTCTTAAGTTATAAAAAAGAACTATAAATAAATTATGATAACCTTGTTTTCTGCCAAAATACCATTATTACTAATGATTGTTACAACTAGCACCACTGTCATCAAAAAAGAAGTGAAACAAATTTTATAAAAAGGATTCTGAAATACGCTGTTTGAAGGAGATCCCACATTAATTTATGATGATTTTACAGCAGCAACAATAACTGAAATAACTGATAGTTTTTGCAAAAATCAAGATACTATGGATATATTTTCAAGGGAAAATGAGACTGCACAAAGTAGGTTAAAGTTTGGAGTTTAATTAAATAATTTAACAACAACATATTTCTATAGGAAATCCTCATATGTATAGGCATAGTTAGTTTGTAGGTCTTTGCTGGTTTAAGATGGTCTAGCTGGTAGTACAAGCCCACGTGCCCACAACCCCTCTATAACATCAAACCAGACCAGGCTATGGAAACCATCTTTGTTGCCAGGCTATGGAAACCACATTAGAGTTGTTTAAGATGTTTTACTGCCACGAAAACTCTTAAAACACGCTTAATGGGCCATTTGATTAAAAGTTCATAAATTGGACAAATAATGTCTTAAACAAAATAAAAATATCCAAGAAATTACCATGGTAATCATAACTTCAACACTGATTTTAACCACTGGCACCACTGTCATAAAAAATAAATAAAAATAATCTAAAATCTTTTTACGCTGTTACGTTTTATTATATTAAAATCTAAAAAGCTATATTAATGTATTATGATTTTACAGCAGTAACAATAACTGTAGTAACTATGATATTTATGCAGAAATTATGGTTACCATGGTAATTATTTAAGAGAAAACGTTACTGTATGAAGTAGGGTAAAGATTAGGCCTAATTTATTAACAACAGATGTTGATGGGAGGTCCTCACATGTATATAGTTATAGTTAGCTTGTGTGTTTAGGGAATGTATGTAGAATAACACCTCAGAAGAATACCAACTCCCCACCTGTACACATTTCATGTGTATTGATCCTTCTCGTCAAGGTCTATAAACACCACAAATGCACAAATGTATACCCATTAATTAAGCAGCGCTTTACCTTGAAAGTCAATTACATGGATATCTGAATCCGAAGCCTACAAGTGTTACAGCAAGGCCAGAAAGCAGCCAAGCATTTTGTTTGCTTGTGGTTTAGTCTTAGACCCTTTTAGTCTCCAGTTCCATGACAAAAATCTTTTCTTTTTTTTTGCAATTTGCTTCATATTGTTTCATAATTGTGATCAATTTGCTTTGCGCCGAAACTCATTCTTATTGCAGTCTTGCCTCGTATGTTATCTGCAGTGTGTTCAATTAGCTTCTATTCAGTGGACGTATGAAAATTAGAGGTCCATAATCCATTTAGTGTGATTAATCATTGTCCTCGCTAGTACATATTCTGACCTTGTTGAACATGGTTTTTAATGTAAAGGCATTAGCACAGACCCAGGTTTGCCATTATGACAGGGCTGCAGAGAATCAAGTCCTGTCTAAACCATGATGCGGTAAAAGGCGAGATATTAGCATTGCTTACAGCACTCATCCCATCCCTTTTGTGAAAGGACCCTCTCTCTCTCTCTCTCTCTGTGCCTTGCTATCCATCTCTCCTCATCCTCCCAATTTCTCCCCACTGCTCTCCTTACTGAGCATTTGGTGTGTGTGTTTGTGAGGGTGTGTGATTAATGTTTGCTGTGTGTGTAAGTAATCACTTCTCAGCTACACTGGCTCCTCTGTCCTGGAGTGACAGCATTGGCCCAGCAGACGTTACCACTGTGATGCGTCCCAGTCTATAAAGATGATTTCAAACAGGACAGGCGTCAGCGGTGGAGCCTTGTAAGGACTCTGCAGAGGGTCAGCGAAGTAAACAGGCTAAATAGTTAGTGTATGTCTCTCCTTGGCGGACTTGCAGAATGTCTAAAAATATACTGGATTCTTCTCAAGGCATGATACTTTTTATACATAATGAGCATTTATCCATGAATAAATATAGGGCTGCACAATTAATCAAAAAAAAATAAAAAAATAAATGATTACAATTATGGCTGCCGCAGTTAACAAATTGAGAGAAGTGTCTATTACAGAAGTCCCTTTCTGTTATAGTTATTTTACAATGGCTTCGAATGCAGCTCATCCAATCAGAACTAAGGTTTGGAAAGTGGCGCATGATGCTTGTGTTCTAAGCTGCATTGAAGTCGTGGCATGTAAAAAAAAGGTTAATCCCATTTCTTGTACTCATCCTTTCGTTCTCTCTATCTCTGCTGCATAATGTCTTCTAATGATTTTTAGCTTTGCTCATGATCTGGCACTCGTTCAGTTCACTAAGAATAATAATAACAATAAAGAATAATTTAACGCCTTTCCATCTAGACTAGAGCAACGGTACAGTCATAAAGGACTTACTTATCACAACAGAAAACATCTCAAATCAAACTTATCAAAGAACAGTGCTCAGTGTCATAGACTGCCATGTTTCTCTGATTACAAACCAGTGTATTCCCTTTTTAATGATTGCAGTTCAAACAGGTCTCAGATCAGTGCAAACACACCAGGCATATTCCACCAAAAATCAACCCCTATTTTAAGCCTTTTTATCCAGCATCGTTAGGGGACTCATTGTTAGACCAGAGTTAATTGTCCACTTGATGTATGTCATGTGGTATGATTGATCCACTCTGAAGGGTCCTATTGCAATGACATTCACCCAGGGAGAAGGGACAATGGCGGCATGAAAGCCTCTCACTTAGCTAGTCATCAGCAGAGAGAAAAACAACAGGGTTTTTTTTTTTTTCATTTGTGAAGTCGATGGACTGAACTAGAAAGTCCATCTGTTGCTTTCCTGTGTGAGAATAAACAATGGATGTTTTGAAATCCATTGGATGTTGTACAGAAGCCTTGTTCTGTGTCTGGATTAAATATCTTTATTGCTTCAGAGTTCTTAAAGTGAAGTACTTTTGCTTAAAGAACTTGATAGCGCTCTCATTTTCGTTCATCCAGATTAGGACGTACAAAGTAATAGGATGTGTGTCAGAGGCCTGGAGATGGAGAAGCGTTTTGTTCTTCAACCAAACACTGTTCAATGATTAATCTTGCTTCATGGTCATCTGCTTTGCTAGCCATCATGCCTTGCTGGAGGAAAAAAAAATCATTTTAAACCAGCCTAAGGTTGTTTGCTGGTCTAAAATGGTTTAGCCAAAATGGTTTGGCCACACTGGTCTTTAGCTGGTCTAGCTGGTCTTCAATTGGTTTAGCTGGTCTTCCAGCCTGGCCAAGCTGGTGTTTAACTGGTCTAGCTGGTCTTTCAACATAGCTAAGCTGGTCTTCAGCCAGTCTTCCAGCCTGGCCAAGCTGGTCATTAGCTGGTCTAACTGGTCTTTCAACATAGCTAAGCTGGTCTTCAGCCAGTCTTCCAGCCTGGCCAAGCTGGTCATTAGCTGGTCTAACTGGTCTTTCAACATCGCCAAGCTGGTCTTCCACTGGTTCAGCTGGTCTTCCAGCCTGGCCAAGCTGTTGTTTAATTGGTCTAGCTGGTCTTTGGCTGGTTTAGCTGGTCAAGCTGGTGTTTAACTGGTCTAGCTGGATTTCAGCTGTTCCCTGACGTTGTGTCGATGTAGTGACACTAGTTGTTCGATCTTGAGAGCCCCAATCACCTTTGCTTAAAATAGAAAAGGCCAATGAAAATTGGCGAGTGGAATTTGCATGCCACTCTCCACCCCAGACATATGGGTATAAAAGGAGATGCCGTGCATCACTCATTCAGATTTTTTCTTTGGAGCCGAATGCATGTGTGTTTGTCCTCTCACTCTTTGCTACGCTGCTGGATTCTTACGGCACATATCAGCGGTCACTCTCACATGGTTGAGTGCTGTGTTTCCCCTGGACACCTCGGCAGCCTGAGTCTGCAGGTGCTAAAAGAGTATATTAGAAAGAGTATATTTCCTTCTAAAAGAGCTCACGCATATGCTTGGTGTCTTTTTAAAGATGTCCTTCTTCGTTTGCGCTACTGGTTGTGACCGTTATCTCTCAACTCCGGATACCCATGAAATCTGCCTCGAGTGTCTGGGGCGCCAGCACGCCGAGGCGGCTTTCGTGGAAGGTTTGTGTTCTCATTGTGAGAACATGCCCATGAGAACGTTGTGGTCGCAGCTCACTTCCTTCTTCATGAAGCAAGGAGCCACCGCGGCTGCTCCCCAACCCGGTCCGTCCTGGGCTGACGCTCAGTCGGCTGGGTCAGCAAGCACCGCGGGCGATCTGGATGTGGACATGGGAGCATTTCCGCCATCTCAGCCCCCGTGGACCTTCCATCCCCCAGCACACTCATTCTGTCCGGACGAGCTGTCGAGCGATGCAGGCGGTCTGCCTCAGGGCGGGTTTAATGTGTCGTTCGTGGCTCGCATGAGGATGAGCTTTCGGTCGCGGCATTGGAGGGTGGGCTTCTGCTATCGGAAGTGGACGAATCTTCTGAGCTCCCGCCCACGGGTGGTAGAGCACAGGATGAGTCGGACGCTCAGATGGCAGCCATGCTTGCCTGGATGGCTGTGAACATCAGGCTGAAATGGAACCCTCCACCCTGCCTTGAGCGTTCATGGCTGGATGATTGGTTTCTGGGCTCGGAGCACGACTCACTTCCCGGAAGTGCACGAGGAGCTAACGAAGTCGTGGAAGGCACATTTTACTGCCCATACACGCTTCGTGGGCTCGTCCACTCTGACTACCCTCGATGGCAGAGCGGCTAAGGGATATGTCGAGCTTCCCCAGGTAGAGCACACCGTAGTGGTGCATTTATGCCCGCAGGGCGTAGCCACCTGGCGCGACCGACCAAGACTCCATTCCAAGACCTGTAAGTTCTCTTCCTCTTTAATGACGAAGGCTTACAAGGCCGCAGGTCAGGCCACTTCTGCCCTGCATGCCATGGCCATCCTGCAGGTCCACCAGGCCAAAGTGCTAAAAGACCTGCACGAGGGTAGGACCGACCCAGGGCTGATGCAGGGACTGTGCACTGCGACTGACCTCACCTTACGTGCGACGAAGGTCACGGAGCGTGCCCTGGGGCGGACGATGTCCACGCTTGTGATCCAAGAGCGGCACCTGTAGCTCAACCTTGCGGAGATGCGTGATGCCAAGAAAGTCCGCTTTCTTGATGCGTCCATCTCCCAAGGGGGGCTTTTTGGCAACACCGTTGAGGATTTCGCCCATCAGTTCTCGATGGTGAGAAAGCAGACCAAGGCAATTAAACACATCCTGCTGCGGCATGACCCGGCCACCTTCAGGCCACCGAGGTCCCACACCCCGTCTGCTTCTCACCAGAGCCGTTCCCCTGTGGTGCCGGCACCGGATCCTGTACCATCGGAGCCCGCAAGCCGGCCTCTGAGAAAAAGATCCTCCCGCAGGGAGTCGGCTCCACCTGCCCATCAGTCAGCCCCCAATAACCCCAGACGGGCTTTGAGGCGGTCCTGACATGGCCCACCCAGGGATGAGGCGACCGCTCCTGACCGGTCTGGTGGTGAGTATGACATTGCCAAGTGCCCTCTGGGCCTCAGCACCCACATGGTCAATATAAGAGCAGTTTCCTCATTCCCTGTGCCAGCGCACTTGCGACGGCCAGGCGCTGGAAGTCTTTCCAGTCAATCAGGTGAACAAGAGTACTTCCCATTCCGCTCGCCCGCCCCAGTCACTGGCCACCATTGCGGGCTTGCGGAGCAGCACGTCCCCCCTGGGCGAACCACCCTGCCTGGGCATGGTAAGTCCACGTCCCCCTGGTGCCACTGTCACGGAGGCTGGAGGCCTGGTTAGAGCTCTCCAGCCCCTCACGGTGGCTCATAAGGATGATTCGCCTTGGCTACGCGATCCAGTTCGCCAGACGCCCGCCCTGGTTCAGTGGCATCCTCTCCACTACGGTGCAGGGTGAGGGTGCCTCCGTTCTTCGGGCGGAAGTTGCCACCCTTCTGGTGAAGGGAGCAATAGAGCCCGTCCCCGTAGCCGAGTTGCACAAGGGCTTCTACAGCCCTTATTTTATCATGCCCAAGAGAGGGGGAGGGTCGCACCCAATCCTGTACCTGCATGCCCTGAACAAGGCCTTACACAGGCTTCCGTTCTGATGTTAATGCAGAAGTGCATCCTGGTGTCAGTATGACATCAGGATTGGTTCGTGGCCATCGACCTGAAGGACGCGTACTTTCACGTATCGATCCTTCCTCAACACAGACCCTTTCTTCGGTTTGCTTTCAAGGGACGAGCATACCAGTACAAGATCCTCCCCTTCGGTCTGTACCAGTCCCCTTGCATCTTTACCAAGGTCGCAGAGGCTGCTCTGGCCCTGCTAAGGGAGAAGGGCATAGGCATTCTCAATTATCTTGACGACTGGCTAATCCTAGCTCACTCGCGAGATCTATTTTGTGCACACAGGGATCTTGTGCTTCAGCACCTTGACCGACTTGGGCTTCAGGTCAACTGGGAGAAGAGCAAGCTCTCCCCTGTGCAGAGCATCTCTTTTCTCGGTTCGGAGTTGGACTTGGTCGCTCTCAGGGCACGTCTTACAACCGAACGTGCTCAGTCAGTGCTGACCTGCCTGAAGACCTTCAGGCAGAAGGTAGCGGCACCAGTGAAACAATTTCAGTGGCTCCTGGGGCATATGGCATCCCCGGCGGCGGTTCTCCCCCTCGGGTTGATGCATATAAGACCGCTTCAGCACTGGCTACAAACTCGAGTCCAGAGGTGGGCATGGCGCCACGGCACCCGGTGTGTGACCATCACACCACAGTGCCGTCAGACTTTCAGCCCTTGTTCGGACCTGGCATTTCTACGGGCAGTTGTTCCCCTAGAGCAGGTCTCAAGGCACGTCGTGGTCACAACGGACGCCTCAAACTCGGGCTGGGGTGCCATGTGCAACTGGCAGGCAGTGTCAGGGCTCTGGACGGGGCCCCGACTCCAATGGCACATCAACTGCTTAGAGTTGCTGGCAGTATCGCTGGCCCTGAGGAGGATCCGGCCGTTGATTCAGGGCAAGCATGCGTTGGTCCGAACCGACAACACGGCGACCGTAGCGTACATAAACCACCAAGGTGGTGTACGCTCGCATCACATGTCGCAATTCACCCACTGCCTCCTCCTTTGGAGTCAGCAGACCTTGAAGTCTCTGCAAGCTACTCACCTTCCGGGCGCCGTCAACCGTGCAGTGGACGCGCTCTTATGGCAGGTAACGCCCCCTGTTGTACTCCCTGTCCGAGGCGCCCCTCCTGATGCTCCTGACAGTAGCACCTCCCTGGTGCATTTCCCTGAGGCAGGACCTTCTCACTTAGGGGCAAGGCACGCTCCAGCACCCATGGCCGGACCTCTGGAATCTCCATGTCTGGCTCCTAGCAGGTCTTCCGCCAGCGGTGGTAGACATGATCACTCAGGCCAGGGCCCCCTCTACGAGGCGGCTGTATGCCTTGAAGTGGTGTCTTTTCACTAACCGGGGTTCTTCCCATGGGGAAGACCCACAGAGATGCGCCATTAGGTCTGTGCTGTCTTTTCTTCAGGAAGGGCTGGAGAGATGGCTGCTCCCTCTACCCTGAAAGTGTACGTGGCTGCCATAGCAGCTCACCACGATACACTGGACGGCAGTTCCTCACGACAGCGCAACCTGATCAACAGGTTCCTCAAAGGCACGAGGAGATTAAATCCTCTTAGACCGTGCCTGATCCCCTCTTGGGATCTCTCTGTGGTCCCACCTGCCCTACAGAGAGCCCCGTTTGAGCCCCTGGAGCAGGCTGAGCTCAGCACTCTCTCTGAAGACGGCCCTCCTGGTGGCGCTCACTTCCATCAAGAGGGTGGGGGACCGCTCTCCATTACCAGCGAATACCTGGAGTTCAGGCCGGCACACTCTCATGTGATCTTGAGACCCCGGCCCAGTTACATGCCCAAAGTTCCTACCACTCCTTTTCAGGAACAGGTGGTGAACCTGCAAGCACTCCCTTCAGAGGAGGAAGACCCGGCCTTGTCATTGCTGTGTCCAGTTCGTGCCCTGCGCATCTATCTGGACCGCACACAGAGCTTTAGACGCTCAGAGCAGCTCTTTGTCTGTTTTGGAGGACAGCAGAAGGGGAAAGCTGTCTCCAAGCAGAGGTTGGTCCATTGGATTGTGGATGCCATTTTTCTCGCATACCAGTCTCAGGACTTGCCGTGCCCCTTGGGGTCTGGGTGCACTCCACTAGAGGTGTTGCAACCTCCTGGGCACTGGCAAGGGGGGCCTCTCTAGCAGACATATGCAGAGCTGCGGGTTGGGCTACACCCAATACCTTTGCGAGGTTTTATTACCTATGCATAGACCTGGTTTCGACCCGAGTGTTACGCGGTAACAGCAGGTAGACTGGGCGGCCAGTTGGGTGTGCCACTTGCATTGCGCCTCTCCCCTTTTTCAAAGGTGATAATGTGTGCTTTTTGTCCACAACAGTTCCCTGTACCGGTGAACTCTGGATGCCTTTTTAATTCTTTAGCACTGTCCGGTGATGAACTCTGCGGAGGAGTAATGCTACCAGGCCCAGTACTCATGGTATTCCCCTTTTCAGGTGAGCCTGTGTGCTTGGGCTCAGTGCTCCATGCGTTGTGATTCCCCTTTGGTAATCCCGTGTGATGAGTTTCCACTGTTCGGTTTCCCCCTTAGGTGAAACTTATGTTTCCCCTCGTCAGAGCTTTCTCTGTCTTGGCCACTATGCTGTGTACCCTCTCTGTAGATAGGGTCCTCCTGTGGTATCATTCCATATGTGTACTTCCCCGTTGGTAAGTCCATGTGAGGTGTGCTTCACATGTTAACCTCCCTCCAGCAGGATGTGGTCTCCATAGTGTTTTTCTTCCTGGAGAGGGAAGAGCAATTCCCAGTGCTATTCTACAAGGTGCTCGGCGGGAGATTGCTTAACAGCAAATTAAGAAAGGCACCGCCGATAGCCTACTGGGATAATTGCCTTCTCCCCCCTTAAAGGGACTAGGGAGACGCCATACCTAACTCGCTGAAAGGTCACGACATGGTTGAGTGCTCACTGCGTCCACTCTTCCATGCCTCGTGTCATGGTTCAGCGCCTGCGGCATTTCTTATAGGAACCCCTAGTGTCACTACATGACACAACGTCGAGTGAGTGACAGACAGGGAACATCTTGGTTACTGATGTAACCTCTGTTCCCTGATGGAGGGAACGAGACATTGTGTCCCTCCTGCCGCGGCGCTGAATCGGCCGCTGACATGGCCGGGACTCTCTATTGGCTCCTCAGCATAAATCTGAATGAGTGATGCACGCCATCTCCTTTTATACCCGTATGTTCAGGGCGGAGAGTGGCATGCAAATTCCACTCACCAATTTTCATTGGCCTTTTCTATTTTAAGCAAAGGTGATTGGGGCTCTCAAGATCAAACCCCTAGTGTCACTACATCAACACAACATCTCGTTCCCTCCATCAGGGAACAGAGGTTACATCAGTAACCAAGACGTTTTACCTGGTATTCCAGCCTGGCCAAACTGGTGTTTAACTGGTCTAGCTAGTCTTCATCTGGTTTAACTGGTCTTCCAGCCTGGCCAAGCTGGTGTTTAACTGGTCTAGCCGGTCTAGCTGGTCTTTCAGCATGGCTAAGCTGGTCTTTGCTGGTCTTCCAGCCTGGCTTAGCTGGCCATTAGCTGGTCTAACTGGTCTTCCAACATGGCTAAGCTGGTTTTTAGATGGTCTAGCTTGTCTTCCAGCAATGCTAAGCTGGTCTTCACCTAATTTAGCTGGTCTTCCAGCCTGGCCAAGCTGGTCTAGCTGGTCTTTCAGCATGGCACAGCTGGCCACTCAACATGGCTAAGCTGATCTTCAGCTGGTCTTTCAGTTCTCAGGAGAGCATAAACAATTGCATTTATCTACTTATTTTTATAGATTTGTTTTACAACCAAAAAGATCATTTCCTCCCCATAACCAAAGCTTCAAGTGCTACTGGGATATTTTCATTTTCTCCACTCTCATGGTGTCTTGATAGCTAGAGATTTTAACTAGAGATACCTCTCATATTGAAGAAGCAAGATTTATAGTCACTCCTAGCAGTTTCTCATTTATGAGTTAAGATTAACATTTGGACAGGCCTGAAAACAGCCCTGCATCATATAAAAATCCAATTCTGCCCAGGGGTGGCTTAAAAAACAGGCTTTTCTCATTCTGGAGAAAAAGCCATCTTGATATGCAGCAATCCCTTTAATAGTTAAAATAGGGGAAAAGGGATGGAGTTCAGGTAGTCTAATAGATATGGATCATGCCTGCTAACAGAAGGTTCAAAGTTCAAAGTTCAGTCCCAGTTAGATGTACCTAAGCAACTGGAGAGCTCCAGAGATTACAATTCTGCTTTAATGCAATTTTTATCTAGGAGCAAGTCACTTAACCCCTGGTTCCTCCATTGGGACCATCCTGGAATTTTGTGTACAGTAAATTGCTTAAGCACTAGGGCGCTATCGATTGGGCTCCCTTAGACTCAAAAGCGAGGGGGCAGCACCACAGGCAAGAACATTTGGCATTGTAAAACCAGGCTTTTGCTTCCCTCATTCATCACCATGATTGCCTAGATCAATTCACATTTGTGCTTTACCTGGCTCTAACTCAAATGCATTTCACCAGAATGCTATAAGTAATGGTACATGTTTGCCATCCCTGCAGCTGGGGGCCTGCTGCAATCTAGTGCAATGTGCATTGGTATCTCCCAAATTGATTGTGGCTGTTCAATGCATTCAGGGGGAATAGAGGCAGTGGATATATTTAATTGCTATCATCTTCATTCTGCTGCAAGAGATGCTAGAGTTGCAGTACCCAACAGACCTGCTAGGGGGCAGCACAGCACTGTGAATGACAATGTGCACGAGAGAGAGAGAGAGAGAGAGAGAGAGAGAGAGAGAGAGAGAGAGAGAGAGAGAGAGAGAGAGAGAAAGTCTCTGCATGCCTTTTCTTTTGAATTCCTGTGTTATTTCAGCACAGAGCGATCATGTTTAGGCTCTTGTTTGGAGTGGAGCTTGTGCGAAATTCAAGAACACACAAGTAAGCACGTGGAGATGTTGGTAAAGAGCTTATCTTCCCAAATTTACTGACAGCAAATGGTCAAGCACATTCTTTGCGGCATCTTCTCAGAATTACCTGCATGTCCTCTCTAAAAGTGTCTCTTCTCTTCACTGTGTCAAGTAATTTTTATTTGCCTAATGCTTTTCACAACACACATCATTTCAAAGCACCTTTACAGAAAATTATGCTGTAAAGTCCTCATTGTGCAGTTTATATGAATAATGCGATTGAAAATCATGCCTTAAAAATTATTGTCTTTAGGCCCCCAGAGAGCAAGCCAATGGCGACTGTGGCAAGGAACACAAAACTCCATAAGATGTTAGTTTATGGAGAAAAATAACCTTGGGAGAAACCAGGCTCAGCTGGGGGAGCCAGTTCCCCTCTGGCTCTATAGCATAAATATAATGGCACAATTAGTTATCTGTTTGTAGTAAAAGTCTTGTTTTGTGTATGTCTGCTATACATATGGTCCGTGTGGATTGCGTCCTTTAATTTTTTGTTTTTAAATTGTAAAACAAAATATAAATGATGCTTTGAAAGTTTTTAACACAAATCGGCAAACATTAGAAAACGGCTTGTTTGTTTATTCGTATTAATTAAAAATGAATAACTGAGAAATCAGCTCATTCATTTTTATACAAAAGAAACTGACAAAAAACAAGCCATTTTCTAATTTTTGCCTATTTTTAAATAAAATAAATAAAAAAAACAACAAACATTTAAAGCATAATTTATGTTTTGTTTTTACATTTTGAGATATAGAATAGATTTTTCTTCAGGGACAATAAAGTATATTTCATTTCATTTTGGACAATGGGCAGGGCTACCCAGCACAACAACACATAAATACAAAAAAGTGATCGACAAAATATCCTGATGCTTGTCACTTGTGGCACGTGTTAGGACAAACACTCTGATCTTCATGGAAGAGATAGCTTTTATGACCTGTCGCTTTATTATGTCACGTTTATTCAGAACACAATGTAAAATGTCTTACTCCATGTGATAAGGTGCCCTTAGTTATCCTGCTTTCCAGATTCAGACAGTATTTTTAAGGAGAAACTTAATGGCGACTGGCCATAATTCAGCATTGGACCTGAACGACAGAGCTGCCATACTGTCTGACTTCTGCCTCTTAGCTGTCTTTAACCTTTGACCTCTGGCACAGAATTAAGGCTGGGGCCATGTTCCGTCTCATCACTTCCATCTTTTACCTCAAGGTACCCAAAAATCCCTGTTAAGTCACAAATGTAAGATGACACTGTAAAGTTGGGTACTAGGAGTGGAAGAGAGGAGACACAGGAGTATATAGTAATCCTTTTAATTGGAGATGCTGGAGTGGAAGAATATCACACAAGTAGTCAAACTAGGGAATACCGCTAGGAAACCTATAACACAACATTGCAATACAAGGACTGACAATGGGTGAACAAACCTAGAGGGTATTTATACACAAGGAACTAATGAGGGAATGGAAGGCAGGTGTGGATGATGATGAACAGATGGAAGTGATGAGGGCAGTGAACTATGGGAGATGTAGTCCGGGGGAAAATTTCAAAATAAGAGTCCTAGGGAAACATGAAGGAGAGAGACTGTGACAGACACAACAAGAAAAATAAAATAAAAATGAAGACTGGCCTCCAATGCAAAAACTAATCACTGTTACCTGACAGTGTAGTCATCTGTGCTCCTCCTTAGAAGGCTTGTCCATTAATCACTACTAGCAACTGACTCGTCATTATGGCCAAGCTTAGTAAGCACTCCATTTACCATGGCTTTCAATGTGGGCTTAACTTCCACTTATGTATTGAGTATTTAATAGCTGAGAGTAGCTTTGCTGGCAAAGCGTTTCAATTTTTGGAACAAAAGCACTTGGACTGCATCTCTCTCTGTTACACTCAGCTGGTAATCAACGAACATACAGGCCTGTCAGATATTGAGCGACGCTTGGGGAGTGGATGGATTAAACTCTCCCTGGAGAAGCTTCAACACCACCTTTACTAGCTGCTGTTGCCTAGGTACTGTTGTTTTCATAAGTTTACACATCCTTTGCAGAATCTGTAAGATGTTTAGCATTTTTATTTCATTTGTATTTAGTACTGCCCTGAAGAAGCTGCATTACAGATGTTTAAGTATCTTCTGCAAGACAAAATAGTAACTTAATTTAGACAAATGATCCTGTTCAAAAGTTTACACACCCTTAGTTCTCAAAGGTATAGTTCACCCAAAAATGATTCTGCAAGGGGTCTGTAAATATATGAACAGAATTTTATTTCAAGTTAATGTAGTTCTACCTCTGTACATTTCTTGGTTGCCTAGGATTGTGATGGTCTGCCATGTGTTTGTTTACATTTTAAATTTAGTCATTTAGCAGATGCTTTTATCCAAAGCGACTTACAAATGAAAAACATAAGCAATTTGTCATACAAAAGGCAACAAGCAGTATCACGCTGCTAATATTTCCAAGATTAACTAGAGTAGTATAGAGCTAGCGCAGAAGAAAGAGACAGACAATTATTTAAAATTAAATCATTAAACAGTGAGTGCAATTATTGTGGACTGGTCAAATGCGATTAAGATTTTTTGATTCTTTAGATTTTTTCATGTCTTTATTGAGCACATCCCATTAAACATTCACAGTGCTGTGGAAAAAGTAAGTGAACCTTTGGATTTAATAACTGGTCGATCCTCCTTTGGCAGCAATAACCTCAACCAAGTGTTTCCAGTAGCTGCGGATTAGACCTGCACAAAGTTCAGAAGGAATTTTGGACCATTCCTCCTTATAGAACTGCTTCACCTCAGCCACAGTCTTATGATGTCTGGTGTCTATTGGGTCTCGGCTCTGACCAAAAGGTGGATTTTCTTTTTCTGAAGCCAAAATTCTGTAGTGGATTTACTTCAATATTTAGGGTCATTGTCTTGCTGCAACACCTATCTTCTACTGGGCTTCAGCTGGCACACAGCCACCCTGAAATTATCCTGTTGGATATCTTGATAAACTTGGGAATTCGTTTTTCCCTCAATGATGGCAAGCAGTCCAGGCCACAAAGCAGCCCCAAATTATGATGCTCCCTCCACCGTACTTCACCATTTTAATTATGTTTTCATGTTGGTATGTGGTGCCTTTTTAAGCCATGCGTATTGCTGCGTGTTCTTCCCAAATAATTCAACCTTAGTGTTATCAGTCCAAAAAACATTTTCATAGTAGTGTTGTGGAGTGTCAAGGTGGTCTTTGGCAAACTTCAGGTGCACAGCAGCGGCTTCCTTCATGGTGTCCTGCTATAGACACAATGCATATTTAATGTTTTCCATATAGTAGACTCATGAACAGAGATGTTAACCAGTTCCAATGATTCTTTCAAGTCTTTAGCTGTCATACTACAGTTCTTTTTTTACTGCATTGAGCATTCTGTGGTGTGCCCTTTGAGTCACTTTTGCTGGACGGCCACTTCTAGGGAGAGTAGCCACAGGACTAAATCATCTCCATTTATAGACAATTTGTCTAACTGTGGACAGATGAATATTTAAGCTCTTTGAGATAACTTTCTAACCCTCTCCAGCTTTATGCAAAGCAACAATTCTTGATCGCAGGTCTTTAAGATCTCTTTTTTGTGAGGCATGGTCTACGTCAACAGATGCTTCTTGTGAATAGCAAACTCAAAATGTTTGAGTGCCTTTTATTTGTAAAAATGTTTCTCTATCCCACACCTCCAATCTTGTTTCATTAATTGGATGCCAGGTTTGCCATCTCCTGACTCTAAGTAGCTTTTGTTGACGTCATTAGCCTAGAGGCTCACATAATTTTTCCAACCTACACTGTGAATGTTTGAATGATGTATTCAATATGTACAAGAACAATACAATAATGTGTGTGTTATTAGTTAAAACAGAGTGTGTTTAGTCATTAATGTAACTTAGATGAAGATCAAGACAAATTTATACATAAATGCAGGTAATTCCAAAGGGTTCATATACTTTTTGATGCCACTGTAAGTGCACACAACCTAATCATTATTGAAAAATAAAAAGAAGAAAAAAGTTTGCAAATATCATGAATTTTTGAGTTATGAACATCAGGAGGTTTTTCTAGAGTTACACCATTTGACTCGAACAAAATTTGCCTTTTCATAACAATGTCAAAATATCTGATGCAATGACCTTGATGCTTAGTCGTGAGAGTCCTCTCTTTTTATTGTTACCTGCAGGTTGGTTACACTACACTGACTTTGATGGACAAAAGTTTTTTTTTCTTTCTTTTTTCTTTTTTTTTTTATGTGAATAATAACTGTTTTTTGTTTCACTGCTTATTTCTTGTATTTTGTTTTATTTTGATATATATTTTTAGAAATAATCTGTTATAATTATTCCAATCTATTTATGCCAACTTATTTACAAACATAATTTTGTTTTAATGAGACTTTTTATTTATTTAATCATTTTAACTGGACAGTTACACACAATAATTCTAAATGACTTAGAACTTAGAAATGTAAATCATGTGTATTTAAATATTTTCATAGCAGAGGTGTATTCAAGTAATTGTTTTGTTTTTTGTATTTTTGATCTTAAAAATCTGAACTTAATCCGGACCAAAAAACAAAAAACAAAAATCCAGCATCACGTCATAAACCCATGTCTATCTTGGAAAACTTCTGGCTTTACTCATGTCTAGCTAATGCATAGCTACTCTGTCCAATGCCAAAGGATCCTTGTGCTAACCTTTGATTAACCTCACACAGCCTTGAGCAGAGTCCTTAAATGCCCTGATCCTCATTTCTAATTTTACTGACACTAGAAAGCTATTAGCTGATGAAATATATAGCAATCATCTGAAAATGAATGATGATGAAGTAATTTTGAGAATGCATGTGGCTATGGGCCGCTCTCAATCTGCCAGATCATGAGTCCAGCTGTCTTGGCGCTCTTGTTGCTGGCCTCGCTGAATTGTATTGATAAGAAAAGAAAAGCTTTTGTTTGCTCTAACGTAAAATGAGCTTATTATAAGGAAGCTATAGGCTTATGGACACATTTGCTCAATGTTGATTGTGTTATTCTTGGGAACCTACAAAAGCGATCCTACTGATACATTAAATAATCATGTGAATTTAAGGATTTCAATTGTTTGTTCAATAATAAGGGCAGCGTAGGTGTAGCTCAGTAGCCTAAACTATATGAAATCATAAGTTTTTCAAAGCATTGGCCTTTATTAAACTGGTGCACAGTGTGTAGGAACACTGTATCCTTTGAATATATATATTTTTTACATCAGTGTTTACTCCTCCTGTGCTGAAGGATTCCAGCTTCCGTGAATCCTTAAGGCCAAAATAGACTTCGGTTTTCCACGTGCCGGTACTGTGGGCGATGCGCCAGCCAACTGAGCACCAGTTTGACCTTCTAGACCAGCTCAATCTAAGACCAGCAAGCTATCTTTGGTTTTTTAAGCTGTTTTTACAGCAGGGATGTAAGAATACTACAACTGTTTTCTAGCTGAAGTACCAAAGAATCCTGAGGTGTTTCACGAAGCCTAACGTTTTTGGTGCGAGTAAACAATTTAGTGACTGGGGAGCTGAACTCTGGATTGCCCGCTGGCCGTTTCACAACAAAGCTGTTAGCACAAACTGCCAAAGAAAAATATGACTGACGCTGACCCCTGACCGGCAATAAACCGAACAATTTCCCTTACACTGCAAGATTGTGATTCAGTGTGAAGCAATAAAGTGGACAATTACATTAGAGGCTTGTTTGGACAGTGTGTTGACCAGTATGCTAAAAGCATCAAAGGGCGAAACGTCCAAAGTTTTATTTGGACCAACACCGATCAAAGTCTGTTTAAAGAGTCCTTAAAAGTGCTACTTATTTTTATTTATTTATTTTTTTACCAATCTCTGGAGGGAATGACTTTAATTTGCCAACTAGAGGGTAAAACAGGGCTAGTTGTCAGAAGGGCTGTATATCAGTAACAATACGGTTTTACCTAAAAGTTACACAAATGTCCTTTTCTCTACCATTGGTTTTCTATGTTGGTTTGAAACACTTCTTCTCGAAACCCTCTTATTATTTTAGTATATTCTATCATCCATTTTCACATCTGTTTTAAACCTTTCAGACAACAATTGTGTTACAAGGTCATAAAAAATATGACAGTGCTTTATTTCTACTTTAAATGCAGCCATTAATGCTAATCAATTAAAAAGTTGATGGTAATGTTGTGTCCATTACAACAGACATTGGTTCTGACTGAGTTATGCCATTTTTTCCCCCTTGTGTCACATGTCTCCATCCTTTGTTTCAAAGGAAGATTGTTCAAGTAACAATGTGTGATATGTCACTCATAGTTTGACTTGAATCTTATATTTTTTGTGTGTGATTTGAGTAGCACCAATTTACAAAAACCTTTAAAACACCAGAGAAAAGTGATGTCCATTATAATGGACGCAGGGTCTGAAAGGTAAATAGAAGAAATATTGTGATGTTTTTGTTACCTTTTAAATTTTTTGCTGTTTCATGAATTGTTTTGTGTTTTATAATTTTTTTTTTTTACTGTTTACATATTACTGAAAAGCCTAAAATAGGTTGTTTAATGGCAGGTTCCACTGAGATAATAGAGCACAGCAGTCAGGTTCCGTAAGTAAAAATCCCATTAATCAGCAATATTGGGTGTAATGCATTACTAAGTAATAAATTACTGTAATTGAATTACTTTTTCATTGAAAAAGTAAAATAAGGGATTACTCTTAATTTTTAAGTAATTTAATTACAGTTACTTCTGATGTAATTGTGTTAAATACTGTATAGACTATAGAACAATTCTACATAAAACAATAGTGAATTTAAAATCGAAATTTAACGTCTAATGTTAAAATGCACGTTTTCTAATTTAATGCAGCCTCCTTAAATTCTCTGGCTAGTTCATGAATAATTTATTTGATTTTATATGATTTATTCGAAAGAATTAAAAGAATAATTTCATATCCTTGTATTTTTCATCTGGTCGAGGTTGATAAGGGTTTTAGAAAGTAATTAGTAATAAGTAATGCAATTACTTTTCAGACAGAGTAATTAGTACAGTAATCTAATTACACTGTAGAAGATTAGTAATTAATTACTTTTTTTTAGAGTAACTTACCCAACACTGTTAATCAGTCTGTGTTATTTCAATTTTATTGTTTATAAATTGTGTTTAATAGCAGAATTCCTGGTGAACAACTACACTACCCATGCACACCATCCAGCAGAGAAAGATCCACCAATCAGAGAACCACGGCCACCAAAGCCTGCCAAACAAGTCAAGCAGTCAGCGGCCACTTCCATGACACACTGTGAATGACGCAGTCGAATTGTTCTCCCTACATGCTCAAACTACATTTCTATTTGTGTATATCAGAATATTTTGCAGTAAACTTAAAATATATTGTTTCTATACTTTTAATCAGCAACCAATTGTTTTTTAATTATATATATTTCCATTGTTTTTTATTCAATTAGGTCGTTTGCAGTGCTTCATAGGATTAGTGAAAGACAGTAAGTACACAGTCTTGTACCTTTATCTTTTTGTCTGATTTTCAAATACTTTTTTGCTTCAAATTAAAGTTTTTAATGTCGTGATTCACCTCGGAGCTGGTTGGTTTGGTTCATGTAAAACCCTTACAACTCTTTTATAAAGGATTTTATGAAAAGCCTATGAAAAAAATGAATGGAAAAAATACTTCCGGAAACCAGACAGCTGAAAAGGTGCTCCACTATTGGGGCATATTGTCATAAAAGATGATCGTGTGTTCAATTAAATTATTTACTTTTAATGGTGAAAATGCTCAAAAGCGTTTTGTAGACTTCAGGGTTTGTGATTATTCAGAAGGCGACTTTAAAACAAATCTACTCTGAGAAATATTCACTGGATTAAAACATAGAGCCCCGGTCTCCCCTATTTACTTAAACAGAAACAATGTCATCTCTGGGTACGTCTCATCTTGCTTGAATCGCTGTGAATCCGTATACCATGAACATGAATTCGGGCACTCGCATGGGTGTTAATCGACTGAACATTGAGACACTTGTGACTCAATCACCTGTGACACGATAGCGAGGTCGCACATTAAAACACAGCTGGTATTAATCAACAACAACGATGTATAAATGACACTGTCATGCATTTTTTATTATAGATTTAAATGTACAGTGTTATTATGAAAGATAAATGACAAATAAAGTAATAAAAATATTAAGGGTGTACTTCTCCTAACTCAGCAAGATTGTTTTCCTTTCATGGTCATTATGGATGAAAGACATTACAAACAACATCTCTTAAAGAGAAAATAAGGCATTGACTTTATAGTTTTACACTTGTGCTCATCTTCTAATGACTTGAAAGACTTCAGAAGACATGACAACTTTTCCGGTAAGGGAACATAGTGAGCAACGATGCTCCCTGGTTTTTTTACGGTTCATTCTGGGAGTTTTTAGGGAGCGAATGTTTCAGTGCACTGGAACGATTTTGTGATTGGGACATCCCTAGAAATGGCCGACTCACTGATCAGTGCCCTGAATACTGAACTAGGAAGCTTATTGAGACGCACCCTAGGTGTCTTGGTGATCGTTCCATTGAAGTGGTAAAGCCAAATTGGACAAGTGTCAAGTGATACTTTAACAGTCATTGGGGAATGTTAAATCACATCTCAGGCTTTTCCAGTGGCAAACAGCTAAGGAGAGCAATTAGCATCAACGGTCCTCTTAGTTAAAATGGAATCAAGCAGCTACAGAAAAGGCCTCTACACTTCACCTTATTTATTAACGTTCCTGAGATCTGCCCAAACTTAAATACTCTCCCGAGTGTTTGTGGATTTAGATGGTGTAAATCCGAGTCAATCCAATTTGGAGTTGAAATCACACACTTTGGTGACTTATACAGTTGGCTGAGCCACTATGACAATGAGATATGGACGTAAAGGACTTTTATTGATCCACAAGCAACACCATGCATCTTACAATATCAAGGCAGTTATACAGACCTATTTATTCTGTGTGTGAAAAATATTAAGCCCGATTTTATAAAGAAAACATGTAAATTTACTTTTAGACCCCTGAGATAATTGTATTTGTTGCTGAGCCATGTGCGAATCCGCTTCCTGGTGCAAGTGAATCTTACTGCAACTTTACCTTAACAATCGCTCTCAATTTCTCTGTGAAACACTTTCCTCAACAGAGAAGATTATAACCCTCTCTCATTCTTCTCCTTTGAAATGTGAACATAGTATGCAAATACACTTGTAATTGAGTCTACTTGGGGACTTGGCACTTGAGTGACAGTGAGGCCATTTCTCTGCTGTTTATTTCAAATGACTACTTTTTGTTTGCTGTAAACAAGAAACAAAACCTTTTGTTCCTGCTAACAGACAATATGGAGGGGTTGTACTTATTACAGAGATACAACACCTTCAGTTGCAAACAAAATGGTTTCAAAGGAACATCAATGTTGTTTCACAAATATGGTACAATCGTGTACCAGGATTACAGTTGTTTCCTTTGAATCTCTGTCACTGTAATTCACAGCGAGCATCGCGCTGCTTGAACCATCCTGTAAATCGTGTACGGATCAAGCTGACCAATGAGACTGATGGAAATTTGTATCGGCTCACATTTTATGCCTGTTTTGACATTTATCCGAGTGAAGCTGCATTCCTGCTGCTTAGCTGTATGTGTGTGTGTGTGTGTGTGTGTGTGTGTGTGTGTGTGTGTGATTATATCTATTCTGCAATGCTCAGTACAGTGACTTACCAATCCATTGCTGCACACAAGCAGAAAAAGCCATTTTATGTTGTGATTTATCACATGGAACAGATTTTCAACTCTAAAGCAATCTAATTCTGACAGATAGAAAAACAGGAGAAAATTCTACAATTCTAAAAAATTGTAGAATAGGCAGTAGAGAATAAATAGTTTTCTTCCATTAGTCAGGGAACAACAGGTAGGAAAGCAAACCTGAAAATGACAGAGAAGTTTTAAGGGCAATTCAATGAAATTATGCTGACTTCTAAGTGAACAAAACATTGAACAAGTATAATAGCAAGTCTCACAAATGACCCAAATGTGCAGCCTTGGTCTACAATTACACAAGGGCACTGAATTGCTGATCATTATGTGCAAAAATAAATGCTGGTAATTAAACACTCTTTGATTGTTAACCCCTAATTGTGTGTAGCTAAGGAAAGAGCATATTAGTTAATTTTTAGCAACAGATGTTTTGTCATAGTTTGATTGCCATAATGTCCTTTTTCCCCCAAGCAGTTTTAAAATATAGCTACTTCCAGTTATGAAGTACATTTTCATGGCCCAATGGCACCTGGGCTAGTTGGCACACTTTTTTACACCTTTCTGTATAGACACATACCTAAAGTCTTGGCTACAAAAAGTTTGAACATTTCTACCATGATTGCTCAGGAAAAAATATATAGTTCATTGAACACAAGTTGACCTTTTGCCAATATGACCTTTTGTGGGGCATGTTTTCACTCTATATATGTTAGAATAAGGAATTAAACAGCCTATTATAAAGGCATCATAAAAGTAATCCATACATCTCCAGTGCTTTAATATATGTCTTCTGAAGCGATATGATAGGTGTGGGTGAGAAACAGATCAATATTTATGTCCTTTTTTACTATAAATCTCTACTTTCACTTTCAGTATAATTTTTCTTCTATCATATCACTTCTAAAATCATAGATTTAACCACTGGAATCATATGGATTACTTTTATGCTGCCTTTATGTGATCTTTTGAGCTAAAAGTTCTGGTCACCATTCACTTGCATTGTGTGGACCTACAGAGCAGAGATATTCTTCTAAAATTCTTTGGTTGTGTTCTGCAGAAGAAAGAAAGTCATACACATCTGGGATGGCATAAGTGTGAGTAAATCATGAGAGAATTTTCATTTTTGGGTGAACTATCCCTTTAAGTTTGACTGCCTGGCATACTATGTAATACATCTGATACACAAGCATGTTAATTTTTTTAAGTTACAGAGTTCAAATGGTTCTGCATAACAGGAATTACTCAGGTAATACCAAATTGGAAGTCTGTGGCAGCCTTTTAAAGGGATAACTGGTGCATGATGTGAAAAACCTAAGAATGCACCCAAGCCTCCGTCTCTTTTGATGTTTGTTGGTTTCTGTGAGCGTGAAATGCTAATTACTTTTTGACTCAAACTCCGTGGAGGCATGTTATATCAGCAGTAAATAAACTCTTGAAGATAAATAAGAGCCTGTTTACATTTCTGTTTACATGCTTTCAGTCTTGACTGCATATGCTTTCGGTTTCGATAATCACATCCGTAGTCTGATCCTTAATCTTGATGTAATTAATCTTTGTCTTTGGCTACAAATTCAGACTAGACATTCAAACCTGAGCTAGGAATTTTAATGGTGTCCCTGTTCTGGCTGAAACCTGATCACCGGTGGTCCCCTTAGATCTGTTGTCCTTTATAGTGGTTCATAAATCGAATTACTTTACCTTTGAGTGACAGGCCCATTGCTGACCAGGTACTTTTCAGTGCTGGTGCTTATTTCATCAGGGTGGTACTGGTAAGCAGAGAGTGGTTCAGCCCAAATTCTACTCCCATATTAATTTGCAGCTTTTAGTTGTTCATTAGCATTGTAATTAGGCTGCTGTGAGACGCATGAGGCTAAATTTATACCTGACAGTTTCAGTGCACTGTGTATGGTGTGGTGGGCATGCATGGGGGCATGCAGTAAAATTGTGTGTGTGGGTGCATTTGGGAGGGGTGCAGGCTGCTTCTAATGAATCAGAATTTTTGCTGAAGACAGGCCTCCGTTAATGGAATTTGATCCTAATTATAAGATTACATTACATACAAACATAGGGGAAATTTTTTTGTAGCCAGCTTCCTGCCATTATGGTCTCTGTTTATTTGTTTGTGCTGTTTGAGCTGGCCTCTCTTGCTCCTTTTTTCCTTTCCCTCATTATGTACTATATCAAAATTATCTGTGATGTCACAGGACAGATGGATTGTGTTCGAGGCCACCACACTGGTAGCAATGGCCCGTGATCAGGCCGGTAATTAGGATAGAACTGTTGATCATACTCATAAATAAGACCCCTGACAAATACATTTGCACAGCTGAAATTGTTCCATATACAGATGTCCATCTGACCTTTGCCATTAACTTATAATAAAATAGAACCCTGTTGAAAAACCAGCCTAAGCTGATTTTGCTAGTCATAGTTGGTTTAAGATGGTCAAGCTTGTCTCCCAGCCTGGTCAAACTGGTCTTCAGCTGGTCTAGCTGGTCTTCCAACCTCTCCAAACTGGTCTTCAACTGGTCTAGCTGGTCTTCCAACCTCTCCAAACTGGTCTTCAGCTGTTCTAGCTGGTCTTCGAGCCAGGTCAAACTGGTCTTCAGCTGCTCTAGCTTGTCTCCCAGCCTCTCCAAACTGGTCCTCAGCTGGTCTCCAAGCCTGGTCAAACATGACTTCAGCTTGTCAAGCTGGTGTCCCAGCCTGTCCAAACTGGTCTTCAGCCTGTCTAGCTGGTCTCCCAGCCATGCCAAACTCATCTTCAGCTGCTCCAGCTAGTCTCACAGCCTGGTCAAACTGGTCTACACCTGGTCTAGCTGGTCTCCCAGCCTGGTCAAACTTGTCTTCAGCTGGTCTCCAAGCCTGGTCAAACTGGTCTCCAGCTGGTTTAGCTACTCTCCCAGCCTGGCCAATCTGGTCTTCAGCTGGTCTCCAAGCCTGGTCAAACTGGTCTCCAGCTGGTTTATCTGGTCTCCCAGCCCGGCCAAACTGGTCTTCAGCTGGTCTCCAAGCCTGGTCAGACTGGTCTTCAGCTGCTCTAGCTGGTCTCCAAGCCTGTCCAAACTAGTCTTCAGTCGGTCTACCTGGTCTCCCAACCTGGTCAAACTGATTTACAGCTGGCCTATCTGGTCTTCCAAGCCTGGTCAAACTGGTCTACCACTGGTCTAGCTAATCTTCCAACCTGGTCAAACTGGTCTACAACTGGTCTGGCTGGTCTACCAAGCCTGGTCAAGCTGGTCTTAAGATGTTCTCCAAGCCTGTCCAAACTGGTCTTCAGCCTGGTCAAACTCATCTTCAACTGATCTAGCTTGTTTCTGAGCCAGGCCAAACTGGTCTTCAGCTGGTCTCCCAGCCTGGTCAAACTGGTGTACAGCTGGTCTCCAAGTCTGGTCAAACTGGTCTTCAACTGGTCTAGCTGGTCTCCCAGCCTGGTCAAACTGGTCTTCGGCTGGTCTCTAAGCCTGGTCAAACTGGTATTCAGCTGCTCTAGCTGGTCTCCCCGCCTATTGAAATTGGTCTTCAGCTGGTCTCCCAGCCTTGTCAAGCTGGTTCTCAGCTGATCTAGCTGGTCCTCAGTCAATCTAGCTGGTTTCCCAGCCTGGTCAAGCTGGTGCTCAGCTGATTTATCTGACTGCCTAGTCGGTCTCTAAGCCTTCCCACAGCAGGGAAGTCAGAAACATATTCAATAGTTTTTTCACCTTTGCTCAACCAAATGAGGAATACATTTTGTAGCAGCATTTATTTATTACTTTTATGTTGTTTACTACTTTTTTTTTCTCCCCTTTTCTCCCCAATTTGGAATACTCAATCCCCAATGTGCTCTAAGTCCTTGTAGTGGTGTAGTGACTTGCCTCAATCCGGGTGGCGGAGGACGAATCTCGGTTGCCTCTGTGTCTGAGACAGTCAGTCCGTGCATCCTATTACGTGGCTTGTTGAGTGCGTTACCACACACAACTCACCACGCGCTCCACCGAGAGCGAGAACCACATTATAGCGACCACGAGGAGATTAACCCAACGTGACTCTACCCACCCTAGCAACCAAGCCAATTGTTTGCTTAGGAAGCCTGACTGGATTCACTTAGCACACCCTGGATTCAAACTTGCGACTCCAGGTGTGGTAGTCAGCATCTTTAATTGCTGCGTTACTCAGGCCCCGTATGTTGTTTACTTCTAAGTAAAGTGGATGTCCTCTAAAATTTCATTAGGGAGCAAACTACAAAAGTATGAGTGAGATTGCTCATCTGGCTATTGAACTTTAAACCACATATTTTTCACATCTCCGACCAACCAATGAGGGTTTTGATGAGATTTATTGATAAACAACAGTTTTTGTTGCTGTTGCACTTTGAAGCTCAGCCTTGAAGAGGATTGTGAGTAATGTTATTGTCTTTGTCTGCTTTCTTTATGTGTGACCAACCATTTACAGTATGTCTGAAGAAACAAGATTACTGGCCGAGTGCTCTATATTAACTGATTCTCAGAGCTAAAAACCACTGTAGCAGGTAGTGGATTGGCTGTAGCGTTTTCTTGTGTAAGAGATATAACAGAATAAGCACTGTCATGGGGTCTCGTTTACACACACACACACACACACACACACACACACACACACACACACACACACACACACACACACACACACAAAAACATAAAACCATAGTTTACAATGGAGTAATGAATAATGAAAGTATCCTCAATGTAGAGATACATTTTAACAGAATAAGATATAAAAAATAAGAAAAACTACTGGGAGAGTAAATTCACCTTGTAATTCAAAATTAAAATAAAATCGTAAACTGAAGGCATAAATAGTATCCGTACCAGGAACTAATGGCAATAAATGTAACCTCCGCTGGGTTGGGATTCACTCAGATCATAAAATACTTAACCGTTTCTTTCTCTGGTAGAAATTGAGCACCTGCTCTGGTAAAATAAGTGGTTAGCCAGCTCTTGGCTCCACTTCCAGCAAACACTGAATGTTTTACTACATTTCAGAACATTGCGTTTTGGTTGCACTTACATTAGATTATATCAGTTTCAAAATGTAAAAAAAACCACACTTTAAATAATAATGTAACCACAACATGACATGCATATTTGAATGATCAAAAATGACCTGTACCAAACTGGAAATTGGAAAAAAGTAATTTTATTTATTTATTTTTGCAAATATGTCTTAATTTTACACAACCAAAATAAAATATTTTGAAATATTTTGAAAACACTTACCTGCTAGGTTTTAAGTAGACTAAAATATTCAACATAACATGTTTTGTAAAGTAATCTCTTCATTTAAAGCTGTTTGACAAAAACTTTTTTTGAACATAGTTGTGCCTGCTAGGCTGTACCTGTATATTTCCCCCCCTGTTGATGACCACAGCAATAAGGTTGTCAAAACACTCTTTGAAGCTATTTTGTGCTCTCCGTGCTAACAGTAGCATCACAAAAAGTGCCTCGAGTGCAGTTGAGTGCTGTCTCTGGACTATAGACAAACAGATACAAGCAGCAGGCAATACGAAAGTGCAGAGGCCTGAATGCTGACAACGGGGCCGATGGACAGCTTTAAGTGGCAATTTCCATATTTTTCTGCATGGTTTTCCCTCTGGCTGGGTTACCATGGTGTTTCTGTCAGTGCCAATGATGGAATCTGCCAAAGAGCTCTCGTTAACACACTGGACAGGTAATTTGGGGGACAGCTGCTCTGGGTGAGGGAGGCTTGGCTTCATCCATGTGGCTTTTGTACAAAGAGCATCTCTCTCCTGGTCCTGAGGCAAATAACTGCTCAACAAATGGATAATGGTGCTTTTCAGAATGTACAATGTGTGAAATTACGTGACTTGCCGGTGGACTATTGTACAACATGCATGTTATCAGGGACACTGGGGCTAGTTTTCACAAGGGCTATATTTCAAGAACTATAAGGTTTTGACTCCAAAGTCCATAAAAGCTTACAAAAGTGGTTTTGTAAGTTGGTTTCAAATGCCTAGTTCAAGACCCTCTGAAAGGAATATTCAAGTTCAGATCAATCGACAGCATTTTGGGCATAATGTTGATCACCACAAAAATAATTTCCACTCCATAATTTCCAAAATCGTGGATATTTTTTTTTAAATAAACGATAGACATGTCAAAAACATTTTTGTGGTGATTAACTTTATGCCATCAATGCTGTCAGTTGAGCGTAACTTAATTTGAATCCAAAACATCCATTTAAAGGGGTCATGAAATGCTCTTTTTATAGTTTTATTATCTTCCCTGAGGTCCACTGATAATGCAAATTTTTTGCATTAAAACATCCATAATTTAGTACTATATGATCATTTTCCACCCTGTCTCTGGCTCTCTGTCTGAAACTCTCGGTTTTGGCATAAGCGCCTCCTTAAAACTTCAACGTAAATGCCCATTATTAGCCATTTTTTAAACTCAATCTAAAGAGAATGAACAAGCTCCACTACATTATAAAACTAAATTTCAGGGGTTACACAAAGCACAGCCAACACATTGCATCTGAATATATTAAACTGTTCATCTCAAGCACAACTGTTAACACTCACACCCTGTCTACAATGGAAGCGAGAGTTGCGTTGTATGAAAAGCAATAAAAACCTTTATAATCAGTAATGCTGTCTACCATGGAAGCAAATGTTGCTGTGCATTGCGGTGCGTCGCGTTGCGCCGACAGTAAACAGACGTCCCGTTCCATTTTGCACTGCATGTGCTGGGACTACTACAGCCAACAAAACAAATAAATGGTTTAGAAAGTTTGTGCCAATGCACCCATTGTAGACAGCCTCAAGCCGTTGCATCACGTCCTGTCAACAGACGTGCCCGGTGTAAAAAGGATGTCAGCACCATAAACTATAAAACAGTCATTAATTTTAATTATTCATGAATGGAACTGTATACTTACTGTTTTGCATCAGGTCCAAGTGTTTTTAACTGCCCCATCCTTCAATAAAATTTCCTTTGCAAAGCTTGAATCATTTTATGACTGGTTCACAAGCAATCCACATTGATATGAGCTGAAAAACTTAATCCACGCTGAAGACACACCCACATCCAGTTTCCAGTGTCATCCTGCACTGAAATGTACATTGCCGGAAACGCATCTAAATGGTCAAAGATGTTCATCCAGTGCATGTTTTCATTAACCAACAATTAAAAATAGCGCAGATGGCCAAAAGAACGCATCCATGATGCGTTTGTGCTCAAAACAGCAAGAGGCAGCAGCTGAATGACAGAGAATAGCTTCTCCTCTTCAGAGTTGTAACTTTACACCACGTCTTTTAAAAGCAGTGCAAGAAATGTATAGTGATAGGATAGGATAGTGATCATATGAAGCCATTTATTATTACATAGTTGTTTGGCTCCTTTTTAAATCATAATGATAACAGAAATCACCCAAATGGCCCTGAACAAAAGTTTACACACCTTTGAATGTTTGGCCTTGTTACAGACAAGTTACAGGTTTAAATGGAAATTAAAGGTTAATTTCCCACACCTGTGGCTTTTTAAATTGCAATTAGTGTCTGTGTATAAATAGTCAATGAGTTTGTTTGCTCTCACGTGGATGCACTGAGCAGGCTAGATACTGAGCCATTTGGAGCAGAAAAGAACTGTCAAAAGACTTACGTAACAAGGTAATGGAACTTTATAAAGATGGAAAAGGATATAAAAAGATATCCAAAGCCTTGAAAATGCCAGCCAGTACTGTTCAATCACTTATTAAGAAGTGGAAAATTCTGGGATCTCTTGATACCAAGCCAAGGTCAGGTAGACCAAGAAAGAGTTCAGCCACAACTGCCAGAAGAATTGTTCGGGATACAAAGAAAAACCCACAGGTAACCTCAGGAGAAATACAGGCTGCTCTGGAAAAATACGGTGTGGTTGTTTCAAGGAGCACAATACGATGATGCTTGAACAAAAATGAGCTGCATGGTCAAGTTGCCAGAAAGAAAACTTTATTTTCTATATTATATATAGAAAGGCCAAGTTGACCCTCCAGTGGTTACAGCAGAAAAAGGTGAAGGTTCTGGAGTGGCCATCACAGTCTCCTGACCTTAGTATCATTGAGCCACTCTGGGGAGATCTCAAACGTGCGGTTCATGCAAGATGACCAAAGACTTTGCATGACCTGGAGGCATTTTGCCAAGATGAATGGGCAGCTATACCACCTGCAAGAATTTGGGGCCTCATAGACAACTATTACAAAAGACTGCCCGCTGTCATTGATGCTAAAGGGGGCAATACACAGTATTAAGAACTAAAGGTATGCAGACTTTTGAACAGGGGTCATTTCATTTTTTTTCTTTGTTGCCATGTTTTTGTTTTATGATTGTGCCATTCTGTTATAACCTACAGTTGAATATGAATCCCATAAGAAATAAAAGAAATGTGTTTTGCCTGCTCACTCATGTTTTCTTTATAAATGGTACATATATTACCAATTCTCCAAGGGTATGCAAACTTTTGAGCATAACTGTATATACCAGGTGGTGCGTGAAAAAAGCTTGGAGGATCATCAGAGACTCCAGCCACCCGAGCCATGGGCTGCTTTCACTGCTACCATCAGGCAGGCGGTATCGCAGCATCTGGACCCGCACCAGCTGAAAACATGACAGCTTCTTCCCCCAAGCAATCAGACTTTTGAACTCTTGATCTCTCACGATCAATATACATCAGCACTGCACTTTATTAATCTTATTATCTCACACTGGACTGTCATAAATTATATTCTCTCTTAACAACACACTGGCAACTGACTATCATCCGACAGCCTGAATGTCAATACAGTACAATACAACCTACTGTACATTTTATATATACTATATATACTATTTTTATTGTATAATGTATATTCTATATTGTGTGTATTGTATACTGTACATTGTATGTTATTATTTGTATATTGTGTTGTGTGTAATTATGTGTGTATTAGATTTTAAATTGTGTTGTGTAAATCTGATGTTTATTGTAAATTGGTATATGTCTCATCACTGTCATGACTGCTATGTTGCTCAGAACTGCACCCAAGAATTTCACACACTATTGCACTTGTGTATATGGTTGTGTGACAATAAAAGTGATTTTAATTTTGTTTTTTAATTTTTTTTTTTTACTGATGGTAAATTTAGTTTCTATTACCCCCCCCCCCCCCCCACACACACACACTTTTAGAAATACTAAATGTGCTTCCTAACAAATGCAAAGTTCTGGTTTCCTTCCAAGAACCTAGACCGAAATGTCTAATCCCACATGTGTGTTTGTGAGCCTGTGGAATATTTGATGGCATGCATCAATGACAGTGACAAAATATAAAATTTGTTTGGAAGAACGTGTTAAATATTCATGAGGCGGGCTTTTCAAGGTGAGCAAAGACAGGGGAATCCATCATTCCCATTGAAAATTCAGTGATGCTATTAGGAGATAAATATTTATTACCGTTTCATGTACGCGGCAGAGCTCTGCAGCCGTAAGACAAAGAAACCCTATAGCCAATTTAAATGCAATTTATTTCTCTGTTTGCTGATACATTATTGCTGACCACCCCCTAGATAACTGTTCGACAATTTGTGATATGTCCTTTTTCATTAAAGCTAATGTAATTTTTTTCAACGTTAAAATTATTTTTTGTATTTCAGTTTAATATGCAGAGTCAACAATAAGGAAGCCTTGTAGGTTGATTTCACCTAAAAGAGTAACACTGGGGCTTTGGGGCGCTTTTAAAACAATTCGGTTTGTTTTATCGGCCCATCTAGTCCAACAAAGAAACATTGGCTCGACCAATGGCATGAGTTTAGGACTGGATTATCTGTTTGTATAACTGGTGAAAAATGTTTTCTGGGATCTGTTTGAAAACAGTGGTTATCTTTGCAATTCTGTCTGATGACGCTAGTGGCGCAGAAATTACACACTTCAGCTTTAAAAGAGGTGTCAGGGGGTCAAAGAAAATACCTTTTTTGGGCAAGCTGATATACTTCACTTGAAAGCTTGATCACTTCCTCTTTCTCTATCTCTTCTCTTTCAAGAAGTGAGCTTGCCTTCACTTTGTCAGAGGGGTCTGACTGTGTTCTTCTCCACTCTTAGTTTTTTTTATCTTGACCGCTCTCTTTCTGGTTTTCATTACACTGGCTGTCCAAGTCTGAAATTGAGGTTACTTTGGACAAGGGCACAATCATTCTTTTGTAGCAGACTAAACTTGCGGCGGGGACCGGTCTTCTTCGTTTGTGTGTTTGGCAGGTTTTGCACTTGATTAAAGAGCAATGAAGTTCTTCTGAGTTGGAATGGGGCTTCAACTCAAAGTGAATCATCGCTTGTAATCCTAGACAGGGTTTCCACATTTTTTGTAGTATGAATTTCGATGATATTTGTTATTACAGGATAAGGACTTTTAAAAATAATTTTGATTCAGACTGATTCGCTAATGAATAATTCAGACTGATTTGTGAACCGGTTTTGCAGGTTGTGGGGTCTTAAAAGTGCATACTACACAATAGGATTTAGTAACCACAAAAGTTATATTGCAAGTGAGTCAGGGTGTGTATTTTTCGATTACAAGTTAGTCAGGTTGCCTATTTTACGATTAGAAGTGAGTTAGGGTGCAAATCTTACGTTTACATGTTACTCAGGTTGTGTATTTTAAGTTAGTGAGGGTGCATATTTTCCATGAACAAGTTAGTCAGGGCTCATATTTTTCATTTATAAATTAGTCAGGGCGTGTGTGTTTCGTTTACAAGTTAGTCAGGGCACTTATGTTTCAATTACAATTTAGTAAGGGTGCATATTTTTTTTACAAGGGATTTAGGGTGCATATTTTTCGATTGCAAGTGAGCCAGGATGCATTTTTTTTTTTTTTTTATTACAAGTGAGTCGGGGCACACAAAAAAGTGTTTGCCTGAGGACGTAACTATACCAACAGTACTTCGCACCAAAAAGTTTGTGTTTTGTTTAAAGTCTAAGATAGTTGCCGTTTGGCTAACTGTAGCACCAAAAGACAATTTGGGTTGCGCATGGTGAACCCAAACAGATTGTAACCTAAATATTACAGACATTTCATCCAGACATACAGAAATTCCTTAAAAAAGTCAACCACCTAAAAGTCATTGTAAAATTCCCACACTGTCTGAGCAATTAATTGAAAAGGACCAATTCAAAAGACTGATTTACTCACAAATCGTACATCACTATGTTTGATATTATTCAAAACAGAAGCAATATTTAGCAACAGGTGAGATGTTACCGGTACCCTACACAAGTGTATTCATACTGTATATTCCAATTTCTAAGACTTTTAAGATTTAATTTGACTTTTGTGATTTTTCAGGCCTGTAAATCACCATCTTAAAATTACCTGATATTGCTAGTTTTACCATGATCGTGGGAACCCCGCAACAGCACGAGTCCTGAAGCAAGTGGGGTGCCAGTGACTGCAGAGAGTCTGTCAGCCACAAAAATGAGAAATTTGCCACTCCTGGAGAGAACTCTTAGGTAAGTGGAAATGTTTTCTGCTCTGTCTCATCGGTGTGGGGTGTTTTCTCGAGATGTGGGCCAAAAACGTTGGCCGACCTTCAAACAGAAGAGTTAATGGATCTGTCTCATCAATCTCCGCAAAAGTTTACTGAGGGTTTGGTGGGTGGGTCTTGCTGGGGGAAACATCCACCATGCCATTCTTGAATGTTTTTAACTAGTATGAAGACCGATGGTTTCCATTCTACAATTAAAAAAATATTATTTGTCTAAATTATATTCAGCTGTGAACAGTGGTTCCAATCATTGGAAATGAATTTTCGTAACTGTACGCTTTTCTCTGATGCATTATGTAGTGGAAACTAAATTTAGTAAAATTGTATGCATCAATTTGCATATATGCTTCATTATTCAAAAATGTACGAAACAAAAAATGTAGTACCAATGCAAATGGATTAAGTAAACAAGTAAACCAGTTATTTTACAAATGTAAATGTATTGAATTTATGGCAATGAGATTACATTACACCAAAATGATTTGTTGCACAAAAAGAATAGTGTTGCATTAGCTTATTTTTAATTAAGTAAATTGAGCAGGCAGCAAAACACCTTTTTTTTAGGGTACTGTCATTGATTGGGCAAAAGGGCTGGTTATATACTCGCTTCGTCCTATCAAAGGTTTATAAAAATGAGTAACGTTAAGCCACAAATAGAAAGGACCGCATCTCGTACATCAGCAGGTATAGGGCGCAGACACAAATAGATTACAGCAATAAAGAAAGGATGCTGAAAGGGTTAGATGACCGGTAATGACCTTTTGATTAACCAATGAAAGAGAAATAAATACAAACTTCGGCGGGCCATAAAAACGTCTGCTCAAAGATGAAAGAGCAGCAACCTCTACAGATTTGGTTTGTCAGGACACCTAAGGGATTAATATGTTGTTTTTCCTTTACAAAGATTAGTTCTTCAACCAGCTTGGAAGTTTCTCTTTGGAAATATAGTACACACAAGTATAGGAAATATAGTACACACAAATATAGTACACTTCATCTAATAGTTTGTATATGGAATCCATCAAGAGCTCGCGCATCTTGACATTTCAGTATTTTCCTTCAAAGAATTTCAGAAATAAAGGCAATTTAGTACCCCAACCACTGTGGAATTGAGTTAATTATTTAGTCCACATACACTTGAGGCCTTTTCCCCAGAAAGTAATTAAGAACTGCTATCGATTTAATTAATTACCTTAATTAATTCACTAAATTTATCAAGTTAAAAGATTACAGGCAATTAGAGATTTACTCTTTTGCTTGGTGGGGCACGCAATCATAATTTTATTATTTTCTTAAAGGAATAGTTCACCCAAAAATGAAAATTCTCTCATCATTTACTTACCCTCATGCCATCCCAGATGTGTATGTCTTTCTTCCTTCTGCAGAACACAAATTAAGATTTTTAGAAGAACATTTCAGCTCTGTAGGCCCATACAATGCAAGTGAATGGGTGCCAAAGTTTTGATGCTCCAAAAAGCACATGAAGGCAGCAAAAAATGTATCCATATGACTCCAGTGGTTAAATTCATATCTGCAGAAGTGATATGAAAGGTGTGGGTGAGAAACAAATACAAATTTAAGTCATTTTTTGCTAGAAATTCTTTTCCCTGCTCAGTATGGGGCATATGCATGAAGAATGTGAATCACCAAAAACACAAGAAGAAGAATGTGAAAGTGAAGATTGACTGAGCAGGGAGCAGAATTTATAGTAAAAATTTACTTAAATATTGATCTGTTTCTCACCACACCTATCATATCACTTCTGAAGACATTTAACCACTGGAGTCTTATGGATTACTTTTATGCTGATTTATGTGATTTTTGGAGCTTAAAAATTTTGGCACCCATTCACTTGCATTGTATGGACCAATAAAGCTGAGAAATTCTTCTAAAAATCTTTATTTGTGTTTGTTCTGAAGAAAGGAAGTCATACACATCCAGTATGGCATAAGGGTGAGTAAATGATGAGAGAATTTTCAGTTTTGGGTGAACTATTCCTTTAACAACATACTAAAGCAAAGCATTTAAATACACTACAGATCAATGACATTTAGCAGTTTGTGTACAGTTAAACAGAGACAACTAAACTTTTTACCATTTTCCTTACTATTCATCTTTGACTAGTGCATTGTAATTATTTATTGTGTGATATATGGCCACTATATGGTCAGTTATTTTGTCTATTTTTGCACTGCTAATAACAAACCCAAAATGGTTACCTGTTGCTGAGCAACCTGTTCCAAACCTGTTTGACCTTCTTTCTTAAGTGGAACACAAAACGAGATTTTAAGTGGAATATTCGCCTCAGTAACCACTCACTTTCATTGTATAGAAAAAAAGCAATTAATGTAAATAGTGGATGAGACAGACAGTTTGCCTAACATCTCTTTTTGTGTTTCATATGTTTTGTGTTAATCTTAATGAGTTTGGAACAAAATGAGGATGAGTAAATGATGACATAATTATATTTTTTGGTTATCATCACTTTAATGAAACTATTGAGAGGTATATTTGGAACTAGGCTATAAAAGCTATAGCTTTAGCCTAGCTGTTGGGACATGAAGTGCTTCCAGCCCTAGCTCTACTTGCTAATTCCTGTGACTCTTGAGAATTTGATCACGTTTTAACCCCCACCATCATGGCAGGCCTCTGCCACCACACACACTGTAAAACAGATAAATTCTCCTCATGGCCTTCCCAGATACACAACTGATGTTATCCTTTAGGGCATATAATTTCATTATCTGCGATGGGCCTTGTGAATGCTTGAGGGTGTCTACGTTTGGACATTTTGTTTAAACTGTGGAAAACATAACTGCTGAAAAGACCATCATATGATGTGTTTGGGATGCTGATGTGCTGGCTTCTTTACCAGGTTTTTTAACTAGGTTAACTAGCAAGACTTCCTAGGTCAACCAGCTTCATCTGAAAAGTCATGTTTGTTGACCAAGTTTTGCTTTAAACCAGCCTGGACCTGGATTGAAATTCATGCTGGTCTAAGCTAGGGATGCCACGATGTGAGTTTTTAACAAGTAGATTACAGTCTAAAAAAAAAAAAAAAAAAAAAAAAAAAAAAAAAAGTGCTTAAACGTTTTTACGATTATTTGCAAACTGTCTTATTTTGGAACAGCACTGAGGCAAAAAAGCCATATATCATGATTGAACGTGTTATTGGATGCATTTCTTAGGGATTTATGGATGCTAAATGCTGCCCTACAATAGGATAACTGATAAATACACAACAATTAAATAGGTGTATAATAAGAGACTCTCCAACATGTGCAGAATGATGCACTTCAATGTAACCAGATTGCTTTGAGGCTCTTCAAAAGTGCATAACTGGAAGATTATTTTGCACAGCATCCAACAGTTTTTTTTTCTTATGCAACAGTTTATTAAAGCAATCTATACAGACAAAATACAAAAATTACAAACCTAGAGAACAAGAAACAAGTATGCTTCAACAGAACAGTCATACAAGGACAAGGACTGACAAAGACACAAGGACAAACAAGGTTAACAAGACACAGCTGGAAAACAATTATGGAGGGAACCAGGAACAAGGACAAGACAAGACCCCCAAAACTATTTCAAAATAAAAGTCCAACATAACTTATGTCCCTTATATATTATAGAGCACCAAGGGGGGCACAGGCAGACTGCAGGAGACCATGGGGGCACAGGCAGACCACCAGGAGACCAAAGGGTGCAACCGGACAACCAGGGATTGCAGGCGGGCAACCAGGGGAACAGCACAGAGCCAGCTAATGAACAGGAGACCAGGGCAGAGCTGGTGGATCAGCTGGAGACCATGGGGAATCTGGCGGATGGCCAGAGGCCTCTGTAGAAGGCAAGGCAACTAGGGGCCTCAATCATGGGGACTTCCAGGACCACCGGAGCAGGGACCTCCAGGACCACCGGAGCAGGGAGCAGAGGAGCCTCCATTGCAGGGACCACCGGAGCAGGGATCGGATGGTCCTTTGTTGCAGGGACCTCCAGGACCACCGGGGCAGGGAGTGAAGGGACTTCTTTCAAGAGGACCTCTGGGACCACCGGAGCAGGGAGCAGAGAGACTTCAGTAATGGGGTCATCCATGGCAGAAAGCAGAGGGGCCTCCATGGTCGAAACCTCAGGAACCACCGGAAACAATGCTGCCTTAGGTGAGGGAGTGCTGGGTTCTGGTGCAGGGTCTGTGGCATGCGTGGGTGAGTGGAATTCCTCAAACATTAAAACATTTCTTCCCAAAAAGCTAAGCACATATAGTCTCTCATGAAAGAATTATTTGGAAAACAGACAAGACCTTTCTTATAGCATCAGATAAGTGCATCCTGTATACAATCTTAAGCATTTCACCATCCCAGCCATGTGACCTAGCTCTTTCCACCAATTAATGGACTCAGCCACACCCATAGAGCCTTGCTGGAGGTTGGTTAGTCGAGCCACTGGATTCTCCATTGGTCCAGGACTTGGCTCAATAAACAAAAAAAAAGCTGCTAGATTCAGTGTAGGTCGGTTCTTCTATAAGGGTGGAGTCATGAGATGTGAAGATAATAAAGAAACTAGAAATGTAGAGAACAAGAAACAGAACCACTTCAACAGAACAGCTATACAAGGACAAGAATTGAAAAAGAGAGAATTAGGGCATTATATACACAAAGACTAACAAGGTTAAAAAGACACAGCTGGAGAACAATCATGGAGGGAACCAGGAACAGAGACAAGACAAGAACCCCTAAACTATATTTCCAAACGAATGTCCAACATAACATATGCCTCATATATGTTACAATCGGTGAATGCTGTGAATTTTTATATAAACAATGCCTCAAATAATGAGGATGATTTAAGATGCAACTTCTCAAACTTAACCACACTGATAGTAACTAAATGGAAATGAGCATGATTAAACACTCTTTTAATTAACCATGACATTTTTAATCGTGGTTAATAGTGAAACCATATAATTGCAACATTCTTAGTCTAAGCTGGTCTTTCAGCAGGGATGTATTTTGATTATGTATTATGATTCCATTGAAGCATTAAATATATGCCTTTGACAAAAACATTTCAAAACATTTTTTTAGTCATTCCATGGTTGCTTCTTGCAGTGGCATCTATATTGAACTTCTTAAAGGGAGACTTCACCCAAAAATGAAAATACTTTAATCATTTATTACCCTCAAATGACTTTTTATTTCTTCCATGAAACACAATTGATGTTAATATTGTTAGTTTCAGTTACCATAACTTTCATTGTATGAAGATGCAAAAAAGTGAATGGTGACTGAGGCTAACATTCTGAATAACATCTACTTTGTGTTCCACGTAAGTAAGAAAGTTAATTAGGTTTGGAACAACATGAGGGTTATTAAATTATGACAGAATTATCATTTTTGGGTAAACTATCCATTTGCTGGGTGTCATTTGCCACCATCTTTCCTTTGTAACCTCTGGGGAAAATGCACTACAAACGATGGGGAGGATTTTGGCGGCGTCACAGCCCTCCCGTCCTCTCTCTGGCTGTATTAGAGGAGGACAGGAACGTAGGAGGAGGAAGAGAGTAGAAAAGCAAGACTGAGAGGCCATTATGAAACGAAGAATGTATCCTTATGAGGAGGCAGTGGGGCAAATGAGAGAGCCGACATGGCCATTCCTGGGCCTCATTAACTTAATGGAGAGCCATTGGTTCTGCTAGGGTTTCTCGAAAAAAAAAATGTTGGGGTGGGGGGGTGGTGGGGGGTTGCTAGCTGAAAGGTTTGGTTGAATTGCAAGGGAAGAGTAATAATGTACAGTGCATTCGGTACAGTAATATGGTCTTGATTGGGACTGGAATCCACCGTCACGCATTATAAAGTCACCTCAGGTTGACACTGCGGCCTTAGCCAGTGGAAAATCATGTAAGCACTGGTTAGGAATTATTAGCAAAGGTAGACTAAAGACCAGTGCTATTCAAATCTGCTCCTGAGGGCCACCGTCCAGCAGAGTTTAGTTCCAACCCTAATCCAGCACACCTGCCTGTAATTTTCACGTAATCCTGAAGAATTTGGTTAGCTTTTTCAGTTATGTTTGATTAGGGTTGGAACTAAATTTTGCAGGATGGTTGCCCTTCAGGAGTGGAGTTGAATACCCCTGTTATTAGGCCTGTTGCGATTAGTATATGGTCGCCTGATCACGATTATTTGATCTAACTGTGATTATTGTGCACTTCCAATCATTTTAATGTCCAAATATTAAAATTTAAGGCAAATATAGAAATGCCATGAACGCCACATTTTTGTGTTCTCATTTACACTCAGAGCAGCTACTGAAGAGAGCATGTAGATTAACTGCTTCTGAAAGTGAAGAATTTAGGACAGAAATGTATATAAATACTGTATATTATAAATATAATATTACTATTGCATAATATGATATCATATATTATTCACTTTGACTGGGTTCCAAAAACAACAGTGTAAATGTAAAGTTGACCAACAAGAGAGACATATTTTAAACGTTTGGAAAATTTTAATATTTAGATGTTTTCTAAGCCTTAAAGTAAATCATATATCCCTATTTTATTATATAATTCCAAGGTAAATATGAATAAATTACTTATTACGGTGCATGTATGCTTAAAACAGAGACAACTATGGTGGTTTGCTGGTCTTACAATTGTTGATTTAAGCTAAGAAGTGCCCCAAATCCCTTTAAAGCCATCAAAACAGACATGCCTGACCAGTTTGGCCTGGCTATGAGACCAGCTAACAATCTTAGCCTGGTTTAAGCTCAGCATACTACACATATTTAGTGAAACTTCAATTATAAGAATTTTTCCAGGAGTGAGTTTGGTTGTAACTCCCATAAATAATTCTGTCTGCACAAAGTAGGATTAAGCACACAATGTCACAAAATGAGTGTCAACCATATTTAGCTGCAGTATTTACTTGGCTAATAATGCTAATTTGTCTTAGCTCATGAAGGAAGCAATGATATAACTCTACCTCACCTCACAGAGCGTACAATTATTGCTCTTAAAGTTAAAGACATCAGAAAAAGTCATACACATCTGGGATGGCATGAGGGTGAGTAAATGATGAGAGAATTTTCAATTTTGGGTGAACTACCCTTTTAAAGTGATAGCACAGCCATAATTTAATATTCCATCATAATTTCCCTACCCTCATGTTGTTCCAAACCCGTGTGATCTTCTGTATTCTGTGGAACACAAAATATGTTAGACAGAATGTTAGGGACTGACAGTCTCAGTCACCATTCACTTTCAAAATATATAGGAAAAAAACAAATACATTCACTGAAAGTAAATGGTGACCAAGGTTAACATTTGGTCTAAAATCTCCTTATTGTGTTGCATGGAAGAAAGAAAGTCATATGGGTTTAGAACAACATGATGGTGAATGATGACAGAATTTCCATTAATAATAAAAAAATAATAATATTTCTGTAATACATGTTAAATGTGTATTATGTAATGGAATGTTGGGAGTTAACATCCATTATGTCATTTGTGAAAGTAACGAGTTACTCACTACTTGAGTACTCTGAAAATTGAATACTTTCTTACTCTTACTCAAGTAATTATTTATGTTAGTACTTTTACTTCTACTTGAGTAATTATTTAAAGTAATTGTACTTTTACTTGAGTACAGTTTTTGACTGCTTTACCCACCTCTGGTCCATGCTGTTATTGACTATGAGTCAGCTGCATTCCTGTAAGGTATCTTCAGTATGTGCAGGTAAAAGGGTTACTAGATACTTGTTAGGTAACAGCAAAATGGACGTATCATACGTCATAGCTCACAATAAAGCTTTGATTTGGTGACACAGTCTCGAGGATGTTTTTGTATCCTCACTTAAATTGTCAAGGACATATTTTATGTCGTTATCCTGAAGAGTGTGTGGCATTTTTATTGAGTTTAACCATTACACATTGTGCCTCAAAGCTTTAAACTTAGACTCAGTTGCAGCAAGCTAAAAGAATGCGGCTTGCAAAAAATGAGATAGAGTGAAAGGACATTCAAAGTGTAGTGGAAGTCCTTGAATGCACTTCTTAAAGGGATAGTTCACCCAAAAATGAAAATTCTGTCATAATTTACCCTTATGTTGTCCCAGACCAGTATGACTTTCTTTCTTCTGTGGAACATAAATCTTTGAAGAATATCCAAATCAATCTTTTCCATATAATGAAAGTGAATGTGGACTGTGGCTGTCAAGCTTTAAAATGACAATAAATGCACTGTGAAAGTATCATAAAAGTGATCCATACGACTTGTGATCTGTATGTGAAAAAGAGACCAAAATATGTCATTATTCACTCAGATTTTCAGTCTAGTGAATAATGACTTAAATTTCAGTGTGTTCCTCACACAATCGCTATCTTTTGACTTAAGAAAACTTGAAATATAACACAGAAGTTGTATGAACCACTTTTATGTTGCTTTTTTGTAATTTTGGAGCTTGACAGCCCCAGTCATCATTCACTTTTATTCATTCGAAAAGAGTGACCTGGGTAGTCTCTTTACTTACAATGCAGCAGCATCATCTATAGTCATTTATAGAAGGGATGCTTTCCACCCTGATAAATGCTATGAAGATTCATAGCTGCCATTTTGTAATGCAAGGAGAGCAGATGTGGGCAGGTGTGTAAATGCGTGTGTGTGTGGTAGATAGGAGAATGAAAATGAAGCAAACATACATTCCCGCTTTTTTTTTCAGAAACGTGGCCTTGCTTGTCCTGTGAGGCGAGAGAGAGAGAGAGAGAGAGAGAGAGAGAGAGAGATAGAGCGAGAGAGAGAGAGAGAGCGAGAGAGCGAGAGAGAGAGAGAAATATAGGATGTTAGAATAAATCTAAGTTTGCCGTACAGTTATAATGCTGGATTTGACTGGTAGTTGCTCTTTAGCATTGATTCAAAACAAGTCAAAAACAAACATTCCCAAACTTGGCATAGTGGGAGAAAACATATAGGTTGAACTCAGGTCAGTGAGAATTAATAACTACCCTGACAAACATGGACACATGGTATGGCATAATTTTTTATTAGAAGACTGACCTTTGATCAGGATGGATGTGATTAAAGGGTAAATTGTATGGAGAGTGCATTGAAAGTGAATGGTGATTGAGCCTGTCATTCTGCCTAATGTCTCCCTTCTGTTCCATGGAAAAAAAAAAAGACAGTCGAATCGGTTTGGAACAACATGAGGGTGAGTAAATGACAAAATTTTCATTTTAGGGTGTACTATCCCTTTAAGTTTTGTGTGAACAGTGAATTCCAGCAATACCTTAATTGGCCAGAGCATTCTTTATTCCCCTTATCTTCTATTTTTCTGTTACTCTGTTAAATTAATTATAAATTCCATAGCCTATATAACTTGACTCATCTATGAACTGAAGGTATACACCTGAGGCACTGTTGCCAATGCTGCTGTAGACATGGTTAATTTTTATATTTTGCCTAAGTTATAGATCTGAAAGTATTCAATGAAGATGTTTCCCCACTGTGTATCTCCGTTATTGTGTCTTTATTGCATTGTGTTTTTAAGGTAATAATGTTTCAGAATGTAAACACACATATACAGAAACCCCTATATACCTGTGTATATATATATATATATATATATATATATATACTGGCGACCAAAAGTTTGGTACTTTTATTCACCAAAGTGGCATTCAACTGATGTATAGTCAGGACATAAATAATGTGAAAAATTACTATTACAGTTTGAAATTTCCTCAGATGCTTGGCATTCTAGCTGTCAGTTTGTCCAGATACTCAGGTGACATTTAACCCCACGCTTCCTGTAGAACTTGCCATAGATGTGGCTGTCTTGTCGGGTACTTCTCACGCACCTTACAATCTAGCTGATCCCATAAAAGCTCAATGGGGTTAAGATCCATAACACTCTTTTCCAGTTATCTGTTGTCCAATGTCTGTGTTTCTTTACCCACTCTAACCTTTTCTTTTTGTTTTTCTGTTTCAAAAGTGGCTTTTTCTTTGCAATTCTTCCCATAAGGCCTGCACCCCTGAGTCTTCTCTTTACTGTTGTACATGAAACTGGTGTTGAGCGGGTAGAATTCAATGAAGCTGTCAGCTGAGGACATGTGAGGCGTCTATTTCTCAAACTAGAGACTCTGATGTACTTATCCTCTTGTTTAGTTGTACATCTGACCTTCCACATCTCTTTCTGTCCTTGTTAGAGCCAGTTGTCCTTTGTCTTTGAAGACTGTAGTGTACACCTTTGTATGAAATATTCAGTTTTTTGGCAATTTCAAGCATTGTATAGCCTTCATTCCTCAAAACAATGACCGACTGATGAGTTTCTAGAGAAAGCTGTTTCTTTTTTGCCATTTTTGACCTAATATTGACCTTAAGACATGCCAGTCTATTGCATATTTTTATAAGTTACTGTATAAATTCATGTACTTGATACAGCAGGATAACTGAAACCTGTACACCTTGTTTTTTGAACAATAATATTGTCCTGCCGGTAGCCAAACAATGTTCTTCATTTCTCATGACAACATTTTCAAGAAATGTTTTTTAATGTTTTTTATAAATGTTTTGCATTGACATTGCAGTAAGAAGAAAACAAATATGTAAAACTATGCGGATTGTAGATTAGCATTCTTGCCACTGTAATTCATAAAAAAACACATTTGCCAATCACATTTTTACTTTAACAATATTCTTTGAAAACATGCCAGCTGGAAGCTATTTCAAAAGTATCCATAGCTGGTTCGTATGTTCGAAATGAAACCGGATAAAATATTGGATTGAACTGATTTCAGGTACAGCAGGAACACTTGTTTGGTCGCTTTTCTTTATACAGTAGATACCTGTACACACATCAGATTCGGGGATATGGGATGTGTTTGAAATTAAATAATAATATACTTCATACTGCAGAATACACAATGAATACATTATTTTTATTATTATTTTTTTATTTTTTATACATAATATGCAACTTAAAAATGGTATGTTAAATTGTTGTCAGATGATGTCATTATGTGTTTAATTCAAATAACTATTTTCAGCCTATTTTTAGTTCAAACTAATCTCAGTAATCTTTAAATAATCTACATTATAAATTATGCATAAATGTGAAGTATTTAGGTTTAATTATATACTTTCCATTATGCTTAAATCATTATAATGTATGTTCATTTTGTTGACATTACTCAATTCAGTTTGATGGAAATTTGTCATACAATTGAAAAACTGACACTTTTTTCCAGAAATTAAAAGAGTAAAAAAAAAGTCTTACATTTTGTCAGTCCAATCATAAAATTAGTCAAATAAAAGATTAGTCTAAAAAAAAATCTTGGCTGATATTACTTAGTTTTGCGCTATTTTTCATATAATTTTTGCCTTCATTTTGCTCCACTAGTTCATTTTTAAAGGACTAATATTAATTTTTTGTTAAATGTAAGTACTGTAATGTAGTATCTCAAATAATATGAGGTCATAAATCAGAATCAGAATCAGAATGAGCTTTATTGTCAAGTATGCTTACACATACAAGGAATTTGTCTTGGCGACAGGAGCTTCCAGTGTACAACCATACAAAAACAATACAAAAACAGCAGCAAGACATAGATAATAATAAAAAATAAAAAATAATTATACACATACGTACAGACACACACATACATACATACACACATACACATGGGTAGTGCAAATCTAATACAATCTTTTATGTACAGTGTAAATACAAATCTGTTATGTACAGTGCAAATGTTTTTTTTTTTTTCAGAGGTTGGATGTGTTGGATAAATATAAGAAAGACTAAACTGTGTATTGCACATAGTTATTGCTCAATGGGGCAGTTTAACTATTCATGAGATGGATAGCCTGTGACTGATGGTTCTGGTGCTCAGAGCTCTGAAGTGTCGGCCAGAAGGCAACAGTTCAAAAAGGTAGTGGGCAGGGTTTCCAGCCTTTTTCCTCACTCTGGAAGTGTATAGTTCTTGAAGGGGGGGCAGGGGGCAACCAATAATCCTCTCAGCAGTCCGAACTGTCCTTTGTAGTCTTCTGATGTCTGATTTCATAACTGAACCAAACCAGACAGTTATTGACGTGCAGAGGACAGACTCAATCACTGCTGAGTAGAACTGTATCAGCAGCGCCTGTGGCAGGTTGAATTTCCTCAGCTGGCGAAGGAAGTACAACCTCTGCTGGGCCTTTTTCACAATGGAGTCAATGTGGGTCTCCCACTTCAGGTCCTGTGAGATGGTAGTGCCCAGGAACCTGAATGACTCCACTGCTGCCACAGTGCTGTTTAGAATGGTGAGGGGGGTCAGTGTTGGGGTGTTCCTCTTAAAGTCCACAATGATCTCCACTGTTTTGAGCGTGTTCAGCTCAAGGATGTTTTGACTGCACCAGACAGCCAGCTGTTCAACCTCCCTTCTGTATGCAGACTCATCATCATCTCAGATGTGGCCGATGACAGTGGTGTTATCTGCAAACTTCAGGAGCTTGACAGAGGGGTCCTTGGCGATGCAGTCATTGGTGTAGAGGGGTAGAAGAATAGAGGGGAGAGTACACATCCCTGGGGGGCACCAGTGCTGATTGTACAGGTGCTGGAAGTGAGTTTACCCTGTCTCACAAGCTGCTGCCTGTCCATCAGAAAGCTGGTAATCCACTGACAGATAGACAAGGGAACAGAGCGTTGGTGTAATTTATTCTGGAGTATAGCTGGGATGATGGTGTTGAAAGCCAAACTGAAGTCCACAAAAAGGATCCTTGCATATGTCCCTGGTCTGTCCAGATGTTGCAGGATATGATGCAATCCCATGTTGACAGCATCATCTACAGACCTGTTTGCTTGATAAGCAAATTGAAGGGGATCTAGAAAGGGTCCAGTGATGTTCTTAAGGTGGGCCAACACCAGTCTCTCAAATGATTTCATGACCACAGACGTCAGGGCGACAGGTCTGTAGTCATTAATTCCTGTGATTTTTGGTTTCTTTGGGATGGGGTTGATAGTGGAATATTTGAAGCAGCATGGGACTGCACACTGCTCCAGTGATCTATTGAAGATCTGTGTGAAGATGGGGGCCAGCTGGTTAGCACAGGATCTAAGACATGCAGGTGAAATACCATCTGGGCCCTGTGCTTTCCTTATACTTTGTTGTCGAAAGAAGCGGCTCACATCATCTTCACAGATCTTAAGTGCAGGTTGAGTAGCAGGAGGGGTGAGGAGGGGGGTTGCAGGAGGTGTTGGTGTTTGTGTGAAATGAAGGTCAGAGTGGGTGTGGGATGTGAGATTGGGCCTTTCAAATCTACAGTAGAACACATTCAGGTCGTCAGCCAGTTGTTGGTCCACCACATGGTTGGGGGCAGGAGTCCTGTAATTCATAAGTTGTTTCATGCCACTCCACACTGATGCAGGGTCATTAGCTGAAAACTTGTTTTTCAGCTTCTCAGAGTATCTTCTTTTAGCCACTCTGATTCCCTTATTCAGTGTGTTCCTGGCCTGATTGTACAAGACTTTATCCCCAACTCTGTAAGCATCCTCTTTGGCCTGACGAAGCTGCCTGAGTTCTGCTGTAAACCATGGTTTGTCGTTGTTAAATGTTAAATAAGTCCTAGTAGGAATGCACATATCCTCACAGAAACTGATATATGATGTAACAGTATCTGTGAGCTCGTCTAGATTGGTGTCTGCAGCCTCAAAAACACTCCAATCAGTGCAGTCAAAGCAGGCTTGTAGTTCCAGCTCTGCTTCGTTGGTCCATCTCTTTACAGTCCTTAATACAGGCTTAGCAGATTTTAATTTCTGTCTGTAGGTTGGAAGAAGATGAACCAGACAGTGATCAGATAGTCCCAAAGCTGCTCTAGGAACAGAGTGATATGCATCCTTTATTGTTGTGTAGCAGTGATCCAGTATATTTCTGTCTCTGGTTGGGCATGTGATGTGCTGTTTGTATTTGGGCAGTTCACGTGTGAGGTTTGCTTTATTAAAAAATAATAATAATAACTGAGTCCGGGTATTGTTGTTCTGTGTCTGTGATTTGATCAGCCAACTGTTGCAGCGCTGTGTTCAAACACGTGTTTGGCGCAATATGCACACTCACCAGAATAAGCGAGAAAAACTCCCGTGGCGAGTAGAAAGGCTTACAGTTAATAAAGAGTGCTTCCAAATTAGGACAGCACATCCTCTTTAACGTTGTTACATCTGTACACCAACTTTCATTGATGTAAAAGCATGTTCCACAGCCTCTCGTTTTCCCCGTTAACTCCGCGATGCGATCCGGGAAAATATTGACTGGTGTATGCTGTCGAATGATCAGCAGTTCGTCTCTGGTAAAACTGACTGAAAAAAGATTACTAAACACAGGAAAAACAAACAAAAATAACAAAACAATAGAAGTGCTCCACACCGAGGCGGCCATCCGTGGCGCCATCATGATGTACTTAAAACTGCATGAAACAGTTATGTTACAATTTTATAAACATCATGTTTACAATTGTTTTAGATGCATGTCACACTGCAGGATATGTCAACTTTCAAAAAGTATTTAATGTCAGAGAAAATATTATTTAAGGAATATTCCGGGTTCCATACAAGTTAAACTCATTTGACAGCATCTGTGGCATAATACTGAATACTACAAAAGATAATTTTGACTTGCCCCTTCTTTTCATTAAAAAAAGCAACAATCTGGGTTACAGTGAGGCACTTACAATGGAAGTGAATGGGTGCCAGTCCATAAATGGCTACATTTACATGCAGCCTCATAATGCGATTATAATGCAATAAAGGCAATACTGCGATTAAACTGTAGCTCATGTAAACAGAATATTGCAATTATGATATTGCAATTATGCTTATAATCAAATTAATGATAATCCCAGTAAGATATGTGGAGTACTCCTATTTTAATTGCTTTATACTGGCATGTAAACGCTTTAATCACATTTCTTCCACTCTGACCAAAGAGCGCCTGCACCAGTGCTGCAGACGGATCATGTTCCACTCAAGCACAGGTTCGAAAACATCGCGAAAAAGAAGCTGCACTTACTTTTTGCCTACATGTAAAACGGCAGTTCCATGCACCGTTTTCCAGCAGTTGTGTATGGCGGCAAATCAATGGCAATAATCTGTGTGCGTTATTGACGCTCACATTTAGATAGATTAAAGCCACACGAGGAAACGACAATCAGATTTGAGGACTGGAACTAACTGTATAGTAACATGTTACAAACAGCCCAAGTCATGATACTAGTAGTTCTAAAGTGATGTTTCTGAGAGGCTTGGATGCATCATTTGTTTTGAACTAGCTACAGCAGATTCTGATCCGTAGCGTAAGAAAGTAGTTCCATTGACTACCACCCCTGGAATCGCGAGTTTGAATCCAGGGTGTGCTGAGTGACTCCAGCCAGGTCTCCTAAGCAACCATATTGGCCCGGTTACTAGGGTGGGTAGAGTCACATGAGGTAACCTCCTCATGGTCACTATAATGTGGTTCTCGCTCTCTGTGGGGCGCATGGTGAGTTGTGCCGCGGAGAATAGCATGAAGCCTCCACACGCGCTATGTCTCCGAGGAAGCGCGCTCAACAAGCCATGTGATAAGATGCAACTGAGATTCGTCCTCTGACACCCTGATTGAGGTGAGTCACTACGCCACCACGAGAACTTAGAGCGCATAGGGATTTGGGCATTCCAAATTGAAAAAAAAGAAAAAAAAAAAGAAAGTAGTTCCATGCACAGATGCGTTTTTTTTTTATGACCATACTCAGGGGCTGTTTACATGACAACGTTTTCAACCAAAAACGGAAAACTTTTTATGCGTTTTGGCTGTTCATTTACACGACAACGGCATTTTGGGGCCTGAAAATGCAAACTTTTGAAAACGGGTTTCAAAGAGCAAGTTTTTGAAAACGATGCCGTTATCGTCTCCGTGTAAACATACAAAAACGCAAATTTGTGAAAACGATGACGTCATGCGGACGCGTATTACATGTTATATAAAGAATGAGGATTGATAGGCATCAATTTGAGATGTATAATATGAATACTGGTGTCTGTGCAAATAACAATAATCAACAATTTATACATTTGGAGTGTTTTGTATGGAGTGTGAACATTGTACAGTAGGCAGAACCTGCTATTTGAAAATCTTGAAATTAATGTATGGATTCAGATGGGAAAAATGTATTTGTATTTTAAATGTTATTTATTTATTTACTTAATTTTATTTGATGTACCTTTACCCTGCAATTCATTCACCCACCGCTTATGTATATAGCCTATAGACAGAGATGTGATGCCATGTACAGTATTCAATGATATGCTTAGAATATGAAAACTCAAGGCAGTGAAAATGCATGTTAGATCCAGTGTACACAAGACCTCTCTCTCCGAGTTCTGTCTGTTATCCAAAACCAGTCAACATCAACAGCTTGTTTTGTTAACTTACTCTCCTACCAGCCCAAGAGTCAGCAGGGGGAATACAGAAGAAGGCAGGAGACAAAACGATGGTAAAAATGAGCAGAGTTTACTGAATAATCTTGAGAGTCCAGTCTAAAGTACTTACTCTAAAGTAAGTAAAGTAACCTGGACCGAACAAGTACTTCAAAAAACATGCGAGACATTCAAAATGTCATGGTTACTTGTGTAACCTCCATTCCCTGATGGAGGGAACGAGACGTTGTGTCGATGTAGTGACACTACGGGTCACTCTTGGGAGCCTGAGACACCTCTGGTCTTTGATAAAAGGCCAATGAAAATCGGCGAGTGGTATTTGCATGCCACTCCCCCAGACATACGGGTATAAAAGGAGCTGGTATGCAACCACTCATTCAGGTTTTATGCTGAGGAGCCGATATAAGGTCCGGCCATTTCAGCGGTGATCCGACTGTGCATCTCTGGGGGTCTTCGCGTTGGGAAGAACACCACTTAGCGAACAGACGCCACTTAAAGGCATACAGGCACCTCATAGAGGGGGCCCTAGCCTGAGTGATCGTGTCTACCACCGCGGGTGGTAGACCGCTTAGGTCTTCCACGTCCCGTCTGGGCGCAGGTGCCAGAGGGTGCCCCGTCCCTGAGAGAGAAGGTCCTTCCTCAGGAGAATTCACCAGGGGGGGAGCTGTCACGAGGAGCGTGAGGTCCGAGAACCATGTCTGGGTGGGCCAGTAGGGTGCTACCAGGACGACCTGCTCCTCGTCCTCTCTGACCTTGCACAGGGTCTGTGCAAGCAGGCTCACTGGGGGAAATACATATTTGCGTAGGCCAGGGGGCCAGCTGTGTGCCAGCGCGTCTATGCCGAGGGGAGCCTTGGTGAGGGCGCACCAGAGCGGGCAGTGCGAGGATTCTTGGGAGGCGAACAGGTCCACCTGTGCCCATCCGAATTGACTCCAAATCAGCTGGACCATCTGAGGGTGGAGTCTCCACTCTCCCCTGAGGGTAACCTGCCGTGACAGTGCATCCGCTGTAGTGTTGAGGTTGCCTGGGATGTGAGTGGCTCGCAGCGACTTGAAGTGCTACTGACTCTGGAGGAGGAGACGGCGGGCGAGTTGTGACATACAACGAGAGCGCAGACCGCCTTGGTTGACATATGCTAAAATTGCCGTGCAGTCTGTCTGAACTAACATGTGCTTGCCCTGGATAAACAGCCGGAACCTCTGCAGGGTGAGCAGAATTGTAAACAACTCGAGGCAGTTGATGTTCCAATGCAGTCGCGGGCCTGTCCAGAGGCCGGCGGCTGCGTGCCCGTTACAAACAGCGCCCCAGACCATTTTGGAGGCATCTGTCGTGACCACGACTCATATGGAGACCAGTTCTAAAGGAACACCTGCTCGTAGAAACGAGAGGTCGGTCCAAGGGCTGAAAAGATGGTGACAGACCGGCGTGATGGCCACGCAATGTGTCCCATGGCGCCATGCCCATCTCGGGACTTGAGTCTGGAGCCAGTGCTGAAGTGGCCTCACATGCATCAACCCGAGTGGGGTGGCCACCGCCGAGGACGCCATATGCCCCAGGAGCCTCTGAAAAAGTTTCAGTGGGACCACTGTTTTCTGTTTGAACGCCTTCAAACAGGCCAGCACCGACTGGGTGCGCTCGTTCGTAAGTCTGAGACTGAGTCCAACTCCAATCCGAGAAAAGAGATGCTCTGAACCGGGAGGAGCTTGCTCTTTTCCCAGTTGACCCGAAGCCCTAGTCAGCTGAGGTGTGAAAGCACCAGGTCCCTGTGTGCGCACAACATGTCTCGAGAGTGAGCTAGGATTAGCCAGTCATCGAGATAGTTGAGAATGTGAATGCCCACCTCCCTTAACGGGGCAAGGGCAGCCTCTGTGATCTTCGTAAAGATGCAAGGAGACAGGGACAGGCCGAAAGGGAGGACTTTGTACTGATACACCTGACCCTCGAATGCAAACTGCAGGAAGGGTCTGTGTCGAGAAAGGATCGAGACGTGGAAGTACGCATCCTTCAGGTCTACCGCTGCGAACCAATATTGATGCTGGACGCTCGCCAGAATGCGTTTTTGCGTCAACATCTTGAACGGGAGTCTGTGTAAAGCCCGGCTCAGTACTTGCAGGTCCAAGATTGGCCGCAACCCACTGCCTTTTTTAGGTACGGTGAAGTAGGGGCTGTAAAACCCTTCTTCATCTCGGCTGGAGGGACAGGTTCTATCGCATCCTTCCGTAGGGGGGTAGCGATCTCCGCGCACAGGGTGGCAGCGTTTTCGCCCTTGACCAAGGTGAAGTGAATACAGCTGAACCTGGGCGGACGCCTGTCGAACTGAATCACGTAGCCGAGTCGGACGGTCCGGATCAGCCATCGCGACGGATTGGAATGCGCAAGCCATGCGTCCAAGTTCCGCACGAGGGGGACCAAGGGGACAACGTCATCGGACGTACCGGCAGGTGGGGCCTCGCAGCGGGGCGGAGCGCGAGGTGCCACACCACGTTGTGGCCGTGCTGAGTCTAGGGATATAGAAGCACTTACCTGGCTCCTTGTGACCACCCCCGGAACAGCCTGGGACGGGGGAGGAAGAGGCCTGTCCTCGTAACCCGTGGAGACTGCCACATTGGGCGTGGGTGTGTGCCACAGCTGGGCGCTCAGGGGCGGAAAGGCCACTGCTGGAGCGCCAATCCTGCAAGAAAAAGCCTGTGAACGGTAGTCGTGGTGACGACCATACACACCGGGTATGTGACCCAGTGAGGAAGGAAGCCGCTCTTTTGCTGAACTGTTGGGTACCGCAGCCACTTGGGCATGCAGCGAAATCAAACAAAAAGGTAACAAAAGAATTTCCACACGGCCCTCCACCAGGGGATGGAGTGGTCTTCTTACCAGCTCCACGTGAGTGGGTTCCCTCGTCCCTGGGTCGCCTGTCTCAGGGGCGCTTTGAGGACATCCGTGGGTTCTTCGGCGCAGGCTGTGAGATGGGTGGCGTCTGCTTCCTGCGGTGGGCTCCACGCCGGGGCCAGTGCCGCACTTTTAGAGAAATATATACTCTATTAGAGGGGAAAAGCTCTTTCAGAAAATATACTGTCTAGTTTTTATGCCGAAGCGCCCAGGGGCGTTCTCTGCAGTGCAGCAGTGCAGATGAGGGAGAAGCCGCTGAAATGCGCCGTCAGATCCAGCAGAGGTGAATGAACAGTAGTATTCAGCTCAGTGAGCATGACCGTTCGGCTCCGAAGAGAAAATCTGAATGAGTGGTTGCATACCAGCTCCTTTTATACCCGTATGTCCGAGGGAGTGGCATGCAAATACCACCCGCCAATTTTCACTGGCCTTTTATCAAAGACCAGAGGTGTCTCGGGCTCCCAAGAGTGACCCCTAGTGTCACTACATCGACACAACGTCGAGTGAGTGACAGATAGGGAACTACAATAGCGGACTACAGGACTGTGTTTGTGCTGCTCAAGATTTTGAGTTTATTGATGCTTCTCCAGCAAAGTAATTGTAGTAAATATGCAAACTCATCGTCCGTCCAGACAAAAGTGTTCGATGCTTTCGCCATCTTCATTGTTTGTATTCACCACTCTGTGGAAGAATGCTTATGTGCGCAGGCATGTAGTATTTCTTTACAAAGTGACATCGCCAACTACTGGCCTGGCATGCATAATACAGCGTTTTTAGTTGTTTTCGCGGATCCGTGTGAATGGGGATCATTTTGACAGCGTTGTCGTCTGTACGCGAAACTTTTCAAAAACGCAAAGGAAAAACTTAGTTTTTCCTGATTTTTTTACATTTACTTGTTCATTGAACTGTTCTATATTCTATATATAATAACAGGGCTGATTTAATTAAGCAATATCACACTCGCAATCATGCTATATGGTCCTAAATCAGCACTGCTGTGATTATCTACAGCACTCGTGTCTGCGGCCGAATCACAGCAGTGCTGACGTAGGGCCATTTCGCACTCTTGCGAGTGTGATTTTGCTTAATTAAATCAGCCCTGTTATTATATATAGAATTAGCAACAAATAAAGTAATAATGACTCACATGCAGAGTGTCCCTTGATGAAGCCTTGTCTCTCATGAAGAACAGGTGAATTTGTTATGGTTCTTTGAAATAAATGGAAGCCAATCACAACTAATTTCCTGGAAAAGGGAATAACCAATGATATTTGAGGTTACACACAAAACAGCAAGAGCCGCCCCACGACTGACAAAATTAAAAGGTGTTCGTGCGATCAAAGTTTGAAGAATGATTTTGATCGCGCGGCAGAGGTTTCTTCGCGCACAAGAGCTTATATTGCATGCACAGGAGATTTCGTGCGTGCAAGGGTTTAAAATGAGCACGCGGGTTCTTCCAATTTCCCCAAGTATAGGTCTCTGCAGAACAGTAATGGGTCTTTTCAAATCTGTGGCCATTTTCAAACCGGGATGGGCGTTTCTAAACTATCCAATGAAAGTAGGGAATCACAGTGTAGAAATCAGTGGGCGTTTCCAAACCAGAATGGGCGTTTCTAAACTAACCAATGAAAGAAGGGAATCTCAATGGTTTGAAAACGCCCATTGATTGGGAAAAACCCATTTAAATAATGGGAAGGAAACATGTCTTTGAAATTATTTTGTGCTCGCAGGCGAAACACAACAACATCCATCACATGTATTCCAATTCACACGCAAATGACTCTTATGATCCGATTCTTTTTAGTGAATCAAAACAGACAGAGCAACCAGTGTAGTTCGACAAACAAATGACTCTTATGAACCGTTTCTTTTTAGTGAATCAAAACAGACAGAGCAACCAGTGTAGTTCGACAAACAAATGACTCTTATGAACTGATTCTTTTTAGTGAATCAAAACAGACAGAGCAACCAGTATAGTCCGACACACAAATGACTCTCATTAACCAATCCTGTTTAGTGAATCAAAACAGACAGCACATTCAGTGTAGTCAAATTGGCTCTTATGAAGTTGTTCTATTAATAAATCGTTCAAAAAGACTGACTAATTTTCCTTACGCCAAGCTTTATTTAAAGAGACATATTTGCAACAACTTATTTTTTGTAATAAATATTAATTTATAAAAATATCACATTTTATAAAAATGTGATTAAAACATCACATTTCTCAGCAAGTAATGGCAAGTAGCATGCAAACGAGATTGAAGTGGTTGGTTGAAATCACGTAAACATCTTAATCTAATTATTTCTTATTCTCTGATTATTGCAATGTACATGTAAACGTAGCCATTGTTAAAATACTCACTGTTTCAAAAGTAAAGCTAAAAGACATAAACAATATGCATGTTAAAATGATTTTAGTGTGATAAAATTGTTATAGCCAATTTTACAACTTCGTTGCCATGACAATGTCAACAAACCCTGAAACCCTAAAATGACAGTTAAAATGATGATTTAAATAACTTTACATCTCAAATAATGCATGAGTTTTAACAGAAGAATTAATGTGTGCTTTTATAAAATTATAAGTTTCACAGTTCTGCCTTTAAACCAGGGGCAGATTGGGACTGAAAAGTGGCCCTGGACTTTCTGGCCCAGAGCGGCCCACCAAACCCGGCCCACAACACACCACACCATAACACACTGGCTCATTGATTTAATTTTCTGGCTCAATTTCAAATTTTTGTGTTAAAAACATTTCTAATGTTAAAGACATTTCTCTTGACTGCTAGTCATGACAACAGGCCCCACCAGTGGAAAAATTGTCATAACTTTAAAACATATAAAACAAATGTAAATGTGATGAGTGATTTTTTAGAGAAAGCACAAAAAAAAAAGTACTTTATAGCTCAGACAAATAACATGTCAGAAAACTTTTTTCCCAACATACAGATGTTAGGTTCAAATGTACATGGCAGGCCTTCCCCGTGACTGTTACAATGTTTAACATTATTCCAGATTGTTCTGCACCAAGCAAAATTTCAGCACTTTCAGCTATGTTTTTTCCCCCTTCTGCTCTAGTGTGCTGAGAGGCCTTCATGCCTTGTATGTCTGCTGTTACAATACTGTAACGAATGTTGCCAACGAATATGCTAACATAAAATACAGCCTTTTGCAACATGGTGAACAATACACTGAAGCATCAGAATATAAGCTCCAGGTGAAAGTAAATTAAATAATACAGAAATATATTGCTATTGAATTCAGCAAATCCTCAAAGTAATAATAATAATACTGTATCAAATTACAATGACAAACTGGACAACAATAAATAATTGTTCACTTATAATAATAATAAATAAAAACTGAATTCCAAAATGTTAGTGAGTGCAGTAGGTTTTGCTCATCCTGTTCATAAAAAAAAAAAAAAAAAAAAAAAAAAAGAGTATATTGTAAAAATATATGTAGGTAAATATAGTTTTTTTTATTTTTATTTTTTATCACTGTATTGTGGAAAACTGGAAAACATGCATTAATTAACTTCAACTAGATTTTTATGTTTCAGTAAACATTTTGAATGTACTTGGCTACAACAGCTGATAGGATGAATTTAACATTATGATTGAAAATAAATTGTATGTTATTTTTTAAGCAAAAAATTTCGAAATGGGGCCCCGGGTTGATCGGTTGCTTGGGGCCTCAGAAATCATAAACCTGCCCCTGGTTATTGTATTTGTTTTAACTTGCAGTTATTTGTCATTTTGTGATTTTTCAGAGCTCATCTTATACTTAATAAGTTGTCTTTGGTTGTCACCATTTTTGTGATTTGTATGTCAAAAAATGAGGTCCACACGAGGTACAGAGTTAATGCGGGATGGGCAATACCACTTATTTTCTTTTTGATCTGATATCAATAATTTCAAATCCAATATCGTTGATACCAATACCAATACTTCTATTAAATAGATTTTTTTTTGTTTTTGTTTTTTTTTGTGATTTCTTGGGATAAAATGGGTAATTTAAAATATTATTTTTAGTCATAATTAAAGTCATTTTTTTCCTTAACAGAAAATTATTATACTTCTGTTTTGTTTACCATTACAAAAATTAACCATGGTTTCACTACAGTAACTATAGTTTAACCATGGTTTCAGTCCCCCCCCCCCCCCCCAAAAAAAAAAAATATTGTTACAATATAACTCTAGTAAAACCATGGTTTCAGTTTTATTTGTTTTATTTGTGTACTACAATGTGTTTTTCTGTGTATAGTGAAATTGTTTTCCTACTTAGAAAAATAAATTTAAATGATTTGATATCACGAGAAAAATGCACCACCGACAGCAGTAAATGTAAAAAAAAAAAAAAAGAAAAAACTAGCACGGCTGTAATAACATGCAGTATTTTCACAAAGTTTAATTGCATAAGTTACATTTAAATATATATATATATATATATATATATATATATATATATATATATATATATATATATACAGTATATATATTTACGTTTAGCAGGGAAATAAATTTACAGTACAAATTATGGTTAATCCTTGTGCATTAGACGCTGGAAATGTCCCCCCTTACTGAAACGGAAAATATGATTGGTTAGCAAATATCCAATCACGTCTGAAATAAAAAAATCAGAAACGTTCTGATTGGTGGATCAGCTTAGTCCGACTGTCTGTCTTGCCAGTGCCATCAGTTGTGCTCCCGCTGCTCCATGTGCATTTAGAGAGAATCTCTGTACACTTTATATATACACTACCGGTCAAAAGTTTTGAAACACTTACTCGTTCTTTACTATAATTTGTTTTTTTGTTTTTTTTGTTTTTTTTAGAATAATAGTAAAGTCATCAAAACTATGGAATAACATAAATGGAACTATGGGAATTATGTTGTGACTAAACAAAATCCAAAATAAATAATAACTTTTTTATATTTTAGCATCTTCAAAGTAGTCACCCTTTGCCTAAAATTTGCAGACACACACTCTTGACATTTTCTCAACCAACTTCTTGAGGTATCACCCTGGGATGCTTTTTAAACAGTATTGAAGGAGTTCCTATCTATGTTGGGCACTTATTGGCTACTTTTCTTTTGTTGGGCCTCATGTATTCAGATATAAGACAAAGGCAGGCCTAACACAGTCATAAAACCTAACTCAGGCCCCCACATACCAAGTCGTAAATCTTACTGATAAAAACCGTGCCAAAATCAAACAAAGGGAGTCCAAAACAGACTACAAATCCCATGAAGCCTTGCTCACTAAAGGATCGAATTCTCAACTCCTATTGGATGAGGCATACAACAGAACGTCCCTCAAACCATGACATCATCAGGAGTAGAAATACCTCTGAAATGCTTCCGGGATTTGCTTCCAGCAACTTTGCTTGCCGGGTGTAGACGCAGCTCATCACTGCTCTCAGGTGCAGCTTCGTGGCACAAGGAAGTAACGTCCGACTTGAAACTGTGGCCATACAATCTCCATCTCACTGAACGAGTTGAGATTACTCTGTGTTCAACCGAACACTCTAACGGATCCGAAGGAGACCGCCGAGCAATACGCATCTTCATCCGTTTGCCTGCAGAAGTGAAGAGATTAAAGATTTCTCTTCCATCTTCAATCAAGTCAACATTTCTGAGTTCTCCGCCAGCCTGCCGAGAATCAGCAGCCGTGCCCGCCGACAGAGCAAGAAATGGCCTCCCATCATCACCCGAGCCTCGAGGAACCGAGTCTGAGTTAAAGGACGGATGAACACACATTCTGCATCCTCATGCGATTCAAGTAAGAGGTTTACGTCTGGGCAGAGATAGAATATTATAGTGTCTTATTCTTGTGTTTCAAGGTTTTTGCTTGTACAGTTTACGGACCGCCATGTCCGCTCATTACTAATTCTCAGGGTATTAGTTATCACAAATTTGTTTTGCTGTATTGTGGTCCAACCAAATTGGACTGTTCTGCATTTTCGCCATCGCGGGTGAGACCGGCAAACTGAGTTTATCCATTAAAGAGTCAAAGAACGTGGGACTTTTATGAACCGTCCACCGCGTCTCTGAGCGATAAACTAACAGCTGCTTTCTTTCCCACGATTGCGAAATCGGCTTTAGGGCTGTCACCTTATTCTCTCTCTCTCTCTCGTACTAACCACACACACACACACACACATGCGACCCCTCACAAACATTCTGGCACACATTTTTGGCTCATAGATAGCTTCGTGCTAAAGCTCAGCTTTGTCCCTAAGCTATCGTACAAGCGAATACACGCAGTAACTGGCAGACGCCCTTGACTGGTTTCTCTCCGCCCACATTCGCGGCCATATTCCCTGGCCGGAAGTCTCGCGTGACATACTCTCCACGAGAGTCACGTCCGCCATTTTGTGCGCGTCCCTCCTTACACACACACACACACACACACACTCGCTCTCACACACACACCCTCATGTGTTATAGGATTATTTTGATTTCCATATCTAATCATATCACTGTTTAGTTTGTAGTTGTAAGTCGGAAGTTTATTGACTGCATTGTATTAATTATTAATTGATATTACTGCATAAATAAACTTTATTTATATTACAAAGAGAAGTGTTTTGGTTTGTTTTGCATACACCTGTGTCATGCTGACGGGATGTCAGTGCTCGGATTCAAGCCTTCATTCATTGTTTTTTTTCCCGAAAATCGATATTCTTCGGATGTCGATTTTCTTAAGAAGACAATCTAATATTGAGACTTTTACTATCTGGTTATTAGTCCCTGATTCCAGGGTGGTGCCCCTTCAATGTTAATCCTTATTAATATTCTACTGATTTTTGATAATTGATAATTATCTTTGATGATTGTTGAATTTGAATGATCAATAAGCTAGTGTTAATTTTAATTAATGTTTCATCGATGTTAACAATTAATGATTATCTTTGATAATTGTTAATTTAAAGGATTAGAAAAGCAAACATTGATTCTCATCAATGTTCTATTGATTTTAATAATTAATAATTATCTTTGATAATTATGAATTATTGCTAATAACCAAACCCGCTCCTAAACGTAGCACGCTACATTTACTGGAGCCCCATATGAGGTTTTAATGAGTTAGATTCAATTAATCAATTTAAATATTAATTAATAACTAAAGAAATAATTATTAATTATTTCTGATAGTAACACTGATCTAAACAACCAGTAAAGCCCTACACTTTATTATTTGGTCAAAGTCATCAATTAAAAAAAAAAATTTTTTTTATTTTTATTACATTTTAGTTTTATAATGAAATAAATTAACACTGTAACTTTGATTTTTGCTTTTTTTTTTTTTTTTTTTAAGAAAAGGACAGATGAGTCTAAATTTTTTTTTTGTTGTAATCAACATTATGCCACAAATGCTGTCAATTGAGCTTAACTTGTACTGAACCCGAAATACTCCTTTAAGAAAAAGTATACTGCTGAAATAGTATGAGTAGTGTGGTAGTACACTATTCCAATTCTTACATAGCAATTGTGAAGTAGGAAGTGAATATACAAGTAATCAGGACAGCAACAAACAGTTCCTGGTTTTACACAGCTGATCTAGAATCAGTGATTGCATTATTGCACACGCCTGTAAGAATTACCGGTACCACAGCGTGGCTTCATAACATCTAAATCAGACTTTTGTTTTAATAGACCTCCCTGTGATAGCCAAGCATGCATACGTGTGTGTGTGTATGTGTCAGCTGGTTAGGGAGCGTGTGAGTTATATTTGCTTTCAATTGCTCTTTACAACGCACATGGCGTAAGTGCGCGAGACTGTCAGAACACTTCATCACACCGGCTTTTCGGGAAATGCAAATGCGGAGTCTGATTCTTCCACATTCAGGTGTCACCCCTTCCCGAGAGTCAAGGTGAGACAGGGAAGAGACAGACAGGAAAATGAAGAGACTATGCCAAGTTCTCTCTATTTCTCTTCCAGACAAAGACAGGAAGCGTTTTTAGTACTAGTACAACAAGATGACGAGCAAAGGTTGTGCGCTAGGTATGTAATTGATGCTTTATCAGTGTAGTTTAAAATTTTCATGCTGGCACATAGAATGATGGGAAATGTAGTTTTGTTACATCATCATGTTTCCTCATACTGTAAAATGGGCTAAATATCAGAAAATACCAATTCCAGTTCAATACCAATTAAGGGACTAGCACTGTTCTTCAAAAGTACATGAAATACACACAAACTAATAGTACAGTCAACATTCATAAATATTAAAACTTAATTATGACCAATATCATTTTGTGTCCACCATGTTTCTTTAAATGACATAATTTTATTTACATTTATTTAAAATACATTTATCTTTTCTTTCATCCCATTGTCTTTTTTTGTTGTTGTTTGTTTTAAGCATAAATCTATCTAAATATTAAGTTGTGCTTGAAAACAATTGTTTGAAGGGTTTTTAGAAATATTAACTTGAAAACAAGACAAAAATATCTATATATATATATATATATATATATATTTTTTTTTTGCAGTGTAGTACCAGGTTCTGGGTCCAACAGCTTTTGTTATTTCCTTCTTCCTACTCTTGTGTATTTTATTCCTGTCCATTTGTCTTTAAATTATAATAGTCTATTATGTAGACATTGTTCAGCCCACGTTGTGAAATATATATAGACTGCCATCATTTCCCATCATCTTTCTGTGTATGAGAGCAGACTCATCATCTCACACTGTAAAGGGAAACGAAGCAGTCAAACAGTGAATTCCATCTCAATCAAGTCTTTAAATCGATTTTTCCATTCATGCAACAATGGATTTTCTTTCATGTAATCAACTGCCGTGCCATTTCTTTCTCTCTTTTTGATAGGAGAGGCCTGTTATAACTGCTGCTTTTGAATTCGTTGCCCTCTAGGCAATCTTATTTCAAAAAACGGCAGCCGATTGGCTTAGGCTTTTTTCATTGATCCTCTGATTGGGTATGCTGGCACTTCCTTTTTGCCAATAAGGGATTGAATTCAAGTATTTGTATGCTTGACACTGGTACTGCAGGTAGCCTTTACTACACCATTATACCAGCAAAAACGTCTTTCTCCATTGGCAGCTAGTCTGCAAAATATTACATATATTATATATATATACTGAAATATATTTTGAGGGCTCTTAAAATGGACATCTCTCCAGGTAATTCAGATATCCATGTGATCCATAATTTAATATGACTGCTATGAAAGGTTACTGAAGATAAGACTTTGCTGGTCTATCAGACATCTATGGAAATGTAGCATTAAAGACTCTGTTAATGTAGTACTAATCAGGGAAGATTCCATGGTTTTAATCGAGTTTCAATGGCTTCATTAAAGGCCCATTTAAGACGGCAAGGACAATATGACAGAGTGCTCGAGATAAGAACGAGAAAGAGCCATGGATGTTAGCGAGATCAACGGGTGTAGCTAGAAAAGATATTTTTAGCTGATCTTAGATCAGTTTTGAGGTTAGCTACTGTATATTGATTTTAAAGGGACAGTTCACAAATGAAAATTCCTTCAGTTAGGCAGAATTTTAGTCTCAGCCACCACTGATTTTCACTATATGGAAAAAGGTGCGATGAAAGTGAATTAAACTTAGGCTAAAAGTCTCCTTTGGCGTTCCACAGAAAAAAGAAAAAAAAAATCATATCCAGAAGATAGAAAGCTATACGTGTTTTGGAACAAGATGAGGACGTGTAAATGATGACTGAACTTTCATGTGAACTATCAATTTAAGGTTAGAGGTTGAGGAAGCTGGTCTTTGACCAGTGCAGAAGGCCAACATTAGATTATAGCTTCTCTTGCTGAATTTTCAAAGTGTCAATATTCTGCCCTAGTCTGAGACGGCCAAACTAAACCCTTTCTCTTTGCTGAGAATTTCACCTTTGACCAACCATAAACCAACAATTTGATTTTTGAGAATGTGTTCAGTGGCCCTGAGTGAGACCTGGTGTCCTCCTGATCTCTTCCTTCACTTTTCCATCTGTTTCTTGATGTCCCGGAAAGAGTGAGACTCATTGAAAGACAATGAAAGAAGTGGATTAGTGTTTGTGTGTGTGTGTGTGTGTGTGTGGAAGAAGTCAGGTTTATTTGTGGAGCTTGTCTTAAAAAAATACATTTTAATAATATTTGGCATCTCAAGCGCATGTCAAACAATACCTACTCTTCCATCTCTACATCTTGCTCTCTCGCTGTCAGACCTTGTACATTGATTCTGAACAAGCCACCTTTTCCCTAGCCAGACCTTTTAATAATGGTAAAAGGTCTGGTTTATATTGCAACTTATTCTGGCCAGGAACCGCCTAATTAAAGAGTCCCACAGGAAGAGATTGTCTGACACGTAAAGCGACTATAAGGGGGTTAGAGGGAAAGGAGGAGGCGAGAACCGGCTTGACAACTTAAATAATAATTTAATGAACAACTTAACCAAAAACACACAACCATAAACACACACAGGGCAGCTGCCTGTAATTCTCTCTCTCTCAAACTGTCGTCCCCGGCCGCCTTTATCCGTTGCGTGCCCCATCAGGCTGATTGGGGACCGGGCGTGCGTCATTCCAGCCCGGCCCCGCCCTCCTAGGCTCTACAGCGACCAATCACAGTTTAGTTTTTCTGTGCCGTTTAGGGACAGGTTTATCTAAAATAGATTATATCAGAATTATAGACTGGCATGAAAAAAGTGAATTTAAATAATGGTGTGGAAGTCTCCATGAACAGTTATACAGAAAACACAAGAAAAAATTGTGTCAATTGTGTATAAACTCTGTGATCAGAATTTCTGCCCAAGAAAATTCACAAGATATATATACAGCAAGATACACACACACACACACACACACACATACATATATATATATATATATATATATACATATATATATACTATTAAAGGGATAGTTCACCCAAAAATGAAAATTCTCTCATCACTCACCCTCATGCCATACCAGATATGTTTGACTTTCTTTCTTCTGCAGAACACAAACGAAGATTTTTTTTATTTAAATTTATCTCCACTCTCACATTATTTCATGTTTTGAAAATGAAAGTGGAGATTTATGGTAAAAAAGGGATTATATATTGATCTGTTTCTCACCCACACCCTTCATATTGCTTCAGAAGATATGGATTTAACCACTGGAGTCTTATGGATTACTTTTATGCTGCCTGAATGTGATATTTGGAGCAATTTGGAGAATATTCTGGTTACCATTCACTTGCATTGTATGGACCTACAGAGCTGAGATATTCTTCTAAACACTTTGTTTGTGTTCTGCAGAAGAAATACAGTCATAAATATCTGGGATGGCATGAGGGTGAGTAAATGATGAGATCATTTTTATTTTTGGGTGAACTATCCCTTTAAGACATTTTTGTCAAAAATGTGTGATAGATATTTCCCTCCATTGTAATGGAAAGTTGGGAAATGCATCTTTTCATGGAGTAGAGATGTAATGCAAAGGTAACTTAATGAAACGCAAAAGTAACTTTACACATTACTTTCCATAAAAAATAAAAAATAAAATTTTTTGTGTAATATATTTAAACATGGTAAAATCTTTTAAATGAAGTAGAGACTTCTAGACTGTTCGTGGCTGAAAGCAGAAGCAAATTAGCAAACATGTATTTTATACATGTAACAATATATATTTTTTTTAAATGTAAATGTTAAGTGTGGGGAATATGTAGAATTTTAATCATGTGTTCTATTTCTGTATACTGTGCTTTGCACTTTAATGAAGCGGATTCTGTAATGTTATTTACGCACTTAACTGACCCTAGCAGAGATACTCCATCTGTAACTCAGACCCGTGTAGTTCAGAGCAAAGGGGATTCTAAACAACTCGACCCCTCCCCTCAGCCTTCAGTCATTAGAGAATCTCATTTTTATTCAGCCTTTTTAATCGCTTCTTCTGTCGTGTACCTTTGATGCTTCAAAAAGAAATGCTAAAAACCAGCAGACAACAATGAATGTGAAAACGCCAGTAAATCTTATGGGAGAAGGAGGGAGGCGTGAGAGAGAGTTGGATTTGTATTTTCCCTGGTTTAGGCTGTTGCTGTCACTGCAAGGCGGATATACTGTACATTACTTTTTGCAGTCTGACCTTGCTGTTCTATAGTTTAATTCCCTACTAGATATTATAGTGTGTATTCCAAGGACTGAATTAGTCAAGGAAGCTAGAATGTATAAAAATGGTTACACTTACAATCACAATGATGTGGCCAATGCTAAGCCACACTCAGTACATTTACTACAGAAACAATTGCACTGGCACAACTTGGGATTAAAGGAATATTCGATACAAGTTAAGCTCAGTCGACAGTATTTGTGGCACAATGTTGATTACCACAAAAAAAAAATATTAAAAAAAAATAAAAATAAAAAATAAAATAATAGTAATAATAATAATTTAGAAAAATCATGTACTGTATTATTTGAGATGTAAAGTTGCTTAAAAGGAATAGTTCACCCAAAAATGAAAATTCTCTCATCATTTACTTACCTTCATGCCATAACAGATGTGTATGTCTTTCTTTTGTGGAACACAAACAAAGATTTTTAGAAGATTATCTCAGTTCTGTAGGTCCATACAGTGCAAGTGAATGGTAGCCAGAACTTTGAAGGTTCAAAAAGCACATAAAGGCAGCATAAAAGTAATCCATACGACTCCAGTGGTTAAATCCATATCTTCAGAAGTGATATGATAGGTATGGTGAGAAACAGATAAATATTTACAGCTTGGTTTTATGTAATTTACGTGAGCATTGCAACATTTTTGCAAAACTGAAATTGCATGCTTCATAACACATTTGGCTGCACTTTTCAAGTGAAATATCCAGCAGGTGATGCCAAAACCGAGTGAAATGAGGTTGTTATCAGAGGAGGTTTTTAAGGTGAATTTTAGATGGAGGTTTTAATAAAATGTACCTTCCTAACCTAAAACTTTACCGTAAACTTAACCAGTAGTGTCCGAAAAGAGAAATGATTTTAACAAAACAGAAATCCTTACCCTTATTCAACACCTAACCTTAAACGACCGTTTTAAAATGCAGAAGTGAAATGAAAAGCACATTTTCTGAAGCAACCATGTCAATTTGTGTCACTTCTATGTCTCTGTCATGTCACGTCAGCTTGAGTTCTTGTCTAGTTTTGAACCACGGTCCTCCGAGTCCAATGTCCAACACTCTATGAGGTGTGCTACCACACAAGCTAATCATATTCAAATAAGTATATATATTTAGGTGGGTCTGTAATACAAGTGTTAATGTGTATAATTTTTCAAAAGATGCGTTAGAGTAAAAGTGTGTCAATATCATAACATACAGTGGCAGGGTCTGAGTAGTAGAGAGAAAAGTGTTTATAAAGTCATAATCAGCCATTGAAGTCATGATATGAGTGAAAATGAATTAAAACACACAGTTGTTGTAGTGCCTCTAGTGTTCATTTCACCTGGAAACTGCAGAGAATTGTACCTGGAGACATGTATAACAAGTTTTGCAAAAATGTATATAGAGTCACGTTTTCACTATGAGACCAGGTTGAATCTTTAAGTCCTTTTTTACTATAAATCTCCACTTTCACTTTCACATTCATCTTTTGTTTTTGGTGATTCACATTCTTTGTGCATATCGCCACCTACTGGGCAGGGATAAGAATTTATAGTAAAAAAGGACTTAAATATTGATCTGTTTCTTAACCACTCCTATCAAATTGCTTCTGAAGATATGGATTAAAACACTGGGGTTGTCTGGATTACTTTTATGCTGCCTTTATATGCTTTTGGGACCTTCGAATTCTGGCCACCAATCACTTGGATTGAATGGACCTATAGAGCTAATATTCTTCTAAAAATCTTAATTTGTGTTCAGCAGAAGAAAGAAAGTCATACACATCTGGGATGGCATGAGGGTGAGTAAATGATGACAGAATTTTCATTTTTGGGTGAACTATCCCTTTAAATTGATGTTTACAAGGATAACAGGATTTTCAGTGCTACGTTATCATGGCAACGAAGTTGTAAAATTGGATATAACGTCATACATTTTTTCATTGTAAGTGCATTACTGTAACTCAGATTTTTGCTTTTTTAAGGAAAAGGAGGGACAAGTCGAAATTGATTTTTGTGGTAATCAACATAATGACGCAAATGCTGTCGATTGCACTTTTCTTGTTTTTAACCGGGAATATTCATTTAATAGTCCAGCTAAAAGAAACAATAGTGATAAAACATAGCTTGCTTCTTGCAGGTATAAAACCAACAACCTTCGGGACACCAGCCCTGAGATTTAGCCACAATATTACTGCACCACAGAAGAAATTAGCATTATTTTTCTCAGAACCTTTGTATTGTCTGCTAAGTGGTGATAAACTATTGTGATCATCTTATGAAAGATCTCTACAGGAGCTCCATAAATCTAAATTTACATCCTCTGCACATGGAGTTTTTGTTTCACATTGTCCACATTGCACTGTCCTGTAGGTCTTTAGACGTGTATTGCTTACTTGATCACGCATTAGGACATCAAACACATGCCTCTATCATTAAAGCCATCCGACTCGATGGACTTATATTCGGCAAATATTCATGATGTAATTCTATTAATCTGCATATGAATTATGAGAAGTTACAAAACTTCAAAGAGCTTGTAAATCCTCGCGACGGATGGCTGATTTATCGATTGTGCGTAGAATGTATTCTGCCTTGTCGGTGTAAGCTATAATATTATTGCTGGTCATTAATCAGATCTGACAGAAACAAACTGCATCCGAGCATCTTTTACTCACAGCTTAAGTCAACTACAGACACAGAGACAAAGATAGATAGATGGAAAAAGGTGAGATGGAGAGAGAGAGAGTGAAAGTGAGCTATGACTATGACGGAGTGGTACTGTCGGGGAAAGGAAAGAAAGATCAAGGTCTGGAAATTCACCCCTCCTTCAGAAGATATGAGCACACTGTGGCGAGAGAATGCTGTCTTCTATCACTCTAACAATTTGTTCTGGAACCTAGTGAGCTGCCTTGCTGTATACTGCCTACACACTGTAGTAAATTTGCCTTGATAGATACCAACTAAAATTTCAATAGTTAATACCAATACCAGTGGAATTCCAAAATTATCAATATTAATTTTGATGCCACAGCAATAGCCAATATGCTATTAAATACATACCCTTTTTTTTTTAATTTGCATATTAATATGAAAATGAACAAATTATAATAAAACAATAGCATGTAGCTTTAAAGTATTTCTCAATTAAGGGATAGTTCATCCAAAAATGACAATTCTTTAACTCAACTGCATATTGTACCAAACCCGTTTTACTTTCTTTTTTCTGTGAAACACAAAAAGAGATATTAAAGGGATAGTTCACCCAAAAATGACAATTCTCTCATTATTTGCTCACCCATAAGACTCCTGTGGTTAAATCTATATCTTCAGAAGCGGTAAGATGGGTGTGGGTTAGAAACAGATAAGTATTTATGTCCATTTTTACTTTACATTCTCTCCTCTGCCCAGTAGGTGGCGATATGCATGAAGAATGTGAATTGCCAAAAACAAAAGAAGAAGAATGTAAAAATGAATGTGAAGATTGATAGTAAAAAAGGACTTAAATACTGATCTGTTTCTCACCCACACCATATCACTTCTGAAGACATGGATTTGACCACTGGAGTCTTGTGGATTACTTTTATGCTGCCTCTATGTGCTTTTAGAGCTTTAACATTTTGGCACCCATTAACTTGCATTGTAAGGATCTGCAGAGCTTAGATATTATTTTAAAATCTTTGTTTGTGTTCAGCAGAAGAAAGAACATCATGGTTACTTTTGTAATCTCTGTTCCCTGATAGAGGAAATGAGATGTTGTGTCGATGTAGTGACACTTGGGGTCACTCTTGGGAGCCCTAAACACCTCTGCTTTTTTTAAAAAAAGGCCAATGCGAATTGGTGAGTGGCGAGAGTTTGCATGCCACTCCCCTGGACATAAGGGTATAAAAGGAGCTGGTATGCAACCACTCATTCTGGTTTTGTGCTGAGGAGCTGAGACCAGGTCCCGGCCATTTCAGCGGGTAGTTCAGCGTTGTGGCATGTGGGACACAACGTCTCGTTACCTCCACCAGGGAACGGAGGTTACGAAAGTAACCATGACGTTCCCTATCTGTCACTTACTCGATGTTGTGTCGATGTAGTGACACTAGGGGTCCCTATACAAAATGCCACAACTATCTGAACTGTGTTACGTGAACTGGCAGTGTGTGACGGGCAGACCGCTGTGTGCCTCGTAGCCAGTGCACCAGGCCATCACGTAACCTCCCCCAATGCTCTTATGAGCGTCGAATGGTCCATCAGGAACAAGTCGACTGCCCAACTATAGGGACAGGCTAGCCCAGCCGAGGCCTCTTTCCCTCTCTTTTCTCCCCAAAAAGAGTGGAATTTGTTAACTGACTGGGAGCCATAAGTGTCTGCGTCGGGGGGTGTTCCTCCCAAGGGGAAGACACTGCGGAGACCACACCCCGCCCAAAAAGGGGAGGGGGGGGGTATTTTGAGTGGAATACGTCACATGGTCTTACCGAGTCTTGTCGGAAGTATGTCATGTGGAGAGGTCCCATGGTACGTCCTACCTGAAGGAGGAGGAGTTTGTACAGAGCATGGCAACCAAGGAAGACGCAGTTTGCCGACAGGGAAACAGTTTTGCGGAAGATATCACATGGGTTCGCCTTCGGGGAACCAGCACATGTGGAGCACCTACCTCAGTACAGGGGCTCACTAGCACACATACTGGGCCGGTCAGCAAGTTTCTCTGCAAACTCAACTGCCAGAGGGCTAAGAAGGAAAGTCATCCAGGGATCACAGTCTGTGAACAAGACTGGGAATCAAGAGCGCATGTCTTCACCTCGAGGGAGGGGAAAGGCGCTATGCGCAAGCGGTACACCTGGCCAGCTGGCCCGGAACTTACCTGCTCGTGCCTGCCAAAACACGGGACGAGACCAGCTCAACCCGGAGATTGTAGAACCTCGCAAAGGTGTTGGTGTGTTGCACAGCCCGCTGCTCTGCAGATGTCTGCCAAAGAGGCGTCACTGGCCAGGGCCCAGGAGGCCGCCACACTCCTGGTAGAGTGGGCTCGTAATCCCGCAGGGGGAGGCACGTCCTGAGCCTGATATGCCATCGCGATGGCGTCAATGAACCATTGGGCGATCCTCTGTTTGGAGACAGCGCTTCCTTTTTGCTGTCCACCAAAGCAGACAAAGAGCTGCTCAGAGCTGCGTGCGATCCAAATAGATGCGTAAAGCTCGCACCGGACACAGCAATGCCAAGGCTGGGTCTGCCTCCTCCTGGGGCAGCGCTTGCAGGTTCACCACCTGATCCCTAAAAGGGGTCATGGGAACCTTGGGCACATAGCCCGGTCGGGGTCTCAGGATCACGTGAGAGTAACCTGGACCGAAATCCAGGCACGATTCACTGACAGAGAACGCCTGCAGGTCCCCTACCCTTTTGATGGAAGTAAGCGCAGTCAGGAGGACAGTCTTCAAAGAGAGTGCCTTAAGCTCAGCTGACTCCAGGAGCTCAAAGGGAGCTCCCTATAGACCCTGAAGGACTACAGAGAGGACCCAATCTCGTGTGGGCATGTTTGTGCCACAGCTGGGCGCACAGAGGCAGGGGGACCACCGCTGGAGCGCCATTCCTGCAAAGATGGGACAGTGGACGGTGGTCATGATGACGGCCGTGCGCACTGAACATGTGACCCAGGGAACAAGAAAACCGCTCTTTTTTTGAATTTTTGGGTACCGCAGCCTCTTGGACATGTGGCCAAATTAAATGAAAATGAAACAAACGATTCTCCTCCCGGCCCTCCAGCGGGGGATGGAGTGGTCTGCTCACTAGCTCCGGAGAAGCGGGTCTCCTTGCTCCTGGGTCGCCCGTCTCAGGGGCGCTTTGAAGCCTTCCTCGGGTTCTTGGCGGCCGGATGTGAGACGGGTGGCGTCTGCTTCCTGCTCTGGGCTCCACACCAGAGCCGGGCCACTGGGGCGGGCTGCGGCGGAGCCGGTGTTGTAGTTGCAGGAGGATGCCCTTGGTGACGAGCAGATGGGGTGCGGAGGGGCAGGATGTGTTGTATGGCCTCTATCTGCTGCTTCACCACCGAGAACTGCTGGGCAAAGTCCTCTACGGTGTCGCTGAATAGGCCAACCTGGGAGATGGGGGCGTCAAGGAACCGTGCCTCGTCAGCCTCGTGCATCTCAACCAAGTTGAGCCAAAGGTGGCGCTCCTGGACCACCAGGGTGGACATCGCCTGCCCGAGAGACTGTGCCATGACCTTCGTCGCCCAGAGAGTGAGGTTGGTTGCCGAGCGCAGTTCCTGCATCAATCCTGGGTCAGAACTACCCTCATGCAGTTCTTTTAGCACCTTGGCTTGGTGTACTTGCAGGAGAGCCATGGCGTGCAGGGCGGAGGCGGCTTGTCCTGCGGCACCGTAGGCTCTAGCCATCAGGGATGACGTAAACCTACAGGCCCTGAATGGGAGTTTCGGGTGCCCACGCCAGGTGGCGGCGCTCTGCGGACACAAGTGCACCGAAGCGCCTTATCCACCTGGGGGATCACCGAATACCACCTGGCTGCTCCGCCATTGAGGGTAGCGAGTGCGGGGGAGCTGAAAGATCGGGACCGGGCAGTAAAAAGTACCTCCCACGATCTTGTCAGCTCCTCATGCACTTCCGGGAAGAAAGGAACGGGGGCGGGGCGTGGCCATTCCAAAGAGAAAATCTGAATGAGTGGTTGCATTCCAGCTCCTTTTATACCTGTATGTCTGGGGGAGTGGCATGCAAATTCCGTATTGGCCTTTTTTTTTTTTTAAGTTTGGGGCTCCCAAGAGTGACCCCTAGTGTCACTACATCGACACAACATCGAGTGAGTGACAGATAGGGAAAGTCATACACATCTGTGATGGCTTGAGGGTGAGTAAATGATGAGAGAATTTCATTTTTGGGAGAACTATCCTTTAAGCATAATGTTCAGTCTCAGTCACCATATACTTTAATTGTATGGAAAAAGATGCAATTGTACCAGAGTACTGGTACTTTTGACATCCTTTCTAAATAAGAAAAGCTGTCCTCTAAGGCAACACCCTAACTGAAATGGAACCTCATAAATGAATGTTCTGGAACACACTTCATAGACAGCAACTCAACTTGAGTTTTGCATGAACATGTTGCTAAAAATGTGATACTCAAAAAGCTTAGACACACAAACATTGGTTGAAATTGTAAATTTTAAGTAAGATTGAACTACTGTATTTTTATCTATACTTTCAGTACTGAATGAATTATAAATATATTCATATTCAACTTTTATCTTGCTTCGTCCTCAATCTTGGATGATTGCAATTGAAATGCATTCTGGAATTACCTTCTCTGCGAAGTATACATGCTGCGCTGGGTTTCAATTTGGAGGTACTGTATCTTAGAAAGCAGTAAGATAAACACACTCCCTACCTTTTAAAATAGCATCAGAATTGTAGGGTGACTTCTATTGCAGTGAAAATCACCCTGGCACCAATTGAAATGAACTGGGCCTCACACAAGACACCAAAATATGTGGTGATTTTTGATCACACTTCACTTAAGGTGTATGTGTGTGTGTGATTATTAATATCAGATGTCCCCTCCCTCCCATCAGATGGCCCCAGTTTTATTTACAAAAAGATAAACAAGAATAACTAACAAAAACTACAAAATGGTACTAATATGCTAAAAATAAAATAAATGAATTGATAAATAAAGTGCATAGGATGGGAAGATGCAACTGGTTGAATTGTGATGTAGCAATGGCAAAGTATGATTATTATATTATGGAAGTTGCTGTTTATCTGTTAATTAATAAGGTGAAAACCTTATTTCTATTTAAACAAATAACCCAAAGATTATTTGCAAGATATTTGATACACAGGTTATGTAATCTAAAGAACATTAGAAAATCATAAACTGATATTATACACTAATGCCAGGGTCTCTGGAAAAAGGTTTAGTAGTGATATTTATGTTCTCCTTGATCAATTGATGAGTTCGGTGATAGCGACGCCTTCCACTGGGGCTCAGGGCTGTGTTACAGTGGGGAAGGAGCTGGATTCTGTTTCAACAGCCTTGGACACGAAGCAGCTGAGGAATGCTGATCTCCTGGAAGCACCGAGGGGGTTCTTGCAATCTGGAACACGCAGATATACTGCCCTTAGGTTGGTGCAGGTTTCTTCCTCTGGAATGCACAAAACTTGAAAAGAAGGCTTGCTCACCAGAGCTAAATCTTGTCGCTGTAGTTATCTCCCTGGTATAGGGATTCCGAACTTGGAGTTGCAATAGTCTCTTGTAGCGAGACTCGGTACTTGGTCGATCTTCTCTCGGATGGAGACTAAGAAAGTTGGATGATCTGTTATCCTCTCTCTCATGGAGTGAGACTTAGCATGTTGGATGGTTTGTATTCTGTTACATCTCGTACTACTCAGGCCAGAGATTCAGAATGTTCATTATTATTCTGTTATTGCCTCTCTCTCATAGAGTGAGACCAGAACAAAGGTATTTCAGTAGTGGATCCTGTTAATGACACTTTGGACAGGGACTCAGGACAAAGGTGTGGTCATCTGGAGGATAGTTTTATACCTTCCAGATGTGGAGGAGATTTCAGTTTGCTTCTTGTTTCAGGGTTATGATTGGCTGCTGAGGTCGGAGGGGCCCACACAGTGTGGCTCACCCTTTCTTTTCTGTGTGGAATATTTGCATATTTTAAAGTACATAGTTAGAACAGTGTCTTTAAAATTTTATCTATGTATTGTTTCCTTTCCAAACCTCTTCAAAAAAAAAAAAAATCTTTTTCTGAAGATATAGAGACCAAACACGATATTGAAAGATTACATATTACGCATGCATTAATTTATACCACCATAGCTCAGTTTGTGTGAACTATTGTGCTAATTGAACAGCTGCAATTTACATAAACAGTTCTGTGAACAAACATGGAGTGGATGTGTTGCATTTGGTGTCCATGTTAGGAGTAAAGGTTTGTGTAAAGATTTGTCTTTGTGGCTTCTTTGTTTCACCTTTTGCCACATGGTAAGTTAATGCTGCTTCGAGAGGTTTTGAAGAATTTTTATGGTCCTTCTCACCTTTGGCCTTAGGTCAAACCTTAGGATGTGGGTTTAAGATGTTGCTAAGAAACCAATCATGAACCAATGAGAAGTCTTTTCCAACGTGTTGGAAGGTCCAGGGCCTTACTTTTGAAGTCTGATAGTTATCCAAGCAGCTTATCTGATGGCTGTGCTTGGCATTTGTTTGTGTTGTTCCTGGCACGATCCAATCAAAATGGAGCCACTCTTCTTTGCATTGAAAGTTAGGGAGGGTCTCTGCCATAAACTCATGGAATGTCATCTGGTCGGATGGTTCACCACAGTCTATGAGACATGAAAACGTATCATCCAGGATGCCAGCCCGTGAGGTATGCAGTTGGTTTGTGCTTTTGGTTAGGTTCTGAGCACCATGCTGCATTGATTTCTATGTTTACAAGAAACTGAGTACAGCTATTTTGCACATACAGTATTAATTATCCCCCCCCCCAGGATATATGGCATACTAGACGAAAATGCAAATTTTTCTTCATTGCTGCATTTTTAACGTCTTAAACATGTTTATTGATTAGTTTTCCTGGAAATATTTTATTCTCAGCATGAAGACTCTTTATTCGGTCCATAAACATTTCCACTAAATTAATGTATTAACATTTAAAGGGATAGTTCAACCAAAAATTCAAAATCTGTCATCATTTACTTACCCTTATGGTGTTGATTTTACAAAAGGAGATGTTAGTCAGAATTATAGCCTCAGTCACCATTCACTTTCATTGTTTGGAAAGAAAGATGCAATGCAAGTGAATGGTGACTGAGGTTTGCATTCTGCCTAACATCTCCTTTTGTGCTTCGCATAAGAAATAAAGTCATAGGGGTTTGGAACCACGTGAGGGTAAGTAAATTATGACATCATTTTCGTTTTGTGTGAACTATCCCTTTAAGTGAAGCAAAAATGAACTTAATCAAGCACACATAGGCAGTGAGGGTGGTCGGACGTCCCATCAGAATTACTCCTCCATTTCCCCGTTGAACACATTACAGATTACAAGCGAGTACTATGCCAGTAGCAATCTCTGCTCTAGATTTTCCAGTCTGCTCATTTCCATGGAAAACCCTTCTTCACATCACATGCTTCTATGTGGTGGTTTCGTCCCTTTAATGCTCAGCATGTGTGCGCTTAAATTAATTAGACCAGTGTGCTGAGTCACATGTTCCTGTAAAACCACATCTGAGGACAGATTGTGACGCTTGACCAATCATGTTTGAAGCCTTAATGGGAAAATGGTGGGCAGTTCATGATCAATTTGCATCTTTAGTTCTTTATTTTGATGCTGTGAGTGAGTAAATTACACCTCAGCTGATGTGAGGAGAAGAAAAAAATCTAAATGTCCTAAAGCAAGGACTGAAGAACTAATGAACTTGTAGATTGCAATTGATTTTCTTTGAAAACGGTGTTAAGAAAATGTACCGTTTACAGAACATAAGCCTTTGGAGGAAAAGGGCCATAAAGGAATAGTTTTGAAAAATCTTCAAATAGCTCTTTTTCACACAACAACAGCTCAAAGTGACCATGTATGTCAAGCCAAAAAACAAAAAATAAAACCATAGAAGTACATCATATAACTTGTGTGCTACATTCCAAGTCTTCTGAAGCCACACAATCAATCACTTTGTGTGAAAAACAGATCGAAATGAAGCGTCATTCACTAAAGAGATATTCCCCTTTGCTTCAGCTCTCAAATCTTTCAACTGATGCACCACGTTTGGCGTCAAAAATGTCAATTGTGTCCTTTCTTAGGAAAGTGAGGGAGTTTGCTGCATGTCATGCTTTTCTACATATTTACACAGTAACTCAGATTCGAATGTATTTTTCATGAAATTTGAATGAAAATAGCATCTTTTCGGCCCCCATGGACATCCGCCATTTTTAATGTACAAATTGGAAAATGCACCTGCTCCATTTTGTCACTCCTTTACCATTTTATTGCTTTGAAAATCAATCTAGAAAATGGAGAGTGAAAGCAGGATGGAAAGAGTAAGAGAGAGAGAGAAAGATAGAAAGAGCAGTGCAGTGGTGTAATAGCCTGAAGGATGTGTGATTACTTTATAAACACGGCAACTGAGAGTTTTACACAAGTACTTCCTGAGCTCTTGTTAATCAGCGCCCAAGGTTGAGACCTGAGCGGCGGCCCCTTCGTGTCACTCATCACCCCCTGGAGCCTATCAGAAAATAGCACTGTTCCCTAAGGGCCAATGGGATTGCAGCATTTCAGCAGGAGCAGATTTGGCTATGTAGGACATTCGATTCAAACTTTTAAGCACATTTCGGTACTCCAAATTCGAATAAATACTACAATAAAACATTTCTTAATTAAATAAATATTTCACCCAAATATGAAAATTCTGTCATCATTTACTCACTTTCTTTATGTCGTTCCAAACCCTCATGACTTATGATGCACTCATGTCATGCCAAAATTACAGTAGTTACGAGATTCCAACTCGTAAAAAATGTTCACGTCTTTGTAGAAGTCGTAATTACAAGTTTTAAACTCTGAATTCCATGAAAGTGCCAACTTGACAGTCCTGAAATAGTGTAAAAAGGACCAATATGGCAGCGGCCTCAACGGTTAAGGGCAGTTAAAGGTATTTCTCATATGCCATTTTAACATAGCCAATTTTACCTGGAGCACATTCTTTGTTCTTAAACATTTTGCTAGAACATACAGAAGTGAATTAAAGCGGTAATTAAATATTTTGCCATCATCAACAACAAAACCACACAACTGTCCATTTTGGCATTATGTGTGTTGCCATAGAAATGAATAATTTCTCAGTCTGAGAATGTGAACTGTTCAGAGTAGAATGAATATGTGTATGTCAAAAATATGAATATCAACAATGAATGGGAACTGGAGCTTTCAAACTTCAAAAAGGCCACAAAAACACCATGCAAGTACATAAAAGTGGTCCATATGGCTCAAGTCTTAAGTCATACAGTCAAAGCCTTTGTGTTCGAAACAGTTGTTAATCACTGAAAATGTTGAATTTGTGAACCAGATCAACCAATTTATTGAAATGATCCACTTAAAAAATAAATAAATAAATAAATAAAAATAAAATTACTGGCAACGGTTGCTTAATGCACCTCTATCTATATCGGCTCAGATACTGATGGTTTCAAACAGATTGGGTATTGGTCAGACGAGATCAATCCAAATCCAATACCTCATGTTTGTCATGGACGTTACTGTCAAGCTGACAGACAAGTAGTCCATATGACTCAGTATTTATTTTGGATGATATATTCCGAGTCTCTTGAAACCATACGATGACTCGCAAAAGGCTGTATCAGTTCCACACAGTGAAGTACGGATAAAAAATACAACACTGGTACTGGACTGGGATTGGTCAAAACCCAGAGTTTAGATTTCGGAATTGGTATCGGGAGATAAAAAGTGGTAGCAAATGACAGAATTTTCATTTCTTCTACGGTTTTAATGTGCACACATTTGAATGGTTTTGTTCTGAATGCATCGGTTTTCATCTGTTTTATAAAACAATTTTTTTCTTGTCATTTATTCTCTTCACTTTCCTTGACTTCTCGTTCCCAACTTCCTACCACAGGCCTGGAGGCTTCGTGTGCCAGAGTGAAGGACGTCGAAAGCGTACGGGAGAGTAAAGCAAGGGAATACAGAGAGGAGAGGAGACAGCGTAGGGGAACATCCTTTGTTCTCAGTGGGTGTTTTTGTCGTTTTTGTGAATATTATTAGCACCTCAATTGAGGGCGAGTGAGGGATGTTCTGTTTGAAGCCTCCAACGATGACTTCGGTATGACCTTGAGGCAAACATCTCCTCTTTTTCCCTCTCACCACCTGTTTTGCGAATCCCACTAGTGGTGGCACTCTTTCTTTAAACAGGACTCAGTCACCACCACATACATATTGGTCATTAGTAAGCAGCAATTACCTTGTAATGGGGTCCTCAGATTGGCAGGCTAGTGTATTCAGTTGATTATGCTCTCCTGAGAAACCTTATACGTTTCTATTAAGTTTCAATTGCGTGCCATCTATCATGTTTTAAAAGCTCTCACAGCCAGGTTTGGGTCTATCAGTAGTTTTGGAATGGAACTTTTGCATGTAATTACTACAGGTGATTAGAAGTAACTTTCCCCCTAGAATATTTTAAAGAAATTTGGATTGCTGTGCCCTATCAAAACTGATTTCTAGTCAACTGATAAAAGCACATTTTTAATGCTGATTGCAGGTGGATGATTTGTGTGTTTTTTAGTTGTGACAGAGCAGTTTTATGTTAGCTGTGGCAGTTCTTATGTTGCCTTTAGTGTCAGAATGATTGTATTTACTTGAACTCAGAATTTTCTCAACATGATCACACAAAATTGATATGTTGCTTCAGAAAGTCAATGCACCCTGAAATCAACCCCATTCTGCGGAATTACTGACAACTGCCATCCCCCTTTAGACGTTTTTGCGTCAATTCAAGCGTGAGCACAATTCCCTCTAGTACTGCAACCAGGAAGTAATTGTGTTTACAAAAACAATGTTGAGTATGATTTGGAGGTTGCATTTGTGCTCTAAAATAAAATTTTTACATTTTAGGTTGAGGTTTGGATTAGGAAGTACAGTTAATAAAATGTTGCACTCCTGTTGACAGTATTACAACATTTACAGCAAAAAAGACAACTCTCTTTTGGCGCCACTCTGTGGACATTTCACAGAGCTCACATGTGCCCATACATTCAACAATACTTTCAGCTTCGGCCACTGGGGGCAGTGATTCAAATTTGTTTAAATGCTAGCCAGTTAAGCTGATAAATAATGAATTAAAATATTGTTCGGAGTATCTATTTTGTTCTGACCAAAATTACATTAATTAGATGATTTTACAAGATCGCTTTACAAAAGAACACAGCCGTTTCTTGTGAAATGTACAGTAATGCAATGGCATTATGGAGGCTTAGGCGCAATTCTTTACAGACTCACCAGAAGACGCTCTTTATCGGTAAACTCATCATTTAAAAAATGATAACCAATTAAGCAGAAAAGTGTAAATATTGGTTAAAAACTTTGGTAAAACCGATCATTGTACAATCTCTTATCACTTGAATGCACATTACAACCAGTGTTGGGTAAGTTACTAAAAAAAGTAATCCACTACAAATTAATAACTACTTCTCTAAAATTATAAGCAGATTACTTTACTGATTACTTAATTGGAAAAGTAATCACATTACTAATGACTTTACTTTTAATTTACTTTCAAAACAAGTCAAATCATTTTTATTTGTATAGCGTCTTTCACAACACACATCGTTTCAAAGCAGTTTTACAGAAGATCATGCATTAACAGAAAATGAAACTGTAATATCTATAATGTCTTAGAGTCATCATTGTGTAGTTTGATAAAATAAGATTGTGAATTGTGTTTAAAAATAAGTAATTAAATAATAATTGTATTTAGAAACCCAGTGAGCAAGCTGAAGGCGACTGTGGCAAGGAACACAAAACTCCATAAGATGTTGGTTAATGGAGAAAAATAACCTTGGAAGAAACCAGGCTCACTGTGGGGGCCAGTTCCCCTCTGGCTAACATCATGAATATAATGCCAATATTACTTATGTATAGTGCAAGTCATGGTTTAAAATTATTAAACTAAGTGTTAAGGGTCAGTGTTTAAACAAAGATTTTGTATGAACTGTAAGATTAATGACTAATGTCTTTGAAGTCCATCCTGGATTAACTGCAGAAGTTCACATAGATGCAATTGTCCATGTTAGTTGGCTGATGAAGGGTTTTGTTGGCAATTAATTGATAGTCTATTTATTCCATTTCAAGAGTGTAGTCCATCATTAGACCGAGGTGATGTAGGCAGAGATCAGTTAGGTGCATCGCAGTTCAACCTGGCCGGTAATTTCGGTGAGGTCTGTCCTAAATCCAAGGTTCAGGCAATGGCATATGAAGTATCCCATGTCTTATGGTTGGAGTTGGCATCAGTTCATCCTCTGAAGTCCATCGTAATAGACTGAAGTGATGTTCGGCTGGCACCGGCTGCTATTAGTCATCATCACTTAGCGACACGTAGCAGTGGAGTCCAACACGAAGCAGGAATGGAGCTGGATCCAGCCGGTTCTGGTGACCTCAGGATAGGAGTCCCAAGGTTGAGACAAGGAAACAAATAGAATAATATTAGCATAGATGCCATTCAATTTATTGCAGAGATATAGATCACGATCAATGTTTCTGGTTTCTGGTTCCGGCAGACCTAACTAAAGCAGCCTAATTGTGAGTTCATGGATAAATTAGGTGTATTCCTGGCTAAATGGATGAGTCTTTAGTCTAGACTTAAACTGAGTGAGTGTGTCTGCATCTCGAACAGTGTTAGGGAGACTATTCCATAGTTTAGGGGCCAAATATGAAAAGGATCTACCTCCTTTTGTGGATTTTGATATTCTAGGAACTATTAACAGGCCAGAATTTTGCATTTGTAATAAATGTGATGGAATATAGCATGGTAGAAGGTCACTTAAGTACTGCGGAGATAGACCATTCAAAGCTTTGTACGTAGTTAACAGAATTTTTAAATTAATACGAAATTTAACAGGTAGCCAATGTAATGATGATAAAATGGGGCTAATATGATCATATTTCTTGGTTCTAGTCAGCACTCTGGCTGCTGCATTTTGAACAAATTGAAGTTTATTTATTGATCTTGCTGGACATCCTCCCAGTAATGCATTACGATAATCTAGTCTTGAGGTCATGAACAAATGAATTCATTTTTCGGCATCCGTAACAGAGAGCATATGTCGTAATTTAGCAATATTTCTTAGGTGGAAGAATGCTGTTCTACAAACATTGGTAATTTGATTTTCAAAGGACAGATTGGTATCAAATATAACAACTAAGTTCTTCTCTATTGAAGACGATGTAACAGTACATTCATCGAGAGTCAAATTATATTTTTGCGGCTTGTTTTTAGAGGTTTTTGTCCAAAAATTAGTACCTCTCTTTTGTCGGAATTGAGTAGAAGGAAATTTCTGGCCATCCAAACTTTTATTTCATTGATACACTGCTAATTTGGAGAATTGTGAAATCTCATCAGGTTTTGAAGAAATACAAAGTTGGGTATCGTCTGCATAACAGTGGAAACTTATTCCACAATTCCTGATAATATCTACCAGGGGAAGCATATACAAGGAGAAAAGCAGAGGCCCTAAAACTGATCCCTGTGGCACTCCATACTTTACTTTTGTTTGGTTTGACAATTCCTCATTTACATAGACAAAGTGGTAGCAGTCTGCTAAATAGGACCTAAACCATGCTAATGCAACTCCACAAATGCCAACATAATTCTCTGGCCTATTTGTTGGGCCTCATGTATTCAGATAGAAGACAAAGGCAGGCCTAACACAGTCATAAAACCTAACTCAGGCCCCCACATACCAGGTCATAAATTATACTGATAAGAATCGCGCCAAAATCAAACAAAGGGAGTCCAAAACAGACTACAAATCCCATGAAACCTTGCTCACTAAAGGATCAAACTCTCAACTCCTATTGGATGAGGCACACAACAGAACGCACCTCAACCATGACATCATCAGGAGTAGAAATACCTCTGAAATGCTTCTGGGATTTGCTTCCAGCAACTTTGCCCACCGTGTGTAGACGCAGCTCATCGATGCTCTCAGGTGCAGCCTCGTGGCACAAGGAAGAAATGTCCGACTTGAAACTGTGGCCATACAATCTCCATCTCGCTGGACGAGTTGAGATTACTCTGTGTTCCACCGAACACTCTAATGGATCCGAAGGAGACCGCCGAGCAATCCGCATCTTCATCCGTTTGCCTGCAGGAGTGAAGAGAAAAGATTTCTCTTCCCTCTTCAATCAAGTCAACGTCGCTGATTTCTCCACTAGCCCGCCGAGAATCAGCAGCTGTACCACCCGACGACAGAGCGAGGAAACGGCCTCCTGTCATCACCCGAGCCTCGAGGAACCGAGTCTGAGTTAAAGGACGGATGAACACATATTCTGCATCCTCATGCGATTCAAGTAAGAGGTTTACATCTGGGTAGAGATAGAATATTATAGTGTGTTATTCTTGTGTACCAAGGTTATTGCTTGTACAGTTTACTGACCGCCATGTCTGCTCATTATTAATGCTCAGGGTATTAATTATCACGAATTTGTTTTGCTGTATTGTGGTCCAACCACATTGGACTGTTGTGCATTTCCGCCATCGCGGGTGAGACCGGCATACTGAGTTTATCCATTAAAGAATCAAAGACCGGGACGGTTTATGAGCCGTTCACCGTGTCTCTGAGTGATAAACTAACAGCTGCTTTCTCTCCCACGATCGCGAAACCGGCTTTGGGGCCGTCACTTTATTCTCTCTCTCTCTCTCTCTCTCGTACTAACCACACACACATACACGCGCACGTGATCCCTCACAAACATTCTCGGACACATTTTTGGCTAGTAGATAGCTTCGTGATAAAGCTCAGCTTTGTCCCTAAGCTATCGCACAAGCGGATACACACGGTAACTGGTAGACGCCATTGACTGGTTTCTCTCCGCCCACATTCGCGGCCATATTCTCTGGCCGGAAGTCTCGCATGAAATACTCTCCACGAGAGTCACGTCCGCCATTTTGTGCGCGTCCCTCCTTACACACACACACACACACACACACACCCTCTTGTGTTATAGGATTATTTTGATTTCCATATCTAATCATATCACTGTTTAGTTTGTAGTTGTAAGTCGGAAGTTTATTGACTGCATTGTATTAATTATTAATTGGTATTACTGCATAAATAAACTTTGTTATATTAAAAAGAGAAGTGTTTTGGTTTGTTTTGCATACACCTGTGTCATGCTGATGGGATGTCAGTGCTCGGATTCAAGCCTTCATTCATTGTTTTTTTTCCCGAAAATCGATATTCTTTGGATGTCGATTTTCCTAAGAAAACAATCTAATATTGAGACTGTTATACTATCTGGTTATTAGTCCCTGATTCCAGGGTGGTGCCCCATCAATGTTAATCCTTATTATTATTCTATTGATTTTTGATAATTGATAATTATCTTTGATGATTGTTGAATTTGAATGATTAATAAGCTAGTGTTAATTTTAATTAATGTTTCATCGATGTTAACAATTTATGATTATCTTTGATAATTGTTGATTTAAAGGATTAGAAAAAGCTAGCATTGTTCTATTGATTTTAATAATTAATAATTATCTTTGATAATTATTAATTATTGCTAATAAACAAAACCGCTCCTAAACATAGCACACTACATTTACTAGAGCCCCATATGAGGTTTTAATGAGTTAGATTAAATTAATTAATTTGAATATTAATTAATAACTAAAGAAATAATTTAATTATTTCTGATAGTAACGTTGATCTAAACAACCAGTAAAGCCCTACATATTCAAGAGAATGTCGTGATCTATCATGTCAAATGCAGCACTAAGATCTAAAAGCACTAGAAGTGAAATGCAGCCGCGATCAGATGATAAGAGCAAGTCATTTGTAACTCTGATAAGTGCAGTCTTTGTACTGTGATGAGGCCTAAATCCTGAGTGAAATTGTTCATATATACTATTTCTCTGTATAAATGAACATATTTGGGAGGATACTACCTTTTCTAGTATTTTCGACATAAACGGGAGATTTGAAATCGGTCTATAATTAGCCAGCTCTCCAGGATCAAGTTGTGGCTTCTTAATAAGTGGTTTGAAGTGGTTTAAACTGCCATTTTAAAGTTTCTTGGGACATGTCCTAAGGATAGTGAGGAGTTAATAATATTAAGAAGAGGTTCTGAGATTACAGGGAATACCTCATTTAAGAGCTTGGTTGGTATTGGATCTAACATACATGTTGTGGCTTTTGATGTTTCGATAAGATTTGTTAGCTCTTCATGACGAAGAATTGGAGTTGCATGTGAGGAAAATTATGAGACACTATTTTCTGAGGTACTGTGACGGATGATTGCATAATTCCATTTTTATTTTTGAATATCAGTAAATAAATTCATGAAGTCATTACTCTTGTGCTGCAACGGAATATCTGGTTCTGTTGAGGCTTTATTCCTAACCAGTTTAGCCACAGTACTGAATAAACACCTAGGATTGTTGTGGTTATTTTCTATGAGTTTGCTAAAATATGCTGACCTGTTAGCATTTAGAGCCTGTCTGTAGCTACAGACACTATCCTTCCATGCACCGCGAAATACCTCTAATTTTATATTCTTTCACTTGCGCTCCATTTTCCGAGCTGCTCTCTTGAGAACATGAGTGTGATCATTGTACCATGGTGCAGGGCTTTTTTCTTTAATTTTATTTAATCGAAGGGGGGCGACACTATCAAGAGTGCTAGAGATGACTGTATTTATATTTTCTGTTATTTCATCAAGTTCTTCTAGGCTTTGGGGTTTATGAGAGTGTATGAGATAGATCTGGAAGATTATTAGTGAAGCTATCTTTAGTGGTCAAAAGAATAATTGTACCTGAACGATGGCGTGGTGTAGATTGATTAACATTAGCTGATCGTAGCATACAAGAAACGAGGTAATGATCGGAGATGTCATCGCTCTGTGGCAGAATTTCTATAATATCAACATCAAATCCATATGACAGAATTAAATCTGTCGTATGATTATGGCGATGAGCTGGTCCTGTTACATTTTGTCTGACTCCAAGAGAGTTGAGAATATCGATAAATGCTAATCCCAATGGGTCATTTTCATTATCTATGTGAATGTTGAAGTCACCAACAATTAAAGCTCTATTTACAGTAACTACCAGATCTGATAAAAAATTTGCTAATTCACCAAGGAAATCAGAATAAGGCCTGTGTGATCTATATACTGTAGCAAGGGTAAAAGATGACAGAGTTTCTTTTTATTTATATTTGACGTGCCACATTAAGCATTATTAGTTCAAAAGACTTAAACTTATATCCTGTACTCTGAGTAACACCAAAAACTTCACTGTAAATTGTAGCAACACCTCCTCCTTTACCCTTCAGATGAGGCTCATGTTTATAACAATAACCTGGGGGAGTAGATTCATTTAAACTAATATATTCATCTGGTTTAAGCCAGGTTTCAGTCAAACAGAGCACATCCAAACAATGATTTCTGATAATTTTATTTACAATTAATGCTTTGGTAGAAAGAGATCTAATGTTTAGTAGCCCTACCTTCATATGATGTTTATCTTAATTTTTTTTGTTTTGTTCAAGTTTGACCTTAATCAAATTTTTTTCTAAATGATTTAGTGAGAGTTTTGTGTTTGGTAGTTCGGGGAACAGACACAGTCTCTGTGTGATATCTAGGTGATACAGTCTCTATGTGTTGTAGTTTATGTGACCTGTGTGACGTTTCAAGGCAGCTAGCAGACGTTCGGATTAACCAGTTTGTCTGCTTCCTGACCTGGGCCCCAGTTAGTCAAATACTATCATTATTAAGACTATGAGCCAAATTAATAGAGAGGAGAGCGGCACCTATCCTGGAGAGATGGAGTCCGTCTCTATTTATCAGGTCAGGTCTACCCCAAAAACTCTTCCAATTGTCTATAAATCCTATTCTATTCTCCAGATACCACTCAGACATCCAGCCATTCAGTGACACTAATCTACTATAAACCTCATCACCACGACAAGCAGAGAGGAGGCCAGAGCATATTACAGTGCCTGACATCGTTTTTGCAAATTCACACACCCCTTTATTATCTCTAGTGATTTCTGACTGGCGAAGCTGGACATCATTAGTGCCGACATGAATAACAAATTTAGAAAATCTACATTTAGCATTAGCCAGCACTTGTAAATTTGATCTGATGTCAGATGCTCTGGCACCCGAAATGCAATTAACAATAGTGGCTGGAGTTCCTTACAATAGAATCACCAGTAACAAGGGCTCTTTCAACATGATTCTCAGTGGGTGCATCACTGAGTGGGGAGAATCGATTGGAAACCCTAACAGGAATGGGAGAGTGGTGTCGCTTTGCTGAGCGAGTATGCCACCGAGACGAGTGGCATACTCGTGAAGGACTCAAGATGGCGCCGAGTATGGCTGCTGTGTTGTGAGCTCCAAAACAACATTGTAGTATTTTGTTTGGTTTTTTGTTTTACAATTTTTATGTTTTTTGTCTTGGATGTTGTCTGCCTTATTTTCTACGACAGACAAACACTTTTGGACATTGGTTCTGCAGTTACACACCATAAACCAGACTTCAAATTCCTCAATGCCGACCCGCTGTTTATAAACGCCAGCGGAGCCCTTTGTCTGGACTGCCCGGCCATGGAAACGCAGAAGGAAAAGGGGAAACAGAGCCGCCGTTCTCATCAGAGTAAGACGTCGCGCAAATCGACCCCCGCTACCCAGTATTCTACTGGCAAATGTTCAGTCTCTGGACAACAAGCTCTGTGAGCTGAGAGCATGGATCTGTTTCCAATGAGAGATGAGGGACTGCTGCATTATCTGCTTTACAGAAACTTGGATGTCTGCGGAGATTCCAGACTCAGCCATTGAACCCACGGGGTTCTCCGTGCACTGAGTGGACAGAACAAAAGACCTCTCAGGTAAAAGCAGAGGTGGTGGTGTATGTTTTATGATCAACAAATCCTGGTGTGATCAGAGGAACGTACATTCTATCAAGTCTTACTGCTCTCCTGATCTGGAATTTCTCATGCTTCTGTGTTGACCATTCTGGCTACCGAGGGAATTCACAGCGGTCATTATCACAGCTGTGTACATCCCACCACAAGCTGACACAGACCGGGCACTCAAGGAACTGTATGGGATTATAAACAAGCAGGAAACCGCGCACCCTGAGGCCACGTTCATTGTGACCGGGGACTTTAACAAAGCCTATCTCAAATCAATCGCACCAAAATACCACCAACACATCAGTTTTAACACACAAGGGGACCGGGTTTTGGACCATTGCTACTCTGCCTTCCGGGATGGCTACAAATCCCTCCCCCGCCCACCATTTGGCAAATTGGACCACTATTCCATTCTGCTTCTGCCCGCTTACAGGCAGAAATTGAAACAGGAAGCACCCACCATCAGAATGATCCAGTGTTTGTCGGACCAATCAGACTCTATGCTACAAGACTGTTTTGATCACGTGGACTGGAAGATGTTCCGGTCCGCCTCTGATGATGACATCGAGGTTTACGCTGATAGCGTAACGTGTTTCATCAGAAAGTGCATAAAGGATGTTGTTCCATCCAAAACAATACGGATCTACCCGAACCAGAAACCTTGGATTAATAGCGATGTTCGCGCGGCACTTTATGCGCGGACCTCCACTTTTAATTCCGGGAATGCGGAGGAGCATAAACAAGCCAGTTATAAACAAGCCCTCAGAGCAGCAAAATGCCAGTACAGGAACAAGATTGAAGGACTGTTTAACACCACCAACTCTAGAAGCATGTGACAGGGAATTAATATCATCACAGTCTTTAAAGGGAATAAAAACTCTGCCGTGAACACCGCTGCCTCTCTCCCGGATGAGCTAAATACTTTTTATACATGGTTCGAGGGAAATAACACCACCCTCGCAGAGAGAGCTCTCGCAGCCGAAGCTACAGAGGTCAGTTCACTCTCCGTCTCTGTAGCGGATGTAACCCGATCCTTCTGACGGGTGAATATCCGTAAAGCCACGGTCCAGACAGCATTCCGGGCCACGTCATCAGAGCATGCGTGAACCAACTGGCTGGTGTTTTAACGGACATTTTCAACCTTTCCCTCTCCTTGTCTGTAGTCCCCACATGCTTTAAAACGTCCACCATTGTGCCTGTTCCAAAGCAATCCAAAATCACTTGCTTAAATGACTGGCATCCTGTTGCTCTGACCCCCATCATCAGCAAATGCTTTGAGAGACTAATCAGAGATTACATCTGCTCTATGCTGCCTCCCTCACTGGACCCATTGCAGTTTGCTTACCGCAACAACTGCTCCACTGATGATGCCATTGCATCTACAATACACACTTCTCTCTCCCACCTGGAAAAAAGGAACACTTATGTGAGAATGCTGTTTGTAGACTACAGCTCAGCATTCAACACCATAGTGCCCTCCAAGCTTGATGTGAAACTCCGGGCTCTGGGCTTAAACAGCTCGCTGTGCAGCTGGATCCTGGACTTCCTGTCAAGCAGATGCCAGGTGGTTAGAATGGGCAGTAACATCTCCTCATCACTAACCCTCAACACTGGAGCCCCACAGGGCTGTGTTCTCAGCCCACTCCTGTACTCCCTGTACACACATGACTGTGTGGCAATACACAGCTCCAATGCCATCAATAAGTTTGCTGATGATACGACGGTGGTAGGTCTGATCACTGACAATGATGAAACAGCCTACAGAGAGGAGGTGCGCACTCTGACACACTGGTGTCAAGAGCACAACCTCTCCCTCAACGTCAGTAAGACAAAGGAGCTTGTGGTGGACTTCAGGAGAAGAGAAAGAGAACACAGCCCCATCACCATCAATGGAGCACCAGTGGAGAGAGTCAGCAGCTTCAAGTTCCTGGGTGTCCACATCACTGAAGAACTCACATGGTCTGTCCACACTGAGGCTGTTGTCAAGAAGGCTCATCAGCACCTCTTCTTCCTGAGACGGCTGAGGAAGTTTGGAATGAACCGCCACCTCCTCACATGGTTCTACACCAGCACTGTAGAGAGCATCCTGACTGGCTGCATCTCTGCCTGGTACGGCAATAGCACCGCCCACAACTGCAAAGCCCTGCAAAGGGTGGTGCGAACTGCCAGACACATCATCGGAGGTGAGCTTCCCTCCCTCCAGGACATATATACGAGGCGGTGTGTGAAAAAAGCTTGGAGGATCATCAGAGACTCCAGCCACCTGAGCCATGGGCTGCTCTCACTGCTACCATCAGGCAGGCGGTATTGCAGCATCAGGACCCGCACCAGCCGACTTCATGACAGCTTCTTCCCCCAAGCAATCAGACTTTTGAACTCTTGATCTCTCACGATCAATATACATCAGCACTGCACTTTATTAATCTTACTATCTCACACTGGACTGTCATAAATTCTATTCTCTCTTAACAACACACTGGCAACTGACTATCAACCGAAAGCATGAATGTCAATACAGTACAATACAACCTACTGTACATTTTGTATATACTATATATACTATTTTTTTATTGTATAATGTGTATTCTATATTGTGTGTATTGTATACTGTACATTGTATGTTATTATTTGTATATTGTGTTATGCGTAATTATGTGTATATTATATTTTTAATTGTGTTGTGTAAATTTTATTTTTATTGTAGATTGGTATATGTCTCATCACTGTCACGAATGCTATGTTGCTCGGAACTGCACCCAAGAATTTCACACACTATTGCACTTGTGTATATGGTTGTGTGACAATAACAGTGATTTGATTTGATTTGAATTTGATGTCACCCAAACGCCCTGCTGCAGGGGCTCTACAGCTTGAAGCAAAGTGTGTGTGTTGCTCTCTGTTCTGCCCGCATCCGAAATAGTATCTACCGGCTTCTCTTTCTCACTGACCTCCACTAGCGTTCGGATGCGTGTCTCTAACTCATTAACCATCTCCGTCAGCCTGTCTAATTCCTTACATTTATCAAATGTGAATCCCTCACTGCTGACAGAAGAAGCTATTGTAAACATGTGACATGCAATGCAGGAAGAAATAACATGAGCGGATGCCATGACTTACCGCAATTGATTGTTGTTGTTGTTGTTTGTTGTTGCTGAGCGGTGAGGGTTTGAGATCGATATGAATCCTTCACGCAATTGTTTGTTGTTATGGTTGTTCTTGATAAGCAGTGCTTTGAGATTGATGCAATAATCCGTGTAACACAGAGGAGAAAAACGGGTGCGTGCTGTAAAATGCACACAGTTTAATCACGATAAAAATAGAAAGCGGATGCACGCGGAAAATGCAAGCAGTTGAATCGCGATAAGAGAATAATATGGGGGAAAACCCGATGTGTGCTGAAAAATGGCAGATGTTAAGGATTAAAAGCTGAAAACAGATAGATAAGTGATGCTAAAAAAGCTAGCAGGCTACAAACACAGACTCGAGCTAGGCGCCAGCAGCAACAGGTAAAATACACACAGATGAAGCAGTAGAAAAGTGGAAAAACCTGAAAAAAGCAGTAAAATGACAAAGGATAAAACGATGAATGTATGAGAATAAGAATATGCAATGCTTAGCAGGCTAGCAGGCTACAAACACTTGTCACAAACATCTTTTTGTTTTTCCACTCAACAAATTCAATATAATATCTATTTCCTCCTTGCTTATTGTTGCACACCCTTCAGCTGTCACAGAAGTGCGAACAGGCGTACATATGAATTCACATTTCAACTGTATTACATATAAATAATATTTTTTTAGAAATATTTGTAACCCAAATAATGTACTTAAAAGTAATTACTTTCATTGAAAGTCAGTAACTGTAATCTGATTACAAGAATTAAAAATGTAAAGTGTTACACTACTTGATGTGCCTAAAAGTAATTTGATTAAGCTGTTGATGCTCATTGACCCCACCCATGGGTTTGACTTTACTTTGCTTAAATGAGTTCACATTTACTATATAGTGTGCTGTTCAAAATTATTCATAATGTTGACAAATTATACATCTTTATAATTTGTCAAAATTATTCACTCTTTTTTGACTATATATAGTAAATGTGAACTAATTTAAGCAAAGTGACATCAGTTTGGGGGTGGGGGCTGGGGGATGCACATCAACAGGTTAAAGGAGCTAATTACTTTGTAATCTGATTACACCCAACGCTGATTACAATTTACGAACACATAAGGAGAATCTTTACTAGAAGACTTGAACTGAAGGCAGCATTGGATCAGTGAGCACATGAAACTTCAAATCTGAGTAAGACTAGGATGTGGAAGACTGCAATCACCATTTTTCGGACCAGCTTATCTTATCTGAACTCTAATCAAAATCGCAAGAAGAGAAGGTCTGCAGATAAGCACAGGAAGTTTAATTGTATCGGAGACAGGTGGCAGGGATGACAGCGCCTGTAGGACAGGATGTAGCCACAAGTCATGACAAAGCGCCTCTTCAGAGAAATGGAAATAATGACATTGCAGAGACCCTGTTCTATCACTGAAAAGGCAGACTGCCTTTCTCTAGTGGCTTGATTTCACTGTGTTCAATTTCTGTCACCCTCTTGCCAGCACAATGAAAGGAAAAAGAGCTAAAGGGAGTGCTGATTTTTGATGGCACAGCTGATACGCCTCCACAAGCTGGGCTGCTTAAGGAACAGTGAGCCTTGAGCAGTGAACTTCTATGTTTCGAACTGGAAATTGAACATTATATTTAGACTGTCATTTTTTTTTATTATTTATATATATATATATATATATATATATATATATATATATATATATATATATATATATATATATATATATATATAAAAGGAATATGTTATAAAACAGTGCCCCTTGACCCATATGACCTCTTATGCTAATTATGTGGATATAAAGCAAACAATATATATACTCGTTTGCCCCAAAATATATTATATGGTGGCTTTTCTCAGCAAATATGATATGAATTATTTGATAAATTCAGCATACAATGAAGTGTATTAAATTAAATGTTTTAATTGATTGACAGCCCTAAACATAACCCATTATAAGTGCCCTTTTACCTTACCACTGTTTGGGGGTATTCTAAATTGGTCACTAATCAAATACTGTAGTTACCTTTTCATGAAAAGACCAAATGTAAATGATATGATTGCATATAGGGAATAGTAGATCTGATTTGTATCTGTTTTGTGGAGATGTATGTGGCCAGGTGTAACTCCTAATTAGATAGCAATCCGATCTATTTAGATGCATGAAGTTACTAAGTGTAAATAGGCCCTTTGATTCAGTTTTTATACTTTCTATTTCTATATTCTACTTCCTCTCTGACTGAGATATTATTTTTAGCTGATTAACTGACATTAATTGAAAAGCTCTACTCAGTTTTACTGTATCAATGAAATAAAAATGAAGGCATGTTTCACAAGTAAAAGTTCATGAAAAGCAATTTTGTTCTTGGAAGAAAAAAAAATTAACTCAGATAAGGGATTAGTTAAAAAAAAAAAATAAAATCTCATCAGGCAAAGTGAAGTGAACCAAAAAACACTGTTTTTAAAGTCTTACAAAGCATTGGAAAGAAAACTGAAAAATTACCCAGAGCATTCAAATCCATAATGCAAGCCAGCCATTAGTCACTGGTGCACACAGATCCTGGACTTGAGCCGTTAGATTGTGTAGCTTGAGTTCCTCACAAATGAAAAGTAAATAAAGTGCCATTTTCTTGAAGAAGTATCACAAACAGAGTAGATTCTCTTTAACTTGGTTTTTATTTCACTGCCTTAGCTGCATATGCCAGCTCAAAACAGAAGTTTATATATATATATATATATATATATATATATATATATATATATATATATATATATATATATGCACTGTATATATATATATACAGGTGCATCTCAATAAATTAGAATGTCGTGGAAAAGTTCATTTATTTCAGTAATTCAACTCAAATTGTGAAACTCGTGTATTAAATAAATTCAATGCACACAGACTGAAGTAGTTTAAGTCTTTGGTTCTTTTAATTGTGATGATTTTGGCTCACATTTAACAAAAACCCACCAATTCACTATCTCAAAAAATTAGAATATGGTGACATGCCAATCAGCTAATCAACTCAAAACAACTGCAAAGGTTTCCTGAGCCTTCAAAATGGTCTCTCAGTTTGGTTCACTAGGCTACACAATCATGGGGAAGACTGCTGATCTGACAGTTGTCCAGAAGACAATCATTGACACCCTTCACAAGGAGGGTAAGCCATAAACATTCATTGCCAAAGAAGCTGGCTGTTCACAGAGTGCTGTATCCAAGCATGTTAACAGAAAGCTGAGTGGAAGGAAAAAGTGTGGAAGAAAAAGATGCACAACCAACAGAGAGAACCGCAGCCTTATGAGGATTGTCAAGCAAAATCGATTCAAGAATTTGGGTGAACTTCACAAGGAATGGACTGAGGCTGGGGTCAAGGCATCAAGAGCCACCACACACAGACATGTCAAGGAATTTGGCTACAGTTGTGGTATTCCTCTTGTTAAGCCACTCCTGAACCACAGACAACATCAGAGGCGTCTTACCTGGGCTAAGGAGAAGAAGAACTGGACTGTTGCCCAGTGTTCCAAAGTCCTCTTTTCAGATGAGAGCAAGTTTTGTATTTCATTTGGAAACCTAGGTCCTAGAGTCTGGAGGAAGGGTGGAGAAGCTCATAGCCCAAGTTGCTTGAAGTCCAGTGTTAAGTTTCCACAGTCTGTGATGATTTGGGGTGCAATGTCATCTGCTGGTGTTGGTCCATTGTGTTTTTTGAAAACCAAAGTCACTGCACCCGTTTACCAAGAAATTTTGGAGCACTTCATACTTCCTTCTGCTGACCAGCTTTTTAAAGATGCTGATTTCATTTTCCAGCAGGATTTGGCACCTGCCCACACTGCCAAAAGCACCAAAAGTTGGTTAAATGACCATGGTGTTGGTGTGCTTGACTGGCCAGCAAACTCACCAGACCTGAACCCCATAGAGAATCTATGGGGTATTGTCAAGAGGAAAATGAGAAACAAGAGACCAAAAAATGCAGATGAGCTGAAGGCCACTGTCAAAGAAACCTGGGCTTCCATACCACCTCGGCAGTGCCACAAACTGATCACCTCCATGCCACGCCGAATTGAGGCAGTAATTAAAGCAAAATGAGCCCCTACCAAGTATTGAGTACATATACAGTAAATGAACATACTTTCCAGAAGGCCAACAATTCACTAAAAATGTTTTTTTTATTGGTCTTATGATGTATTCTAATTTTTTGAGATAGTGAATTGGTGGGTTTTTGTTAAATGTGAGCCAAAATCATCACAATTAAAAGAACCAAAGACTTAAACTACTTCAGTCTGTGTGCATTGAATTTATTTAATACACGAGTTTCACAATTTGAGTTGAATTACTGAAATAAATGAACTTTTCCACGACATTCTAATTTATTGAGATGCACCTGTATATATATATATATAAACTTCTGATATACAACGCTGCAATGCTATCATTACAATAATCAAAAAAGAGTGTAATAAACCGTGTTTTGAACACCTGTCAATGCCAAATGTTTGCTAAACACATTTTGTTATCATTTAATTTAAGAACTTTGACTCATTAATGGATATTAACCTCCCTGCCCTGGGTGCCAAAATGTTTGCATGATGTAATACACACCTGCATCTCGACGAAATGGGAGTTGAAAATTGCCGTACGAGATTCCAAGTTAGAAGTCCGACATTGTGTCAGTGTCATTCCGTTGCACTTTCCCCAGTTGAAAGGTGGAAATTCCAAAGTTGAATGGAACGCTTCAAGAATCATCACAGCAACAACAATACAGAGCATCGTGGCTTTCCCCACAGGAGCGAACACTTGGAGAGACACACACACACACACACACACACACACACACACACACGTTGATGAGGCTATCCTTATGAGGACTCTCCATACACATAATGATTTTTATACTGTACGAACTATAGATTCTATCCCCTAACCCTAACCCTACCCCTAAACCTAACCCTCACAAAAAACTTTCTGCATTTTTACATTAAAAAAAAACAAAACATTGTTTAGTATGTTTTTCAAGCGATTTGAATTATGGGGACACCAGAAATGTCCTCATAAACCACATTTATAGCATAATACCCTTGTAATTTGCAGTTTGTTACCTAAAAAAATGTCCTCATAAACCACGCAAACCCGCCCACACGTGTGGCAGTGGACTCAATGCACTGCGAGTGTTTCAAACAGCTAGACAGAGCGCAGCTACATGGAAAAGAATGCAGCATCTTCAAAACTGAACTTCAACATAACAAGCATATTAAAAACATGATGGTTATGGCATCTCCTGTTAAGCCAATTTGAAAATTGATGATTCAGACAGTCACTAAAAAACTGGTGCGCGCTGACTAAGATTACTACGGTAACCCGAAGGAAGAACAGACAGACGCGGGTTGTGCACATTCTTTCATTGAGTTGGGCAGCGAATTTTCACATAATGACAAAATATGATGCATTATATTGTGATTATGCAGTCTTTTGTACATTTTGTAACAGATTATTTTATAACAGCCTATAATAATGAATAGATGATACACTGGAACAACAAGACGCAATGCAGCAGACAAAGACGTTTGTCAGACATGTTATTATATATACAGTTATGTATACATGTCATTACCCCTCGAGTACTTGATGAGTAGTCGAGTAATTAGTCAGAGTACTCGAGTAGACAAAATGACCAAAATGCCCACCCCTAATACATATATATATAGGTGGCCAAAAGTTTGGAATAATGGACAGATTTGCTCTTATGGAAAGAAATTGGTACTTTTATTCACCAAAGTGGCATTCAACTGATCACAATGTATAGTCAGGACGTTAAGAACGTGACAAAATTACTATTACAATTTGAACTACTTCAAAGAGTTCTCATCAAAAAATCCTCCACGTGCAGCAATGACAGCTTTGCAGATCCTTGGCATTCCAGCTGTCAGTTTGTCCAGATACTCAGGTGACATTTCACCCCACACTTCCTGTAGCACTTGTCATAGATGTGGCTGTCTTGTCGGGCACTTCTCACGCACCTTACAGTCTAGCTGATCCCACAAAAGCTCAATGGGGTTAAGATCCATAACACTCTTTTCCAATTATCTGTTGTCCAATGTCTGTGTTTCTTTGCCCACTCTAACCTTTTCTTTTTGTTTTTCTGTTTCAAAAGTGGCATTTTCTTTGCAATTCTTCCCATAAGGCCTGTACCCCTGAGTCTTCTCTTTACTGTTGTACATGAAACTGGTGTTGAGTGGGTAGAATTCAATGAAGCTGTCAGCTGAGGACATGTGAGGTGTCTATTTCTTAAACTAGAGACTCTGATGTACTTATCCTCTTGTTTAGTTGTACATCTGGGACTTCCACATCTCTTTCTGTCCTTGTTAGAGCCAGTTGTCCTTTGTCTTTGAAGACTGTAGTGTACACCTTTGTATGAAATCTTCGTTTTTTGGCAGTTTCAAGCATTGTATAGCCTTCATTCCTCCTAACAATAATTGACTGATGAAAGCTGTTTCTTTTTTGCCATTTTTGACCTAATATTGACCTTAAGACATGCCAGTCTATTGCAGACTGTGGCAACTCAAAAACAAACACAAAGACAATGTTAAGCTTCATTTAATGAACCAAATAGCTTTCAGCTGTGTCTGATATAATGGAAAGTGATTTTCTAATACCAAATTAGCAATTTAGCATGATTACTCTGTTGGAGTGATGGCTGCTGGAAATGGGGCCTGTCTAGATTTAATGAAAAATGACTTTTTTCAGATAGTGGTGGTGCTGTTTTTTACATCAGTAATGTCCTGACTATACTTTGTGATCAGTTGAATGCCACTTTGGTGAATTAAAGTACCAATTTCCTTCCGAAAGAGCAAAACCTGTATATATTAGGGATGGGCATTTTGGTAATTTTGTCTACTCGAGTACTCAGACTAATACTCGTCGAGTACTCGAGGGGCAATGACATATATACATAACTGTATATAACTGTACACTAATCAGCCACAACATTAAAACCACTGACAGGTGAAGTACATTTATAATCTCATTACAGTGGCACCCATTAAAGGGTGGGATATTTATATATATACCAGTCAGTTCTTGAATTTCATGTGTTGGAAGCAGGAAAAATAGGCAAGCGTAAGGATCTGAGCGACTTTGACGAGGGCCAAATTGTGATGGCAAGATGACTGGGTCAGAGCATCTCCAAAACAGCAGGTCTTGTGGGGTGTTCCCGGTATGCAGTGGTTAGTACAGTACCTAGCAAAAGTGGTCCAAGGAAGGACAACCGGTGAACAGGCAACAGGGCGTGAGCACCCAAGGCTCATTGATGTGCGTGGGGAGCAAAGGCTAGCCTGTCTGGTCCAATCCCATAGAAGAGCTACTGTACCACAAATTGCTGAAAAACTTATTGCTGGCCATGATAGAAAGGTGTCAGAACACACAGAGCATCGCAGCTTGCTGCGTATGGGGCTGCGTAGTCACAGACTGGTCAGAGTGCCCATGCTGACCCCTGTCCACCGCCAAAAGCACCTACAATAGGCATGTGAGCATCAGAACTGGACCATGGAACAATGGAAGAAGGTGGCCTGGTCTGAGTGTTTGGTAAAGCTGTCTGAAAACACATTTTTTTACATTTGTTTTGGTGAAGCTAATGGACAGAAATTACACACACACAATATCTGACACTGAGATACTTAACATTTTTAACAAAACTGACCATATAACAAGCAAATGTCCTTTCTGAAACGCTGTATGAACACTAAGTCAACTTTATAAGAACAGGGATCAAAGCCAAATAGATACAGACTTGGCTCAGTTCACACCCTTAGAAAAACCCCACAGGGTCAAGAGTGTGTGAACTTGGCAGGCGTGTACCACTGTCCTCAGTGTTATGAGACACAAGTACACCTCAAATGCAATCAAAAAAAAAAAAAAACAACCGCAAAGTAGCATAGTGTGCTGAAGCATTCGTACGCAGCTCTAGTAATTACAGCATCTGTTAAGAGCTCTATGGATTGTTTTTCATCTTCACATGGCCGCCACTCCTGAAAACCAATTACACTGGGTGGTGTGGGCTTCGTCTGGAGGGAGTGAATTTGCCGTGAGAAAAACGCAACATCACCAGACGCCCTGGAGTCCTATTTTTCTTTCTTGACAGAGTGAAACAATGGCATATTTTTTAGTTCCTTTCTGTTCACATGCAGTCCCTCAATTTCCATTCAATTTGTATAGTTATTTTTTTGTGACTGAGAGACTCCAAAGCCATTTTAATATATCATAAAACATACTTAAAGGGATAGTTCACCCAAATATTTTGTCATCATTTACTCACCGTTGTGTCATTCCATATGACATTTTTTTTCTGACTTTCAATGTATCTTTTTTATACAATGAAAGTAAAGTCTAGACATTCTGCCTAGAATCTCCTTTTGTGTTCCATGGAAGTAAGTCATGCAGGTTTTGAAAAAAAAAAAAAATTGAGGGTGAGTGAATGATGACACAATTTTAATTTTGGGGTAAACTTTCCCTTTAACATTGAAGTTTGTAAGGTTGATATTTCATGAATCTTATGAGTATTGATTATAAACAAAATTCCAACTTGATAACCAGCCTTCTGTTTGAAGTCCCCAGATATAAAACATAAATAAATGCAAGGAATTTGCACATGCTCAGATTATCTGATTGGTGAACACATCATAGAATTTAGCTCCTGATCTTTTTATTTATTTTTATTTATTTTGTGTTGTTTTGTTTTGTGTTTCTACAATGGGTTTTTGCCTGTCAATTTGACCACAAACAGAAACAACATTACTGTTTTGTTTTGCGTTTCTACAATGGGATTTTGCCTGTGTCAATTTGACCACAAACAGAAAGAACGTTACTGTTTTGTTTTGTGTTTTTTGTTTCTATAGTGGATTTTTGCCTGTGTCAGTTTGACCACAAACAGAAACAACACTATTGTTTTATTTTGTTTTGTATTATTTTGTTTTGTGTTTCTACAATGGGTTCCCTATCTGTCACTCACCCGACGTTGGTGTCGATGTAGTGACACTAGGGGTCACTCTTGGGAGCCCGAGACACCTCTGGTCTTTGATAAAAGGCCAATGAAAATTGGCGAGTGGTATTTGCATGCCACTCCCCCGAACATACGGGTATAAAAGGAGCTGGTATGCAACCACTCATTCAGATTTTCTCTTCGGAGCCGAACGGTCATGCTCATTGAGCTGAATACTACTGTTCATTCACCTGCTGGATCTGACGGCGCATTTCAGCGGCTTCTCCCTCCTCTGCACTGGTGCACTGCAGAGAACGCCCCTGGGCGCTTCGGCAGAAAAACTAGAGAGTATATTTTCTGAAAGAGCATTTTTCCCCTCTAAAAGAGTATATATTTCTCTAAAAGAGCGCACACACGGAACGTCTTTTTAAAGACGCGTCTTTTTAAAGATGCTTTTCCGATTGTGTGTTATTCCTGGTTGTGCTCGTTATCTCTCGCCTTCTAACGGTCACGATCACTGTCTTTCGTGTCTGGGCACTGCTCACGCGGAGACAGCGTTCGTGGATGGTCACATTCTCATTGCGAGAATGTGTCCATGGCAACGTTGCGGTCGCGGCTCGCCTTCGTAAGGAAGCGAGCCACCCCAGAGGCTCCCGCCTCGGTCCTTTTACCCACGGGTTTGAGGCCAGCGCGGCTAGCACTGGGGGCGATTTGGGGACCCCAATGGGACCGCCTCCGCCGGGTATCCCCCGCGGAACTCCCATTCCCCAGCACGCTCGTCTGCCCCGATCGGGCTTCCGGGTGAGTCCGCCGGCTCGTCTCACGGCGAGTTCGACCTCTTATTCGGAGCCCGCGAAAGTGATGAGCTCTCGAGCGCAGCATCGGAGAGCGGGCTCGTCCAGTCGGAAGCCTCGGCTGGGCTCCTCCCTTCGGGGTCGATCGCCCAGTCACAGGCTGACGCGGAGATGACGACATGCTTTCCCGGACAGCCGCGAGCGTCGGTTAGAGTGGATTTCACCACTCTTCCCTGAACCCTCGCGGCTCTGTGATTGGTTCCTGGGCTCGCGGCGCCGCTCAAAGCCACGCCCCGCCCCGTTCCTTTCTTCCCGGAAGTGCATGAAGAGCTGACAAGATCGCGGGAGGCACCTTTTACTGCCCGGTCCCGATCTTTTCAGCTTCCCCGCTCTCACTACCCTCGATGGTGGGGCGGCCAAGGGTTATTCGGCAATCCCCCGGTGGATAAAGGCGCTCGCGGTGCACCTATGCCCGCAGAGCGCCGCCACCTGGCGTGGGTGCCCAAAGCCCCCGTCCAAGGCCTGTAGGTTTACGTCGTCTCTGACGGTCAAAGCCTACGGCGCTGCTGGACAAGCCGCCTCCGCCCTGCACGCCATGGCTCTCCTGCAAGTCTGCCAAGGCGCTAAAGGAACTGCACGAGGGTAGTTCCGCCCCGGGATTGATGCAGGAACTGCGCTCGACGACCGACCTCGCTCTCCGAGCGACGGAGGTCACGGCACGGTCTCCCGGGCGGACGATGGCCACACTAGTGGTCCAGGAGCGCCACCTTTGGCTCAACCTGGTCGAGATGGGTGAGGCCAACAGGACACGATCCCTTGCTGCCCCCATTTTCCAGGCGGGCCTATTCGGCGACACTGTCGAGGACTTTGCCCAGCAGTTCTCGATGGTAGAGCAGTAGATGGATGCTAGCCGGCTTGTCCTGCCCCGGCATGGCTCAAGATCCCCCCATCTACTCATCGCCGAGGGCGTCCCCCTGCGGTGACTGCACCGGCTCCGCCGCAGCCCGCCCCTCCGGCCCGGCCCCGGCGTGGAGCCCACCGCAGGAAGCCGACGCCACCCGTCTCACAGCCGGCACCGAAGAACCCACGGAGGTCTTCGAAGCGCCCCTGAGACGGGCGACCCAGGGACAACGAAACCCGCTGCTCTGGAGCTGGTAAGCAGATCTTCTTTTTGTTACCTTTTGCATTTAATTGCGCTGCATGCCCAAGTGGCTGCAGTACTCAAGAGCTCCGCAAGAGTGGTTTCCTTGTTCCCTGGGTCACATATTCGGTGTGTACGGCTGGCATCACGACCACCATCCACCACTCCATTTGGCAGGTTGGCGCTCCAGCGGCGGTCTCCCGCCCTGAGCGCCCAGCTGTGGCACAAATCCGCCCCCGATGTGACAGTCTCCACGGGTCATGAGGACAGGCCTCTTCCTCCCCCGTCCCAGGCTGTTCCGGGGGTGGTCACAAGGAGCCAGGTAAGTGCTTCGATGTCCTCGGACTCAGCACGGCCACGATGGGGTGTGGCACCTCAAGCTCCGCCCCGCCGCGAGGCCCCACCCGCCGGTACATCCGATGACGTTGTCCCTTTGGTCCCCCTTGCGCGGAACTCGGGTGCATGGCTTGCGCTTTCCAGTCCGTCGCGAGGGCTGGTCCGGACCGTCCGACTCGGCTGCACGATTCACTTCGCTGGGCATCCGCCCAGGTCCAGCGGTGTCCACTTCACCTTGGTGAAAGATGGAAACGCTGCTACCTTGCGCGGAGATCGCTACCCTCCTACGGAAGGAAGCGATAGAACCTGTCCCTCCAGCCGAGATGAAGAGGGGGTTTTACAGCCCCTACTTCATTGTACCGAAAAAAGGCGGTGGGTTGCGGCCAATCTTGGACCTGCGAGTACTGAACCGGGCCTTACACAGACTCCCGTTCAAGATGCTGACGCAAAGACGCATTCTAGCGAGCGTCCGGCATCAAGATTGGTTCGCGGCGGTAGACCCGAAGGATGCGTACTTTCACGTCTCGATCCTTCCTCGACACAGACCCTTCCTGTGGTTTGCGTTTGAGGGTCAGGCGTATCGGTACAAGTCCTCCCTTTCGGCCTGTCCCTGTCTCCTCGCGTCTTTACGAAGATCGCAGAGGCTGCCCTTGCCCCGTTAAGGGAGGTGGGCATTCGCATTCTCAACTATCTCGACGACTGGCTAATCCTAGCTCACTCTCGAGACGGGTTACGCGCACACAGGGACCTGGTGCTCTCACACCTCAGCCGACTAGGGCTTCGGGTCAGCTGGGAGAAGAGCAAGCTCCTCCCGGTTCAGAGCATCTCTTTTCTCGGTTTGGAGTTGGACTCAGTCTCCTTGACGGCGCACCTTATGAACGAGCGCGCCCAGTCGGTGCTGGCCTGTTTGAAGGCGTTCAAACAGAAAACAGCGGTTCCACTGAAACATTTTCAGAGGCTCCTGGGGCATATGGCGTCCTCGGCGGTGGCCACTCCGCTCGGGTTGATGCATATGAGGCCGCTTCAGCACTGGCTCCAGACTCGAGTCCCGAGACGGGCATGGCGCCACGGGACACACCGCGTGGCCATTACGTCGGTCTGTCACCGTCTTTTCAGCCCTTGGACCGACCTCTCGTTTCCACGAGCAGGTGTTCCGCTAGAACTGGTCTCCAGGCGAGTCGTGGTCACGACAGACGCCTCCAAAATGGGCTGGGGCGCTGTTGGCAATGGGCACGCAGCTGCCGGCCTCTAGACGGGTCCGCAGCTGCGTTGGCACATCAACTGCCTCGAGTTACTGGCAATTCTGCTCGCCCTGCGGAGGTTCCGGCCGTTGATCCAGGGCAAGCACGTGCTAGTTCGGACAGACAGCACGGCAGCGGTAGCATATGTCAACCGCCAAGGCGGTCTGCGCTCCCGCTGTATGTCATAACTCGCCCGCCGTCTCCTCCAGCGGAGTTAGCAGCACCAAGTCGCTGCAAGCCACTCACATCCCGGGCAACCTCAACACTTCGGCGGACGCGCCGTAACAACAGGTTATCCTCAAGGGAGAGTGGAGACTCCACCTTCAGGTGGTCCAGCTGATTTGGAGTCGATTCAGTCAGGCACAGGTGCACCTGTTCGCCTCCCAAGAATCCTCCCACTGCCCGCTCTGGTACGCCCTCACCGAGGCCTTCCTCGGCATAGACGCGCTGGCACAGCTGGTCCCCTGGCATTCGCAAATATGCGTTTTCCCCAGTGAGCCTGCTCGCACAGACCCTGTGCAAGGTCAGGGAGGACGAGGAGAAGGTCGTCCTGGTAAGCACCCTACTGGCCCGCCCAGACGTGGTGCTCGGACCTCACGCTCCTCGTGACAGCTCCCCCGGGCAAATTCCCCTGAGAAAGGCCCTTCTTTCTCAGGGAAGGGGCACCATCCGGCACCCGCGCCCAGACCTCTGGAATCTCCATGTCTGGCCCCTGGACGGGACGCGGAAGACCTAAGCCGTCTCCCACCTGCGGTGGTAGACACATTCACTCAGGCTAGGGCTCCCTCTACGAGGCGCCTGTATGCCTTTAAGTGGTGTCTGTTTGCTAAGTGGTGTTCTTCCCATCAGGAAGACCCCCAGAGGTGCGCAGTCAGATCAGTGCTTTCCTTCCTGCAAGAGAGGTTGGAAGGGAGGCTGTCCCCTTCCACCTTGAAGGTGTACGTTGCTGCCATAGCAGCACACCATGACGCAGTCGACGGTGAGTCCTTAGGGAAGCATGATCTGATCATCAGGTTCCTAAGAGGCGCCAGGAGGCTGAATCCCTCCAGGCCACGCCTTGTTCCCTCATCGGACCTCTGTAGTTTTTCAGGGTCTACAGAGAGCCCCCTTTGAGTTTTGCAGTCAGCCGGGCTTAAGGCACTCTCCTTGAAGACTGCCCTCCTGACTGCGCTCACTTCCATCAAGAGGGTAGGTGACCTGCAAGCGTTCTCTGTCAGCGAAACGTGCCTGGAGTTCGGTCCGGGCTATTCTCACGTGATCCTGAGACCCCCGACCGGGCTATGTGCCCAAGGTTCCCACCACTCCTTTTAGAGACCAGGTGGTGAACCTGCAAGCGCTGCCCCAGGAGGAGGCAGACCCAGCCCTGGCGTTGCTGTGTCCGGTGCGCGCTTTGCGCATCTATTTGGATCGCACGCAGAGCTTTAGACTCTCTGAGCAGCTCTTTGTCTGCTTCGGTGCACAGCGGAAAGGAAGTGCTGTCTCCAAGCAGAGGATCGCCCACTGGCTCATTGACGCCATAACTATGGCATGTCTCGCCCAAAACATGCCGCCCCCGGTAGGGCTACGAGCCCATTCTACTCGTGGTGTAGCGGCTTCTTGGGCCCTGGCCAGAGGTGCCTCTCTAACAGACATTGCAGAGCAGCGGGCTGGGCAACACCCAACACCTTTGCAAGGTTCTACAACCTCCGGGTGGAACCGGTTTCGTCCCAGGTATTGGCACGCAACACAAGCGGATAAGCCCGGGATAGCCGGCCGGGTGTATCGCTTGCACATAGCGCCTTCCACCTCCTTTTGAGCTGAAGACGTGCGCTGTTAATTCCCAGTAGTGTTCACAAAGGTTGTTCCCTGGTTGACTTCCTCCGAGCCCTGTGGCAGTCGAGTTTTCGGAGAGACTCGCTGCCGGCCCAGTACACGCGCTAACTAAGAGCCCGGTTCTGGGGTAGGTGCTCCGCATGTGGCGGTTCCCTGTAAGGCTAACCCCATGCGATCTATATCTTCCGCTAGTTCGTTTCCCTACTGACAAACTGCGTCTTCCTTGGGCAGAGCCCCTCAGTCTCCATGTTGTAGTAACTCCTCCCCCATTGGGTAGGATCTACCTTGAAGGCTCTCCACATGGTTGGAAAGACCATGTGATGTATTCTTCCACTTAAATATCACCCCCTCTCTTGGGGCGAGGTGTGGTCTCCGCGGTGTCCTCCCCTTGGGAGGGACACCCCCGACTAGACCTGGCGGCCCAGTCGGATAATCCCCCTTCTTTTTTAGGGAGTGGAAAAAGAGAAGGGGAAAGAGGCCATGACTGGGTTAAGCCTGTCTCTATCTCTGGGTAGTCGACTTGTCCCCAAAAAGGGCCGTTCGACACTCATAACTGTGTTGGGGGAGGTTACGTGTCGACCTGGTGTGCTGGCTATGAGGCACACAGCAAGTCTGCCCACCACACACCGCCAGTTCACGTAACACAGTTCAGCCTTGTGGCGTTTTGTATAGGGACCCCTAGTGTCACTACATCGACACCAACGTCGAGTGAGTGACAGATAGGGAACGTCATGGTTACTGGTGTAACCTCCGTTCCCTGATGGAGGGAACGAGACGTTGGTCCCTCCTGCCACAACGCTGAACTACCCGCTGAAATGGCCGGACCTTATATCGGCTCCTCAGCGTAAAACCTGAATGAGTGGTTGCATACCAGCTCCTTTTATACCCGTATGTTCGGGGGAGTGGCATGCAAATACCACTCGCCAATTTTCATTGGCCTTTTATCAAAGACCAGAGGTGTCTCGGGCTCCCAAGAGTGACCCCTAGTGTCACTACATCGACACCAACGTCTCGTTCCCTCCATCAGGGAACGGAGGTTACACCAGTAACCATGACGTTTTAGCCTGTGTCAATTTGACCACAAACAGAAACAACGTTACTCTTTTGTTATGTTTTGTTTTGTTTTGTGTTTGTACAGTGGATTTTTGCCTGTGTCAATTTGACCACAAACAGCAACAACGCTATTGTTTTATTTGTTTTGTATTGTTTTATTTTGTGTTTCTACAATTATTTTTTTCCTGTGTCAATTTGACCACAAACAGCAATAATGTTATTGTTTTATTTGGTTTTGTATTATTTTGTTTTGTGTTTCTACAATGGGTTTTTGCCTGTGTCAATTTGACTACAAACAGAAACAATGTTACTGTTTTGCTTTGTTTTTTGTTTTGTTTTGTGCTTCTACAATGGGTTTTTACCTGTGTCAGTTTGACCAAAAACAGAAGTAATGTTACTATTTTGGTTTGTTTTGTGTTGTTTTTTGTTTCTACAATGTGTTTTGCCTGTGTCAATTTGACCACAAAACAGAAACGAAGTTGGTGTTTTATTTTGTTTGTATTGTTTTGTTTTGTGTTTTCTACACTGGGTTTTTGCCTGTGTTAATTTGACCACAAAACAGAAACAATGTTACTGTTTTGTTTTGTTTTGTATTGTTTTGTGTTTCTACAATGATTTTTTTTTCCTGTGTCAATTTGACCACAAAAAAAAAAAAAAGAAAAAAAAAAAAAGAAAAAAAAAAACTGTTTTGTTTTCAGTGGGTTTTTGCCTGTTATGTGACCCCAAACATAAATTAGACTTTTTTGAATAACAGTCATATATCTGAAAAGTGCCAGCTTATTTTGTGGTACAACAGAAGGTTAAAAGTCCAATAATATCTGTTTTCTGGGTTTTTGTTAGTTCAGAGGAACATATTTAAATTACTGTAAGAAAAAACAAGAGGTTCACTGGGGTTTCTGGAACCCAAAACATATAGACAGGAAAGTCAATCTAAACAGAACATGTGGGTTAAATAATTTGCATAAACATGCAATTATGGACAGTGAACTGTATTTTATTAAAATATATAGCACAATAAGCCCCTCAATGGCATGTTTGATGATTAGCTCACTATGCAGTGATGCAAAACCAAAACAAAAACCCACACTCTGTTTTGAAACCCTTCTCATTGTTTAATCAGCAGCATATTAGTCAACTTTTATGCAACAGATTACGAGAGCAGATAATACAGTGTAATTCAGATGATAGGGAAGCAGGCAGTGAAATTACTGTTCATTATTGCAGCGCTGGGCTTTATTAAGGTTTCTGTGAACAGGCCAGATAGAAATGTTGTTTCCTTGCGACACCAGACACCTTATCAGAGCCAAATAACCACCCGTTCATTTATACATTCTTGCTTCTTAATGAAATTCTATTGAACAGACAGATAAATGAGAGGAGGCCCCATTAACTGGTGATTAATTGATCTCATTTGTGGCGAGCACAACACTCCCCTCTTTTCCCTCTGACCCCAATCTTTGATTGTCCTTCGGTATCGGAAGGATGACTTTGAGGTTTGTTGCCCCCCCCACCCCTTCCTGCCTTCGTATTTCCTCAGCTCTGACTCATATGTTTCTGAGAAACATATAAGTGGATTTGCGCTTATAAAAATTGAGGAAAGAGAAGGGAACAAGGATAGATTTACATTGCGGAAAGTGTAGGGCTTTATTTTCTTGGAGCACTGCCTGATCAGCTTTGTAACTCAGAGCTTGAACCCTTCGTTTTTCTATTTTTGCATTTCCTTTAACCCACCGTGTCTAATTATGGTGGCATTTTTTAATTAAAAATCAGGGATGTGTAGTTGTTTGTGAGGAAAATTTTTATCCGTTTCTTCCTTAGCTTCTCTCAGATGTTATCTTCCATCTATATGGCTAATGAGAAGAACCTGCTTGAGGACAGGTATTTTTTATATTTGTCCTTCTCCGAGTGGCTTTCTGAGAGTTTGCGATTAGCAATCAGAGCGGCGTGTTTGCTCGCTTTTGAAGCTCCAGGACGTTAGCCATCCTGGAAGAGGAACGATAAGGAGATGGGATTCCACAGTTTGAGATCTTCCATCATGTAACAAAGCTGCCTCGTTCCTAAATGTTTCTGGTCAGGAATCGTAAACATATTAATTCCTGAGAACTTTTGAAAGTTATCTCGTCCTTTGATGTGCTTATGTTAAAAAGAACTGGAATGAAACTTTGGTGCTGTTAATAAATAGTGACAATAAAGATACATAAGTGAAATGTCTAATGTTTAGTTAAGGGGCTTTCACACAGGACTTGTTCTAGCATCCCGTTTGTGCGATTGTCTAATTGTTGGCCAATGTACACAAATACTTTAGATGGATGTCTTTGGTTGATTTTTTTTCCTGAGAGTTTTTAAGACACTGTCAAGATAAAAAAACAAAAACAAAAAAAAAACTGTTTAACTTTTAAAATGCATTTCGAGACCTTTGCATTTTGTTCCATTCCATTGCACTATGACTAGCTGTTTTTGAACACAAGAACAGATTGTGCACAAAACGCCTCTTCACGTGTAGCCGGCAGTATCCAAGTAGTTATAGTTAATATGCAGAGAATCATGCTTGTTATAATAATAATAATAATAATAATAATAATAATAATTCTATCAGGAAGACTCGCAGACTTGAGTGAAATTTAAGATAACATTTATTTGATGAATATAAAACAGAAATGTAATGTCTCTCTTTGGCGTAAGCCCCGTCTGGCGGTCCAAAGAAGTTGTGCTCCAAACCATCATATCCTGCCGGAGATAGAAGGCAGGGGCGAGGAGCCTACCCCCGTGCAGGAAGGGACTCAACTGGTGGCGGTGGGGTGGTGGAGGTTTTCGTGTTAGCACACTGAAACAACAATGTGATAGATTGTGAGTAAATTTATAAAGCAATGGCTTACAGATGATTGGCTAGGAGTTACCTAGCTAATGGTGCGATGATGTACAGCTGCTAGTCTTCCTGCTAGAACTACGCTGTGCTTACATTAATAAATAAAACTTTAATTTGTATTATTAATAAGCCAATAATACAAAATTTATAATATAATAAATTGTTTATGTAACACTTTATAGGCATTTCTCAAGATATAAAAATGTAAGAAAATTAAATAAACACTATATAACCTCCTCAGACCCGAACGTGACTGCTGTGTGCATTTTCCATTTCCCTCTTTGATTTGTAACTAGTAGCACTTAATAAACATGCAAAAAATGGCAATATATGTGGACAGTGGGACTAAGTTGTGAAATTTCAAATAATACCAAGCCATAAAAATTCAGATTTGTTTTTAAAGAAGTTTTTAATTTTATTTCCAGGAATGTTGGTTATTCATGTTTTGAAGACGTTACAGACGTTACATCAGAAATTAGCATAATTAATTCTGATACAAAGTAATGGACAGGATCATCCAATCAATGCCAACCACGTTAAAATAAATTTTTTATAAATGTTAATAAATAAAATTTTACATTACAAATTCTTAATCTTTGTACTGATTACCATTGTCCCATGTCTGCCAAACATGTTGAGTGGTCCAAACATCATCTGCAGACTGAAACTACACTTTTGGTCAGATTTTAGGAATGAATGCACTTTGCTGCATAGAAAGATTTAGGGTGGTCCCTTGCTCCCTGTTTAGTGAATGACTTAACCTACAGTGTGCTGTCTGTCTGTACTGGTCTCAGAACAGTTCGAAATGCACCTTATTTTATCCTAATTCCATATAAAGCCTCTGAAAGCAACATTTTTCAGATTTTGGATGAACCCATTGATTCTCAATGTGATAATGCACAGTGAATATAGGATTTCTAAGGAAAAAATTTGCTGAAGTACACATTAGTGTACATTATGTTTAGCAACGTGGTGTTTTGTGGTAAATTGCTCAAATTTTTAAAATGGCATTAACTAGAAACACTAATCTTTTAAGTCAAACAGGTTTTAATGTAAAAACGTAATTACGCTTCTTACCAGAAGTAGTTTTGTTGGCATTTCTCCTAAAAACAAACACCGCTGTGGTTGGAGCCATGTTGTTTTGTCACATTACTACGTATGTCGAAAGTTTAACCCTTTACTAATAGCACAGAGTCTTCTGAACTAAGATCAGTCGGTTTAAATGAATTTATATGAATTCACTGTGTATAGCGAAGCCAAAATACAGCATCCACGCATGTGTACACGGGGTCTCACGAGGATAAACATGTATTTTAAGAGAATAATAATACGTATAATTATCCCAAAATTTTAAAAATAAAGCTATCAAGTAAAGGCTTTTCTGAAATAATATGTTTTTATCCACCATCACTGTTTTTAATAATTGCATGCATAATTAACCACCAAACCTAACAAAACAAGCAAACTACAACAAGAAAATCAAGTTAGGGATGTGGCCTAGTGATTGGCACATGTTCTTTAACCCACTGATGCTCTCATGTGGGAAATGAAGGTTGAATCTGGCTTGCAGCTTTTACAATTGTGTATTTTTGTTGTTTTCAAACAAGTTTCAAACACTTTTCCCATTCACCATTGGTTGGACAAACAAGTGTTCCCACCAAAAACTCATGCTGTTGGCTAAGTCAATGTTGTTTGTTGCAATAGTGTTTGGTGCCACAAATAGGGCAGACATCACACACCTTTCAGCTTGTATGTGAATGTTTTGGTGCATTTCTCTGTATGGGCTGAGTTGGTAGAAACAATCCCATGACATTGTAACAGCTGAGCCCTCTCATTTGGGGCCATTTGGCAGGGCATCAAGAGCACCAGGTGCGGCCTTTGCAACCTGTTCTTTGAAGCGGGCATGCGTGGACGTCCGACCTGGAAAAACCTCTTCTGTCAATGAGAACAAGGGCTATACACAGCATGTGCTGCACATGTGGCTCTTAATTTTAGCTCGTATATCTTTGAGTTTGCGAGTATACAGTATGTGTGTGTTTTATAGACTGTGAGAAATGACTGCAATCTCAGGATGGAATTGCTGAAAAAGTGAGAAATGGTGGCTTAACAGCTGTTATGAAGGAGCTGTTCCGTTTTTCACTCAAGATAGGTTTGTTTCGGAGATTAATTCTTTCAAGTTCCATCTAGAGTAGAGCATACTCTGCTTTCACAAAGTGTTACATATCTCTAGAACTGCCCGGCCTGCAGAGACGTTCCCTCACTAAAACATCATATCTGTGTGCTACAGAAATTGTTTGCATTGAAATACATTTTCACCCCAAAATATTGGACTTGACACTGTAAAATAAGAGCACACTTTCATTTATGCATTTGTCAGATGGTTTTATTCAATGAGACTGATGATAACATTATACATATACATTTTTTTTTCAGTTTTGTGTGGAAATTGAACCCATGACATTGGTATTGCTAATGGAATGCTCTACCAGTTGAGCTACAGGAACAATTAGTATGGCATAGTGGCCAAAATTCATAGCTGGTAACCAGGGGCCAGATTAGAGAAACATTTCTCATAACTACCATTTTCTTCTTAATTTCTAACTTCAGAAAAAAAGTTAAGAATATTTTGTATTCCCGAAAAAAACTTCCCAAAGTTCTTATCTCTTTTTTTTTTATATCGTTCTTAAGAAAAAACTTCCCAAAAAAATCCCAAAAGGTGTGATGTTTAATATGGCTGCAACTAACAATTATTTTGATAATCGATTAATCTAACGATTATTAGAACAATTATTCGACTATTCTGCAATTATTGCAACGATTAATCATTAGCTCTTAACCGATTATTCAGCTTGTGCCCCAACTTAAAAGGTTGTATTAAATGTGCTTACTAACAAAATCATCTTTTAAAAATACCTCTAAATGACATTCACTGAATTAAAGTGAAAAATACTTTTTATTAAGTTTAATTCAGTAAAGAAATTCACTGCAAAAAATCCTATTGTTATCAAGTGTTTTTGTCTTGTTTTCCATTTTAAATTGTCTAAAAATCCTTAAAACAAGATACATTTACTTGAGAAGCAACATATATAATATTTAGACTTGCTTTAAGCGAATGTATCTTAAATATATGTATTTTGTATATGTGTATTTTTTCACTTGGTAATACTTCTGCGATTTAAAGGCAAAATATACTTATATTCAAGATCTATTCTCTAAAAGCAAGTCTAAATATCTTATATGCTGCTTCTCAGGTGAATGCATCTTTTTTTAAATATTTGTATTTTAAATATTATATTCAACATTCTCAGATAACAATTTTTTCTTCTGCAGTATAGCTGCTAAAGAAAATGTACATTGTTTTAAAAGGAGTTTTAGATATTTATACTGGAATACATGCCGAAACAAAAACAAATAAAAAACGTATTTTGTTGCAGTGTATAATGGGGTGAAGACTACCCTCTCTCACCTTTCTGTTCACTTCAATCAATCTTTAACTCACAAAAAAACAAACTCTCTTATTAATAAAGCTGTGTATTGCCAATTTTCTTCACGATAAGAAATGCATAGTGACACATATATTATGATTCAATAAGTCACGAGCCATCACGTTATAATCTAGCTGCATTAAGCGTGCGCACTCGAGAGATGAGTGTCCTTGCGACAGAGTGTGCCTCAGCCGGGTGCAGTTTCAATCTCTCCCCCTCAATCTCTCCGGGACATTTGTGCAACTCATAGAAGAGGCACTGACTGCACAGAGAAATGCCAGTTTCGGAGTTTGTAGTTATTTACATCATCTGCTTCTGTATTATTTGAACTTTAATAAAGCTATAATGCATTAAATATAACTTTATTTAAGATGTAACGCCAGGGTGTTTCCTTTAAAGACGCTCGACACTTACGTTTTGCTCCAGCTCCACTTATTCCACAACGAGAGTGCTTCTGTATTTACTTATTTGGTATTTTTGCATTATAATTCCCTCATACTTTGCGATCTACATCACCTGAAGCTGTTTGGAAAGTTTAGAGTGCATCTGGACTGTGAGCTGTGTAATTCTTCTTCTCCTCAGTCAAACGCGAGCTGCTCTCATATGTTATCATTAGAGTTTAATGCGATCTCATGTTACGTTAGATGGCATCAAACGACTATTCGACAACGAAAATTTTTGTTGACAGATTTTTACTGTCGACGTTGTCGATAACGTCGACTAATTGTTTCAGCCCTAATGTTTAATGAATTTACTGGGTTGTTTTAAATGTGAATCGTTCTATCATGTTGAGTCTGTTCATATAGAAATGTGATTTTAGACCAAAACACATTTTTGACTGCTTTGAGTTTTATGTTATTTTTATTTTCAGCTTTTAAACCATATAAATGTTATCTCAAAATTAAAACAATAAATGTTATTTTGTAGCTTCATAATGTGATGACCAAACATGCTAGAAATATAATAATTATAGCATTAGAAAGCTGAGACTAATGCAGCTGAGAGATCCTGTAATTTTATTCTTAAGAAAAAAGTAAAATAAAATTTAAGAATTGCACATTCTTACACATTCTTGTGATTTATCCTAAGGATGTTCTTATTTTTTTTCTTGAGAACATTTTCGTGGATCTGGCCCCAGGGGTTAAATTGGGCCAGTCCTAAAGATGTAAAAGGCAGCAGGCAGGAAAAAAATAAAGTAAATTTCACACCTTTAAAAGAAAAGTTCACCCCAAAATGTACTGTCATGTTGTTCCAAACCCGTATGACTTTCTTATGCAGAACACAATATAAATTTTTTTATTGATAGGGACCTACAGTATCAGTTGATAGGAATTCACTTTAAAGCTTAAAAAGGACCCAAAAGTATCATAATAGTAGTCCACACGGTTTTTGCTTTTTATTTAAACGATGTTGAGAAACTCAAAATTTAAGTGATTTTTTTAGTTAAAAAAAATCGTAACTTCCATTGCGCGTTCATGAGAGAAGCTCATTCAAAGTGGCTCGCAACATGTTGATTTCCCGTGTGACCATATTGATTTATACAAACCAGCCTGGACAGGTATTTATGCTGGTCAAAGCTAGTCTTTCAGTAGGGTGTCCATTTGAACGAGTTTTCCTTGGCCGAGCTTGGGTATAAGTGGCTATCTCAAAGGTAAATAGCAACAAAGACAGGTTATAATATCAGTAATACTCTAGTGTCTGAGTCAAACGCACTTCTCAACAACATTGAAATTGAATCTCTAAACTTCTGTTGGCCAGACAGGTCTTTAACTACTAGGCTATAGCTACTCACCATTTTGTTTCCCTTATCTTTTGTGCATCTGAAATGCCAGTGGTGATTTGAAAATGTATACAGCTACTGCTGTAGCTGTTCTGCCAATGAACAATTTATATTCCTGTTTACTGGCATGTCATGTGACAACATATGTTTATCAGTGCCTGAAGCAACATCTGATCTGACATAAAACATGATGTGAGGAACTGAAGGTGGTTGTGACAGAACCTGACAAGCTCTGGAAAGCAGTAGTCAGCTGCTAGGCCTGCCAAAAACACAGATCCCAACTGTCATATGGCAAACAAGTTTCCTTTGTTTTTACAGAAGGTGTCACATTCATCTCAAGCTTACATGGTATTTGATTTAAATTGATTTTTAATCTCCTAATCATAAAGGAATGTTTGATTTTGAAGCAAAGACATTTACTTTTAGGAGAAAATGAGAAGATTTTATCTTTAGCAGTTCAGAGGCTTTAGAGAATAATTTAAAGTATAGTCTGTCAGAATCAGGTACTCACTTCCTGTGACTTTGAGGTTTTAGTCCCTAAAAGACTGAATAGGCGAAACTGCTACGCTCAATATGGTGGCTATAGGAAAGGAAGTCCTGGCATTCAGTTAAAAAAGCCAATCGCATTTTTGGTAAACATCTCTTTGCTCTGTATGTATATTTAACATGTATGCGTATTAGTTGGACCAAGCTGGAAAAAAATCTGTTTTTAGCTAACGTTCATAACACCATACCTGCTGAAAACAACAACAACAACAGCTTAAGCCAGTTTAAGGTGGTTAGCTGGTCTCCCAGCTTGGCCAAGCTGCTCTGTTTTGATGGGTTTAGAGGGCTTTGGGGCACTTGCCAGCTTGGCCAGCCTGGAAGACCAGCTAAACCATGGTGAGCGAACTAAGACCAGCAAACATCCTCAGTCTGTTTTGTTCGTTTTTCAGCAGGAATGGTTGTTAGGTCTTATTGGTGATTTAACTTTAAAATTCAACCTTAGCCAACAGTTATGGAAACAAGAAAACTTGTGAGCAGATGTTGCCCTAGAAAAAATCTTCTATCTATCTGTCACTCTGAAGGACTGACTTGTAAATTTTCCTTCATAGTCCATTTTTATATGTTATACTTGTTTTCATTTTATTAGAACTAGGGCTACATTCAGTGGGTAAATAATAGATTTTTAACTCTCCAAGTTCAGTGGTGAATGTTCTTACCTGTAAATCAACCACAGCACTCAGACAAGATTTTTAAACTTTGCAGGTTACGTGCGGCTTTAATAGGAAATAACCGTCCGGTCGAAAAATTTGAAAAAGTGCATATATGCATGCACAAGTTCACGGAACTTTTTCCAGTGCGCCTGATATCAACATAAAGTGATACAGATGAGAAGCACACAAATCTGAAGCTCAGTTAAAGGTACTCCATTAAAAAAAAATTTGCTCTTTATTTTTTTTGGTCCTTATACATTTTTTGCACTTTATTATCATGCAGTAACACTGACGTAATGACTGATGTATGCAGTCAAGAAATAAGAGATCCTCTCCTCGAAATTTGAACACAATTGGTCAAAAGAGATGCATTTTACCAGGTACAGTAGAGCGATGGGGCCTGTCCACTTGTGATCGGATTGCCTGAAATACATCTTTAATACCAGGCAATAAGCAGGGTGTCACGGCTCCAGTGAGTTTGTCGGTTTATTCTGTGTGTTTTGTTATTTTCTCTCCCTCATGTCTTGCAGGCGAAGCCAGCATGCATGATCAGTGTTTCCATGGGAACATTGATTGTTCCCAGGGGAACACTGATCAGCGTGCTAGCAACACCTGGCTCTCCACTAATTCACTCCCTACTTAAACCCTTTGTGTTCTTAGTATCCTTGCTGGATTGTTGTTTGATGTGAAGTAACTTACCTCACTCTTTCTGCCTAGTTGGTCCTGTCTCGTGTATCTGTTTGGTTGCCCGTCTCTGCCTGCATGTTGTGAGTGTGGTTTCCTTCCAGCTGGCTGTACGCTTGTTCTCTGTGCTCACAGATCTTCAGTGGAGGATTCCTCATCTCTGCCCACATGTCGGGAAAGTGACTGCCTTCAAATCTGCTGGGCGTTGTTTACTGCACCTCATTACTCTTCAATGGAGGATTCCTCATCTCTGCCTGCATGTCAGGAAAGTGGTTGCCTTCCAATCTGCTGGGCGTTGTTCTCTGCACCTCACTACACTTCTATGGAGGATTCCTACAAATCTGCTCCTGACTTCCACAACGCACACACTCGTCTATGAACAAACTCTTCACGGATCTGCCTATTGTGCAGCTACGGCGCACAATCATCCCCAAAACATCTTCCCTCAACTGCAGCCAGTGCCAGGATCTCCAGTCTTCACCAGCACAGTTAAAGTTATTATTTATTGTTAATAAATCCTTTGAACTGTTCCTCTGCTGACAGAACAGTCTAGCCAAGTATGGACCCAGCAGAGGAATCTACTCTTCACTCTGCCCTCTCTCAACAGGGAGCCTTACTGGGACATCAGCAAGATCAAATCTCCGCATCTAACCGGGTTCTGGAGATGATGGCATTGCAGCTCGTAGAGCTCACCTCTGTTGTTCAACAACTCCGCCTACCTCCCGATGCTGTCCCTCTCAGGAAGCACCCTCACCGGCTCTGGCAGTTCCCCACATTTCTGGGTGTTCAAAGGCTCATATCCCTCCTCCATCCCTGTATTCAGGTGAGGCGGGATCCTGTAGCACATTCCTTTCACAATGTTCCCTGTTCCCATCGGAGACTATGAAGGTGGCGTGTGTCATCACATTCCTCACCGGAAGGGCCGGTGAATGGGGGACTGCCATGTGGGACAACAAACATCCTTGTTGCACCTCTTTTCACGCTTTCTCCACAGAGCTCCGCTGAGTTTTTGATCGCTCGGCTCAAGGTCGGGAGGTGGCGAGGGTCTTATCTGGACTGTCTCAAGGAGACCGATAAGTCTCAGATTATGCGATTGAGTTTCGCACCCTGGCTGTTTCTTGTGAGTGGAATGACCACACCATGTGGGACCGGTTTCTGCATAGGCTTTCCGACTACATCCAGAATGAAATCTGTCCTTGGATCTGCCCCCATGTTTCGATGATTTGGTTGATCTGGCTATCGGGGTCGATCAATGCCTGGCCCTACACAGTCGCCGCCAGCGACGCTGCTCTCCACCTCCTCGGGTGGCTGGCCATTCCCTCCATTCCTATACTTTGGTGAGGTCACCAGAATCATGCCCCGACACTGAGCCCATGCAAGTCGGGAGAACTCAGATTTCACATAAGCAGAAGCAGCGATGCCTCGTTAATGAACTATGCTTTCACTGTGCCCGGTCTGGCCACCTCTCTGCTTCCTGTCTGGTAAAAGACACTGCTCATCAGTAGGAAGGGGGTTACTGGTGAGTGCAACACCTTTGGACAAAGCCCCGGACTTCGAACACTTCTCCCGGCCCAGCTGCAGTATGGATCTACCTGTCACACTGTCTCAGCCCTGGTGGATACCAGAGCCAAAAGGGAACTTTTTGGACATCGACTTGGCTTCCAAATGGCTGCTTCCCATGGTCCAGTTGGATGAAACTATCACCGCCCATATCCTCAGTGGCACACCCCTGTCCATCATCACCCAGTCCATCAAGCCAGTCACTTTTGTCTCTGGTAATCATACGGGGCAGTTGTCCTTTTACCTGATCCAATCTCCATTGGCACCGGTAGTGTTGGGGCATCCTTGGTTGGTAATGCACAACCCACACATAGACTGGTCAACTAAAACTGTTCTTGCTTGGAGTCCTTACTGTTTGTCGCACTTTCTTAATTCTGCTGTCTCCCCTGTCCTGTCCAGTCAGGGGCTGAATGACATCATGGTGAAGAATCGCTATCCTTTGCCGTTGATGTCCTCAGCTTTCGAACTCTTGCAGGGAGCATCCGTCTTTACGAAGTTGGACCTACGCAATGCTTATCACCTTGTCCGAATTAGGAAGGGGGATGAGTGGAAGATGGCTTTTAACACCCATAGGGGGCACTTTGAATATTTGGTTATGCCTTTCCGATTGGTCAACGCCCCTGCCGTCTTCCAGGGGCTCGTAAAAGACGTGCTTAGAGACATGGGTTTTTTTCTTCCCTTTTTCTCCCCAAATTTGGAATGCCCAATTTCCAATGCGCTCTAGATCCTCGTGGTGGCATAGTGACTCGCCTCAATCTGTGTAGCGGAGGATGAATCTCAGTTGCCTCCATGTCTGAGACTGACAATCAACGCATCTTATCATGTGGTTTGTTGAGCATGTTACTGTGGAGACATAGCGTGTGTGGAGGCTTCACGCTATTCTCGCGGCATCCACGCACAACTCACCACGCACCCCACCGAGAGTGAACCACATTATAGCGACTACAAAGAGGTTACCCCATGTGACTCTACCCTCCCTAGCAACCGGGCCAATTTGGTTGCTTAGGAGACCTGGCTGGAGTCACTCATCACGCCCTGGATTCGAACTCATAACTCCAGGGGTGGTAGTCAACGTCAGTACTCGATGAGCTACCCTTGCCCCTGCTTAGAGACATGGTTGATTGTTTTGTGTTGATCTATTTGATGATGTTCTGATCTTCTCCCAGAATATCCAGGACCATGTTCAGCATGTCAGGCAGGTGCTTCAGTGACTACTAGAGAATTGGCTGTTCATCAAGTCAGATAAGTGCGATTTTTCATGAACAGTCGGTTACGTTCCTGGGGTTCATTGTTTCGTCCGAGGGAGTGTGCATGGACCCTGCTAAGGTCAGAACCATCTCCGATTGGCCAACCCCAGATTCTCGCAAGGCATTGCAGAGGTTTCTGGGGTTCGTGAACTTTTATCTGAGATTTATTAGAAATTACAGCCAGCTTGCTGTGCATCTGACAGATCTCACCTCCACCCGCACTGACTTTTGTTGGTTCCTGCGGGCTGAGGCCGCGTTTTCTAAACTAAAGGAGCAGTTTTCTACTGCACTCATTCTTGTATATCCTGACCCTGCAAGTCAGTTTGGAGTGGAGGTGGATGCGTCTGAGGATGGTGTTGGAGCAGTCCTGTCACAGCGCTCTTCCTCGGACATAAAGATGCATCCTTGTGCCTTTTTTTCACACCACTTAACACCAGCAGAACGGAACTACGACATCAGTAACTGAGAATTGCTGGCTGTCCGGCTGGCCTTGGGCGAGTGGTGTCATTGGTTAGAGGTTTCACGGGTACCTTTTGTGGTGTGGACTGATCATAAGAACCTAGAGTACATCCATAGCGCCAAATGCCTAAACTCTAGACAGGCTTGCTGGTCATTATTTTTCAATTGATTTAATTTTATCCTTTAATATCAACCGGGCTCTAAGAACGTCAAGCCCGACTCGTTGTCTCGATGTTTCGAAGTCGAGACCTCAAATGTTCCACTGGATAACAATCTACCCACCACTCGAGTGGTGGGCATGGTATCCTGGGAGGTGGAGGCTAAAGTCTGTGCTGCGCTATGTAACATGTGCCCAGCGGGTCGCTTATTTGTTCCGTGATCAGTTCAGACACACGTCCAACAATGGGGTCTCTCATCCAATGTTGCTTGTCATCCAGGGGCAACTCGCACCCAGATGCTCATTAGACAGTGTTTCTGGTGGCCATTGCTTGCGCAGGATGTACACTGGTTCATTGCTGCTTGCCCCATCTGTGCGACTAATAAGACCTCCTGTTACCCCCTGGCTGGGCTTCTCCAGCCACTGTCTGTCCCTTTGAGACCCTGGTCGCACATAGCCATGGATTTTGTAACTGGTCTCCCCCCTCCCATGGCAACACAGTCGTTTTGACTGTAGTGGGCTGGTTCTCAAAGGCAGCTCATTTAATTTTCCTCCCCAAATTACCCACAGAGAGGGAGACAGCGGTAGCAGTCATAAACCACGTCTTCTGCATTTATAGCCTCCCGGTCGTTGTAGTTTCTGACAGAGGCCCCCAATTTGTGTCACATTTCTGGATAGAATTCTGTCGAAAGCTTGGGGCTACAGTGAGCTTGTCCTCTGGGTTCCACCCCTTGACAAATGGGCAAGCGGAGCGGGCCAGTCAGGAACTGGAAAAGACCCTGCACTGTATGGCCTCCCATAACCCGTCTTCTTGGAGTGATCATTTAGTCTGGGTTGTGTACGGCCACAACTTCTTGCAGTCATCGTCTACGGGGTTAACGCCTTTCCAGTGTAGCCTCGGTTACCATCCAACTCCGTTTCCCATTCTAGAGCCCAATGTTCAGGTCCCGTCTGTACACGCGTTTATGCAGAGGTACCGACGCAACTGGAAAGCAACCAGAGAAGCCTTTATAGGGACTGGTGCTCATGTTAAGAGGTTGGTAGACCGGCACCGGTCTAAGCCCCCAGCTTATGTCTGTGGGCAGAAGGTTTGGTTGTCCTTTAAGGACATTCCACTCCAACTCCCTTCACGTAAGCTGGGTCCCAAGTTTATCGGGCCTTTTCCCATCACCAAGGTTATTAGTCTGATGGCGGTCCGTCTCAAATTACCACCTTACCTTAAACGCATCCATCCCGTTTTTCACGTTTCTAAGATAAATCTGGTTTTACATTCTAAATTTCATCCCATCACTCCCGTCCTGCCTCCGCATCTTGTTGAGGGCTCTCCTGCATACACGGTTAGGAGACTGATCAATGTCAGGTGGAGGGGCAGAGGGTTCCAGTACCTGGTAGACTGGGAGGGTTTGGACCTGAGGAGAGATGTTGGGTCCCGACTCGGAACATCCTGGACCGCTCCCTCATAGATCAGTTTCACCTCCGGAAAGGTAATTTTGCTGGGGATCTCCTTGTCTCTGCCCACTTGTCAGGAAAGGGATTGCCTTCCAATCTGCCGGGCATTGTTCTCTGCACCTCCCTACGCTTCTACGGAGGATTCCTATGAATCTGCTTCTGACTTCCACAATGCACACACTCGTCTACGAACACACTCTTCATGGATCTTCCCATTATGTGGCTACGGTGCACACTCATCCCCAAAATTCCTTCTCTTGACTGCAGCCGATGCCGGGATCTCCAGTCTTTGCCAGCACAGTTAAAGTTATCATTTATTGTTAATAAATCCTTTGAACTGTTCCTCTGCCCTTGGGTCTCTTTGTCTCGCTCTCTCTCTCTGACACAGGGCACACACACACACAGCGGGAGAGTAAGAGAGAGAGAGTGAAGTCAAAACTCATGCATTAGGTTAAAAGTGTTTTCTTGTTTCTTTTTTTATCTGTCAAAGTGATGGACAGCATTTGGAATTATCCGTCAATGTTTTATAAAATCAGTAAATGATGGAGAATTTTCAGGTAAACGTAACCCCGTGCATATGGTTTGGTTTTCAGTTTTTGACCCATTATTGAAAATGGGTAAAATGTAACAATTTACAGATAGAGCCACATTGAGAGCCCCATATCTCTAGGATTAAACCATATAGGGCCTCAAAAATGAAGATACCAAAAGGAAAGTTTGTTCTTAACGAAAATCTAAAAAGTTAAAGGGTGAATTTCTTTCAAAAATTAAAATTCTCCCATCATTTATTCACCCTCATGCAGATATGTATGACTTTCTTTCTTCTGCTGAACACAAACAAAGATTTTTAAAAGAATATCTCAGCTCTGTAGGTCTATACAATGCAAGTGAATGGTGACCTGAACAACAAAAGCTCCAAAAAGGAGATAAAATCAGCATAAAAGTCTTCTGAAGTGATCCAGCTGGTTTTGGGTGAGAATAGACCAAAATATAACTCAATTTTCAATATAAATCTTGACATCAGCAGTCTCCTTGGTGATCATTATTTCAAGCTCAATTACACTTCCTGTAGCACCAAGCACTATGAAGTGTATTCGAGCTTGAAATCATGATATTGCCTAGAGACTGCAATGGCAGGATGTACAGCGAAAAAGGAGTTATATTTTGGTCTGTTCACCCAAAACCAAATGGATTGCTTCAGAAGACATGGATTTAACCACTGGACTCTTTTAATCACTGGGTTACTTTTATGCCAAATTCATCTCTTTTTTGGAGTTCTGGTCACTATTCACTATTCGCATTGGATGGACCTACAGAGTTGAGATATTCTTCTAAAAAACGTTGTTTGTGTTCATTAAAAGAACGAAAGTCATACACATCTGGGAAGGCATGAAGGTGGGTCCTTACGGAAATAAAAAGGTACGTTTTTTTGTTCCTTGAGGAACAATACATATAAATGTGCCTTGTAATCTTTCTTTTAGAAATAGTATTAACTAAACCAACAATTTCAGCCAAGAAAGTTACAAAAATGTTGCTAGTTGTTAGCTGTGATAGAAGCTGAGTGAACTGTACTTACCTTAAAGTATATCATAATGATATTTAATGGGAAACATTGTAGTGCAGTACTTGATTTTATGTTTAGGATTTGATTGGATTATTTAAAATGGGCATTGCATATCAAAATGGAGCCAGGTTGTAAGGGAAAGACCTAAAATAAGAGTAATGCTTTGTGACAGAAGGGCTTGACATAATACAATATGTCAGTTACCTTGTGAAAAATGTGTTCCTTGCTGTAAATGTTTTTATTATACTCATTCTCATACAATTTACCAAAACAAAACAAACAACATCCAATAAGACTAAACAGAACAGAGTGGAAAATGATGTTCCCTTGCAATGGGAGGGGTCAATCAGCAGTTATTTTTTTAAATTAACTCCTCATAACATTATAAAGCCTGTGAACTGCCTTTTTATAGCCCATAATGTTATGCGCAGCCAGAGATCACCGAAAAATACAGTTTTACTGTATTTTGACATTGCTCTGATGGAGTGTCCTGCCAATATTTCATCTTATGAGTGTGGTTTTTGAAGGTGAGTTCAGGACATGTCCAGCCGTTTGAAGCATGTGCAATAATTCCTTACTATTATGATGTGATTTTGATTCCATTATGATCCCGTCTTGTTCCATTTTAAACTTCTTAACTCACTGTTGCGGTCAAAAAGAAACTCTTTTAATTATGACTAAATAGACCACTGATGTGCCCAAGTGCAAAGGCTGTAGCAAAGATCACACAGAGTCCTCAGTTTTATATCCTAAGACTGTTTCCTTTGTACTTTCACTCAATGTCCTCAGAGTGTCTCCACACATTAGTATCAAGCTAATGCTCCTTTATACTTTCCTAGAGAAGTATCATTTATCACACTGATCTTTAAGAAAAATCCATCACAAGATATTCAGTGTGTTAACTACAGTACATACACCTTCGACTGATTCTGTTGTTGCTGTAGTAAAAATGACCGATCCTTCACATACTCACATTCACACACTCCATAAACTCATTTAGGTCAATTCCTACCTTGATGTATTTCAGTTCACTAAGTGTTGTTAATCAGAGTCCACTTAATAAAACTGTCAAAGCGTACCAGTCAGAGATCTATTAAAAGAAGGGTTGTTTCTGAAGATACGGGAGAATCGTGACCGCTGTAGCCATATGCCCTGAGGGTCTGGATTCCAGGCTTTATAAATCAGGAATGTGAGATTAGTACATGCCCAGAGGGTGTCTGTGCGAGAGAGGACAATACTGTCTTCAGATAACCATACGGTCAGTTCACTCTGGTCTGGCTTCTACAGTGACCCAGTCTTTCCATACACACCTGCCAATATATCACTGCAGTTTCATTAAAAAATGTAAGGAGAGAAGAATGGCGGTTTTCCCTAACATTAAAATCAACATGAAATGGCTTTCGCAACACATTTTACTTCCATAATGTGACGTATTTCAGAGTAAAATGGGATATTCAATGAGAAAAAAAAATAAAATGTGCAGGACTCTATGACAGGTGGTTGTACGAGAGGAGTTGAAAAATAAGAGGGCTAGGTGACGTCAGCTGAAAAGGAAAGTAGTTTCAGAGGCACAACAAGCTATAACATTTTGATGAAATATCATAATGTTGAATAGTTCTCATATAAAGACCAGAACATCTATTTAGAAAGTTAATGGGGTAAATTTTGATTTCACGTTGACTTGCAAAGGTGCCATTTCGTGGAAAATTTAATTTTCCTCCATTTAAAAGTTTTACGTTTGATATACTATGAAGACATACTAACTTTCTAACTTTCAACTAGGCTGAAACTAAGCTGCAAAAATGGCTCATTTTGAAATCTGTGACTTCATGTTTGTTCGGCACATCTCTGATTGTTTGGTGAACTTTTTGAAATGTAATAAAAGCTTTGCAAAAAGGTTGCTATTGAAGGATGAGGCAACACTAACTATGCTGGACCCAATTGCAAACTGTAAATATGTTATCTCTCAATTTACATATGAAGAGGACATTTACATACAAGGTGCAGACATAATTTTGAATTTCAGAATTTTGAAAATGTATGATATGTTAGGAGTTGAGATGCTACCTGTTGTTACTAATTCGACCCCTTCACTACATGATTTTCCATAATTTTTCCATTTGCTGATTTCCATACAATAGCAGTTGATAGTGACGCACATTAAAGGAATATTCAGGGTTCAGTACAGTTTAAGCTCAGTCAACAGCATTTGTGGCATAATATTGATACCACAAATTTGTTCCGACTTGCTTTTAAAAAAAGCACTGGGTTACAGTGAGGCATTTACAATGGAAGTGAATGGTGCCAGTCCGACTTCATAACGCTGTAAACCCTGAAACCCTTAAACGATCATAAAAAATAAAATAAAAAAAACAGCTCAAATAAAACAATTTTTAAGAGAATAATTAATTTAAGTGCTTTTATAAAATTATATGGTTAACATTTTTTGCATTTAAACCCTCCAAAAATTGGTCCCATTGACTTCAATTGCAAGTGCCTTTGGATTGTTTATTTTTATATATAAATGCAGGTGCTGACTTAGATGATTTTGAGATAGCACATACCTCACAACTGCGGACGAAGGTACTTGTATCCTGCACCAGAGTGTTCCACCAGAACTGATTTTGAAGAAATTTGATGGTGGCCTGAATGCCAGGATGGCCAGAACACAGGGAAGAATGGACCCAGTGTATCACACGAGGTCGTAAGACCACTGGTACATAAATTCTGTGAGGAGGACAATCGTTTGGAGGTGAGTGTGCCGTATTGGCTCGTGAAATCTCCTCCATGATCTCCCATCGAACAGGAGCAACCATGACTTAGGAAGGAAGAATCGTCTCACTGGTACGATCCTCGTTGATCTTCTCGTGAATTTGAGAAAGTGCATCCGCTTTAATGCTCTTGGACCCAGGATGGTAAGAAATGCTGAAATCAAATCTTGTGAAAAATAATGCCCACCTAGCTTGGCGAGGGTTCAGTCTTTTGGCTGCATGGATGTATTCCAGGTTGCAGTGGTCTGTGAGAACTTGGAAGGGTTGTCTTGCTCCCTCTAACCAATGGCACCACTCCTTGAAGGCTGCCTTCATGGCCAATAATTCTTGATTGCCCACATCATAGTTCCGTTCTGCAGATGAGAGTTTGCGGGAAAAGAACGCACATGGAAATAACTTAGCTGGAAAGCCATGGCATTGAGAAAGTATTGCTCCTATACCTGTATCCGAAGCATCTACTTCTAACACAAAAGGTAGAGATGGATCGGGATGCTGAAGAATGGGAGCTGTAGTGAAATGTTTCTTTAATTCCTCGAAAGCCCTCTTGGCCTCTGCATTCCATTTTAGCTTCTTAGTAGATTTCCGGAGGATTGAAGTGAGAGGTGCTACTACAGAACTGAAATTTCTGATAAATAGTCTGTAAAAGTTGGAGAATCCTAGAAATCTTTGAAATTCTTTTACTGTAGTTGGTAGTGGCCAGACAAGAACGGCTTGGACTTTAGATTCCTTCATAGCTACCCTATCTGGACTAAGAATATAACCTAGAAAGGCGATGGTTGTCTTGTGGAACTCACACTTCTCTGCTTTGGCGTAGAGCTGATGCTGAATCAGACGTTGCAGTACCGCATGGACATGTTTGATGTGTTCCTCCAATGTTGATGAAAAAATCAAAATATCATCAATGTAGACAATGACCCACCTGTTTAGCATGTCTCTGAAGACCTCATTAACAAAAGCTTGGAATATTGAAGGACAGTTGGATAGCCCAAAGGGCATTACCTGGTACTCATTGTGTCCGGTACTGGTAGAGAACGCAGTTTTCCGCTCATCTCCCTCCTGGATGCAAATGAGGTTATAGGCGTTACGTAAATCTAGTTTGGTGTAGATCTTTGCTGAACGAAGCAATTCAAGAGTTGCGGGTACTAACGGAAGAGGGTATCGAAACTTGACTGTTATATCATTTAATCCAAGGTAATCAATACAGGGTCGAAGTCCTCCATCTTTTTTTTTTTTCACAAAGAAGAAGCCTGCGCTGACAGGGGAAGTGGATGGACGATGAAGCCTTTTGCTAATGACTCCTCAATGTACACTTCCATGGCCTTAGATTCTGGTTCTGAGAGAGGGTAGATGCATCCCCAAGGTGGAGTACTGCCAGGCAGAAGATCTATACCACAGTTCCAACGGTGAGGTGGAAGTTGAGTGGCCTTGATTTTGCTAAATGCCTCGGTGAGATCACTGTATTAATCAGGAAGTCCGGGAACTTCTTCAACAAAAGTGGATGTCACAGCGATGGTGTTGTTTTGTCTGGGTACAACAGTTCTTAGACAGTTTTGGAAGCAGTAATGAGACCAACTTTAAATTTGTCCCTCCCTCCAGGAAATTGCAGGATCATGCAAACGTAGCCAAGGTAAACCAAGGATCACTGGTGTCTTAGGAGAATGAATGACCAAGAACTGAATTTTTTCAACATGAAGCAATCCAACTTGTAGGATGAGAGGTTGCGTGATTTGTTGTACTTGGCCTATTCCCAGAGGGCGTCCATCTAATGCTGTGACATGTTAAGGGGGATCACAAAAGACAGTGGGTAAATGGTGGGCTTTCATCCAACTATGATCTATAAGATTACCAGCAGATCCAGAATCAACCAAAGCAGATAAGTGTATTTTTACATCATCCTTAAAAATGGTTATGGGAATTATAATTTGACTGTTGTGCAATAGTTGAGAACTGTTCACACTCACCGCCTCCTTTCTGGGGTTTTCAGGACGAATAGGACAGGTGGCGACGAAGTGACCAGACTGTCCACAATACAGGCAGAGCCTCATGTTGTAACGACGGGACCTCTCCTCCTAAGATAGTCATGTTTGACCTATTTGCATCGGCTCGTGGGAACTAGCGGAGGCTGAATGTGATGGCAGAGCGTGAAGCATCTTGACAGGATGACGTGACTTAATGAGGTTATCCAAACGAATGGCCAGGTTGATGTATTGATTAAGGTTTAATTCTTCATCTCTGCAAGCTAACCTTGACGGAACAGAAGTTTCAGCGTGTCATCCACCCAGTTTGTTTGCACTGCGAGAGTGCGAAATGTCAAGGCATAGTCGGCTGCTGAATCTCGTCCCTGCTTTAATTTTAATAACATCTCACCGGCATCTTTTCCTCCCTCGGTATGTTCAAACACCTCTCTGAATAATCTTTGAAAATGTGCAAAAGAGGAAAGGAGATCGGGTTCTCATTTCCACACCACTGTAGCCCAGTTTAGTGCTCGACCAGTTAGAGCAGACATAACAAAGGAAACCTTGGCCTCTTCTGTGGGGTAAAGATGTGGTTGTTGAGCTATAAATAGTTGACACTGCATAAGAAACCCATCACACTTGGCAGGTGAACCATCATATTTCTCTGGGAATGCAAGTCGTGGATTACCGCTGGGTAAAACTGGAACATTGAGGCTGGAAACATTGGGATTCGTTGGCGGTGAAAATGGTGGATTTGTTGGAGCTCGTAATGTCTTTACCAATTCCTCAGTGAGAGAGGTAAGTTTGCAGAGTTGTTGATGATATGAAGCAAGTAAAGCAGCCTGTGATTTACAACACTTGTAATTTGTGTATATCTGCTCGATCCATGTCTGGCGAAGTATTATGTAATGATGGAGCAGGAGTGGTATTAGGATCCATGTGCAAATTTATTGTAAACAACAGAGGATATATATATTAATAACAGTCCAGGGTAATAATCCAAAACAGTAGAAACATGCAGATGTCGGTACACCGGGAAATTAGTCCAAAGGGGTAAATAATCCAATATCGTAAAACAAATCACAAGGCCAAATAAACAGAATCCAAAACACAGCAGAGTCAAACACAGAAGATATAAGTTATGTAATAAACGCTCAGAATGCTTGCCAGGGCAGAACAATACTTCACACTGATCCTATAGCTTTCAGTGCTTATATAGTCCACAGGTGATTAAACTAAAGAGAAACAAATGTGACAGTTTTAGAATTCAGGTGAAGGAGTCCTCTGGTAATGTTCAGGAGAAGTGACTCGTTCCAAGGGTGTAACACTTTTATAACACTTTTGGGTGCTTTTTTAAGCGTTAAAATTAGTCACTATCAACTGCTATTGTATGGAAATCAGCTATCGTGACAGTAGATGAAAGTCATACATATTTGGAACAACACGAGGGTGAGTAAATAATGACAGAATTAAAGCTTTTGGATGAACTATCCCTTTAAGTGCCATTTTCAAGGGCACAATGTTTGATGGCTCATGAATTGCTCCTTCTGGGGTTTGAACCTTGATTAGCAGCCCAGGTATTTAAACACTAAACCACAGGCCCCCATTTGCTTTTTTAAAGGCCTAACGTGAACAAATATCTCAAAGCAAACCATTATTTAATTTGCAGAACTGTAATGGGATCACTAAATAATCCGCAAAGAATGTGATTTATGAAATACTGGAGCTATGTGGCCGCAATTTTTTTTTTTTCTCGATGATTCATGATTGTCTCTGTTCTCTGAAATGTTCTCTACCTGGAACATGGCAAACTGTCTGACAATTACAAGGCTGCGAGGCTGCAAAATGAAACGGAAAGCTTACATTTGAAAACAGAAAGATATGTGAGTGGAAATAGTAAGAACAAAGATAAGAAGGAAGAAAATGTACTATGCATTTCCTCGGCCCCATCTCTTGAGACATTATGGAAAAGAAACACAGACAATGAGATGTTCTTGAAGTTCAGAACAGTCTGTCTCTATGACTTTGCAGAGAGTCTAGTGATCTTTTTGATGTCTCGCCTACAAAAGAGCTCTTTGAGTGAGCAGAAAAGTATTGGAGAGGTACAGTAAAGCTTTACAGTTAGCGTTGGATTCTTGAGGCGTTTAACACTAATGGATAGAACATGACTGCTATAACCAAAGCTTTGACATATGCACAGCTGGAGATTAGCTTGTCCGAGAATACGTTTTGGAAAACCTTGAAAATTGACATAAAGAATTGAGTGGGTCAGAGTTAGCAAGAGACAGTATTACTTGTGTGATCGCCTGAGGTAAAAGCAACTTGTGGTGAAAATCTACAAACTCTGATTAAGTCATTAATTTTATCATTGGATAGTTATATATTTAAAAAAGATATTGCCATTTTAAGTAGCTTCAATGAATTTCAATGGTAGTAGCTTGTAGTGTGGCTAACTACTTTTTCAAAAGGGTAGCTTGGTCATAGCCTAAATACTTTAAATGATGTGTAGCTGGATTGGCTAACTACTGCTTAAAAGTAGCTTTCCTAACATTGCATATAAATCAATGCAATCTAGACCCTGACACGAGAGCTCAGAATGAGAGAAAAAGTAATAAAGATAGGGGTAGACGGGAAGGCCAATAAAACAAATCTAATAACTCATTGCTCGGTTTCTTCTTCTTGCTATAAAAATAAGATTGCTAGTGGGGGAACAGTTATCATTTTTTATGTGAATAAGACATCCGAGAGAGAAGCAGGGGAAAATAATTAAAAGTTTTCTTATCCTCTCTTTCTTCCGAGTGCCGGGACTCTGGGAAACGCCACTTCAGATGCCTGCTGTGTTGATACGTATGTCGTAAGCATTTATGAATCTAAATATTGGAACACTTCGAATGAAATGTGGTTATTCAGAACTGCCAAGAGTCAATGTCTTCAGCTGCCCACCATCCAAAAACTAAGATCTTTGTGGTATGTGTTTGTAGAATTTGCCTTTTCTTTTTTCCATGCCGCAACATAAAATTTTTGTAATTATCCTGGACCACAGCACTGGAGTGTGAAATGAAATCTGACAAAGTCTTATGTGGTGCACACAGATAAAAATGTGGGTGGCTGGCAAACAAATAACTCCAAACGAGTTGAAGACTGAGGGCGTCATATGTACGTGATTACATTTCTGATTGGCTGCGGTCATATCCTCGGCTCTTGGAAGAAGCCCTTCAGACATTAATTTACAGTATTTTGTTTTAGTCATAGTTTTTGATGTAGTGAATTCACATAAATGTCCTTTTAATTTAGTCAATACTTCTGTCATATTCATTAATTTCAGTCCATTTAACAAACTAAATGGCATCTAATTTTAGTCATGTGTAATATTAGTTGACGATTGTGCAAAATGACGAAACATGTCAAACTGTAACAGAAAACCTGACTTAAATATTTTAATTTTATAAACATTTATTCAAAATATATCAACATAATATTAACAAATTACAACAAGCTTACAACATGTGGAATCTGTCCTTGTCATAATAGCAGTGAGAATATTGATATTGTAATGTTGGGTTCATGGAATGGAAGAGAGGGGACGGAGTAGAATCTTTAAATCCTCTCATTAAATCGCTGGAGTGGAACTAACAATAAATCTTAACAATACTTTGCTAACTCAAACGTAACACTTCAAGGACTGACAAATGAAGAAAACTAAAGGGTATTTATACACAAGGAAACTGAGGGAATGGAAGGCAGGTGCGGATGAGCAGATAGAAGTGATTAGGGCAGTGAATTTTGGGAAACGTAGTGCAGGGAAAACTTCAAAATAAGAGTCCTTGAAAACATGAAGGCAGACTGTGACATTACTACAGGGCAGGGACTGGGTCCGGAGGCAGAACTGCTGGAGGAGGAGATTCTGGGGAAGCAGGTGGAGCCATGGAAGGGTACAGGCTGAGAGCGGGGATCGACCTCCGTGGTCGTGAGCATAGGCGGAGACTGGGGAGGAGTCGACCACCAGAGCTTGAAGAGGATGAGGCCCCCCCCCCCCCAAAAAAAATGTAGGGGAATTGTATGGGGAGGAGTTACCATGGAGACAGGGGCCATGGAAAGCGTTACCTTGGAAATGGAAGATATTGAGGGGTAATGGATGAAGAGTGTGGCTAGGACATATTCCAAGGAGGAAAGATTATCCACTTCCGGAAGAGCAGTGGGACGGTGGAAGTTCAAGCCCATTCCGTAGATGGCACAGAGGTAGGGGTCCGAGATAGAGGTGGAAGTGGCGAGTTGACAGAACTTGGTGTAATCCAGGAGATGAAGGTCTTGTCGAAATAAATGTATAAATAAACCAGTAAACTCCATGATACTGGTGAAAGAAGTGTGTGTGCCAAGTCCGTTTGTTGGTCAGTCCTTCTGTAACGTTGGTGTCTGGAGTAGAAGAGGAAAAGAGGAGACGCAGGAGTAGAATCTTTAAATCCTTTAATTACAATTGCTGAAGTGGAACAAACACTGGAGTAGAACACAACAAATCTTAACATAAGACTTCACTACCTCAAAATAACACTTCAAGGACTGACAAATGCTGAAGAAAACTAAAGGGTATTTATACTCAAAGAAACTAATGAGGGAATGAAAGGCAGGTGCGGATGATGATGAGCAGATAGAAATTATTAGGGCAATGAATTCTGGGAAACATAGTGCAGGGGAAAACTTCAAAATAAGAGTCCTTGAAGGCATGAGGAAGACAGACTGACAGATATAATATATTTTACTTTAATAAAATATATTTTATTTTAATATAATTTACTTCAATTATTTTATTATATCATTATACACATATAATATACATTATATACTGTGTGTATGTATATATATAAAATAAAATAATTTAAAATATTGAAGTAAATGATAATGAATATATACAGTATATATTATTTATTTACATTATATACACTACGTATACTATATTTATATATATATATATTGTGTGTATTAAATGAAATAATAAGATAATTATATCAAATATATTGAAGTAAAATAATTTTCTATGTTATAAACATAATCAATTCATTGTTAACATCTTGCATCTTATAATTCTTTTTTTCTCGTAATACTTTCATCAGTATGTGTATGTTTTCATTAAAACCCCTAAATTATCTTCATAATGCATATTTTTCATCATCGTTATTGTTCATGAAATCAGAAAACCCTTGGTCAGTGAACATTTTCGTCAGTAATTTTGTTGACGAGAAAAACACTTGTCAAGTACAGTACATAACAAAATGCAATTGTGAGCAAGAGGCTTGGTCTGAATTATTAAAACTGTAATTTTTATCTCTGTATTAATTATAAGAGTCTGATTATTCATTGGTGAGGCTCCACAAATCCACCATGAGTTTAATTCAGTTCTGCATTTAATTCTGGCCTTCTTGTTTCTAATTGCTCTCGCTGTTTTTTTCCCCCCACTTAACAAAATTTGCTGGAGAACTCGGAACGTTTAATTCACACATGCCATCAGTGGGTATTGTCTTGCTGCAATTAGACTGATGAGAGGATTTAGCCATTAGTGGGTTCATTATAGCACTTGCACACCGGCAACTCTACTAGAGCAATCAGAGAACGTGCTCCACACAATCTCTCCCTGTTTAACGCCGGCGGGTGTTAAACCCAAAAACTTATCACAGGCGTGATGGATTTTTGTTAAGCATCAGGTCGCCGGCTGCTCACGAGATGAATGGTAGATTGAAGGCACCAGGTTACTGTCACCAATTTGACAAGAATTAGAAGTTGATAATTTTTTTTTTTTTTTTTTTTTTTTTTGGCAATTAATAAAGTCTGACCAGCTTTAAAGTGACCCAAAGCCCTCTAAAACCAGCCAAAAGTCCAACCTTACCAGGCTGGTAGACCAGCCAAAACCAGCAAAACAGCCTAGGTTGGTTTAAGAGTTAGAGCACAACCATGGCCTCTAGAGGTAAAAACAAGAAAAAACAATCTCTGACTCTTTATGAAGGGTTTTTCTGACAGATGACTGTCAGATGGTGGATGCTTCACTCCAAAAAGGACAAAACACAAACAAACAAACAAACAAACAAACAAACAAACAAAAAAGTCATAATAGTAGTCCATACTACTTGTGCACTATACTTCAATCTTTGTATTATTAAAAGACCAAAATGTAAGTAGTTATTTACTGAAAGCTCATTTGCGGCCACATTTTTAAATGCCAATGGTGAATCAATAGGGTTTGGCATGCGACACATCTTAAAGGCCCCATTTTTTAATTGAACAACAGTGCAAATGTGATTTGTGAGATCTGTTGAAGGGAAGATTATCAGTGAATAAAAATTAATCTTGTTTATTGGATTTTTTATGGATTGTTACAACACAGAAATGCTGATTAAGAATAGCATTTTATGTAATTTAGAGAGTCAAAAATCCAGTAATTTAATCAAGGCAGTAAAGCACATTGTCAGCATGTAGCTTAAGACACACTTTTAGTTAATACACACCATAGAAACATAGTGCATGAGGGGCCGATTATTAATTTATTTATTAAGGCTGTACGTACATTGTCTGTGTATCGATATTCTCTTTGATTCAATGACTCTGACGTGTCCTGATTCACTCCTGAACACCACAGGAGCAGATAGTGAATGTCGACTCTTCAACACATGACCTATGAAAGGCCATCAGCCTATCTGAAGTGACAACTTGACAAGGTGCTACTTCCTGCGATCATCAACACCTCATAAAATAACATGAAGTACAATGCAGTAGAATAATACTGTGTAGGCTAATTCAGAAGTTTTCAAGATTTACAGGTATAGTTCACCCAAAAATTACAATTCTGTCAACATTCAATCACCATCATGTTGTTCCAAACCTGTAAGACTTTCTTTTTTCTATAGAACACAAAAGGTGAGTTTTTGAAGAATATCCTGGCCACTATATCCAGTATAATTGTAGTGAATTACGACTAAGCTTCAAAATGACAAAAATCACCATCAAACAGGCCCAAATTGCTTCCTTATGCTAAATTCCAAGTCTTTTGAAGCTATATGATAGCTTTGTGTGATGTACAGATGAAATTTAAGTCTTTATTCCCTGGTAATCCAACATTGAATTGTTAAGCACCGTTTTAGTCCGATTCGTGAACTGGATTTTAATTTTTGGGTGAACTATCCCATTAATGATTTTCTTAAATCGTTAAGTTGAATATGTAAGCTACTAAACGATCACCACTTCAAAGTCCAATCAAGAACCAGGATAAATTAAAAGCTACAAAGTTTTAAGCAATGTAGTTCTACTTAAATGACTTAATGGTGTTGTGAACACTGTTCTAGAGAGTTCTGTGAAGTTCTGTGCAAAGCAGTTAAAGGCGGTTCGGCTTCGTGACCCGTTTGATCCTCCACTGTGCTGACTGTTTAATTTACCGACAGGAGGTCACTAGGGGGTCAGTCAGCACCATTTGTACTCACTGAGAATTCATTACTTCATGCTGCTACCTTGAATAGGAAATGAAGTTTCCGATAAAGTGAGAATTGAAAAAAGCAGAGGGGAGAACGAAAGGAAAAACAAATGGACAGCATCCCAACCTTAAAAAAACATGCCTGCACGAGAGCCAATGGAGGTTTCCGCCTAACATTTTGAGGACTGCGACTGCAGCATTAGGGAAAATTCGATGCCAATCTGCTGGCCACACCAAAGACTTTTCACATTTTTGGGTGAACTATTCCTTTAAGAAAACGGCTCATTCCGGGTTTTGTAGAGAGTGGCGTTCTGAAACGTCATGTAAACGCAAATGCAGCCGTTTAAGGGATTAAAGGCTGTTAAGAAAGCGCTTTAACACACACACGGCTTCTGTCGGTGAACATGGCTTATGTTTTGTTTTTGTTTTGTTTTTTACGTGCGGATGTGCAGATGTGCTCAAGTGCACCAGGGGAACCCCGAAGTCAGATGTAAAGGGAAACCCCACTTAGTGTAGTGCACGTAGATTTAGTGTCTTCAGCTGCTTTCGCGTACTAAACAGCTTTCTGGAGTATGTGTTTATGAGCTATTACAATTTGAAATTCACAGAAGTTATTATTCCACCCTCTGCGTAACGTCATTAACGACAGCTCTATAGTTTTTAACCAATGTGGTTCGAATGATGGATGTGCGACATATTTACTATGGTTTCGGGAAACAGTCATGACTAGCTAGTTAATTTCTCCAACGATGCATAGTACTATGGTGGTTAAGCAGTAAATTATGTAGTTATAAGGGAAACGCACCACTGCCCAAAACTGCACCATTGGCTCTGCCAATAGCTTGAGTTAAGGTAGGGCAGTCTGTTTGTCATAAGCTAATGGAGTAACTACCCACTGTATGAAAAAGAAAACAATATATTAAAGTGCATAGTTTTGGTGCTGTGACTTAATTTTTTTTGTTGTTGTTTATTTTATTTATTTATTTATTTATTTTTTTTTATTGTATTATTATTGCCTTCTCTAGTAAAATAAAATAATGGAGTAAACTACTTTATTTTTTGTCAACATCAAGATCAGAGATTTTTGGTTAAAATTTATACACATGTATATGGTAAAATATATATATTTTGGTGCTGTGACTAGTCACGATTTCTTTTAAATTTTTACCATTTTTATTACTTTTTTGCCTTCACTAGTTCATTTTAAATGGCCATGTGCTGAGTAACAAATTAACATTTAAAGCACAAATATTATCTCTAATATGAGGTCATAAAAGCTAAATAATTATAAAATATTGATGATAAAAATAATAATAACAAAATAAATTATAAAAAGTACATTATATAAATTCGACATATATTGTTGTATTATTAATTAGTTCTAATTAATGATGATTTAATAATTATAAAATAATATATATATATATATATATATATATATATATATATATATATATATATATATATATATATATATATATATATAAAATAGCAAACTAATTTTAAAATAGTTTTTGATGGAGTATAGCATGCACATCACACCACAGGACATGCCAACTTCCCAAAATTATTTCATGTTAACTGCCCATACAGTATAAACTGTAGTATAAGTATAATGAACAAGACCTGGTCAGATTTTTAAAGAATTTCCTTGATGAATTAAAATAAAATGTCATGAAATTTGAATTATTCCAAATTATTCTTTCTTTCTAGTGGAATTGCGAAAGTCTATTCCAGCTCTAATTGATTGTAAGAATCATGATCTAATTTGCGATTTAACTGCTTGACTTCTTCAACTGACAAGAGGCATGGATCCTCACTCATAGCGGCTTTACTTCAAATTCAGCGGTTTTACGTGTAATCCTAAGTGCTTTTGCATGTGCTTGTGAAGCATTACACACCTTAAGCATGACATTTGTAGGATAGAAGCATGATTGCACCTCTCTCTCTCTCTCTCTCTCTCTCTCTCTCTCTCTCTCTCTCTCTCTCTCTTCTGTTATGTGTAGGTTTGCTGCATTGCTGTTGAGTATAAGTGTGGCCTGTCCTCTCCTCTTTCTCTTTCCTCCTCTTCAGCTGCACTCTGGGGGTGGGAGGACTGGAGAGATGGTTGCATTAATAATGCAAGGCTGCCTGGAAACGGAACACGCTGCAGTGAAGTGCTGTGTGGAATGCTAAAGAGGCATTTGTTTGTGTGTCGCTTGCTTGCATTCCTCCCCATCCTATAAAAGCACTACTGCCACAATCCTGAGTTTGTGTGTGAGTGTGGATGTGTGTGTGTGCGAGAGGACAGAGTGACAGAGCGCTCAGCAGACAGTCTTGAGTATGCTAGGGGCGAAAAGTCTCGCCTCTGTCTATCTGTGTGTGTCTTTGTTGCTGTATTGACAGGTGGCATATTGATACGCTTTGAAGATTTGTTTTGAGACAGCTCTATATTTTACTTGAATCATACTTTGGATATTCAACAGTTCTGAATATAAAATGTGAGCAAAGAGGCATATAAACAAATATTAAAAACGTCAAATTTATTAGGTGCAATTTTTGCGGAACTAGAACATCCTACTGAATTGCAAAAATAATCAGTTTTCAAGATCTGTGCTGATCTGTGAGCGCTATCCCGGAGGAGCTGTGAATGTACAGCATCACTCCACTTCTGTGATCCAGACACCTGAGTCATCTCTTTAACATGCCGATTGACTACAACACGTGTCTGGATACTATATAAAAACCCATATAGACTGATAACTATTCTATGTATTGAGCCTGATGTGTCCCCATCAATGTATTTTTCTGATTACGGCCCTGTGTATAGCTATATGAAAAACGAAAAGAAAAATTGTCAGTAATGCTTGATTTAGCATCTTTAACCACAGAAAAATTCTTAGATTGAGCTTAAACAAACAATGAGAGACAAACTGTCTCACACACAAACACAAACATAGATATTTAAACGAATTGTGGGTTCTGTAGTAGGAGGATGTTTACCTTCCATTTTCACCATTACATAGGCGAATGATAATGTTTTGATTTCTTTGCTCCTGAGATTTCTTCACCACAGACTATATAGATAGTTCTAGGTGGACTTATATTAGTACGGGATCTTGGTCAAAAGAGTAGACTTTGAAAGGCTAAAGCACTCAGCCACTCTGTCTATCTATCTATCTATCTATCTATCTATCTATCTATCTATCTAATCTATTTATTTCATGACATCATATAAATTCATAGAATGTGACATGGTAACATTTTTAAAAAGCTAAAATGTGATTACAATGATGAGAATCAAAATATTAAATAAAATATACACTCTCATACTATAGCACGTGAAGTCATATATATGAATATAAACTATAAGCGTGACTGCTGTGTGCACTTTTTTATTTATTTACTTATTTATTTATTTTTTAACTACTAGCACCTAATTAATTATTATTATTTTTATTTTTTTTTCTAGAGAAAATAGTTGTCCTAAAAATCTATGGCAACATATGTGGACAGCAGGACTAAGTTGTGAGATTTTAAATAATACGCAGTTATAGAAAGTCATTTTTTATTTTATTTTATTTTTTATATCAAATTGTTTATTATGTTTCCAGCATAATTAATACTGATTCAAAATAATGGCCAGCATCATCCAATCACTGCCAGCCATGTTAAAATAAAAATATACACTATAAATTGTGGTTCTATGCACTGATTACCATTGTCCCATATCTGCCAAACATGTTGAGTGGTCCAAACATCATCTGCAGCCTGAAACTGAATTTATTAATTTTGAAGTTTAGATTAAATGCACTTACAGTAGCTGCATAGAGAGCTATAGGATGCTCCCTTGCTCCATATGTAGTGAATGATTTAACCTCCAGTGTGCTGTCTGTCTGCACTGATCTCAGAACAGTTTGAAATGCACCTTATTTTCATCCTAACTCCATATAAAGCCTCTGAAAGCAACATTTTTCAACTTTTGGATGAACCCATTGATTCTCAATGTGATAATGCACAGTAAGTATAGGCTGTCTAAGGAAAAAATTTGCTAAAGTACACATTAGTGTACGTTGTGTTTAGCAGCGTGGTGGTTTGTGATAATTGCTCAAATTTTAAAAATGGCATATTGGATGAAACTAGAGACACTTATCTTTTAACTCAAACAGGTTTCAATATAAAAACTTAATTAGGTTTCTTACCAGATGCAGTTTTGTTGGCTTTTCTCCCAAAGACATAGCCTTTTTTGGAATAACGTGCACAGACGGACAATGCACAATAAGTATTATAAAAGTAAATAGGGTCAATTTTGATTTCATGTTGACTTAATTAATTATAAATTAACCTTATTATGAGGCATTTTTACAAAGACAGGGGTCTATTAAGGCTGGTTCATGTAAAACCCCTTTATATTTCTGTTAATTAATTATATTAATCCCAATTAATATTTACAAAGTGTTATGTAATCCACAACATTGCAGTCATAATCCTCTCTAAGCATGGAACATTGTATCATCTATATGCAATGAATGCAACATAATCTATATGTACGTTTGTTTCTTCCCTTGAGGCAAAACATTTATTGCTCTTATGGCAGGATTCCATTAACACACCACTTTAATAAAGCATTTTATACTAAGGAACACTTAAAAAAGAAATGAGTACAAATAATAGTAATAAAAAAACAATTTACTGCAGCGAGAGGAGCGTATGATGTATTTGCTGTTTTATTCATGCAACTGTTGACATAGGAACAAGACAACTGGAGTTTGCAAACACTTAGTATAATCAAGTGCTCGCCCCAGGACAGGAATATAATTCCTTAATGCCTGCTCCTTTCCACTTAAATTTTACGCCATTTATAATGAACGCCTCGCAAGAGTAATGTTTTTCTGAGCACTTGCGAAGTGCACATGCTAATGAACTTATTTTTAAATGTGCCGGTTTATAAATTAAATCCACACACATGATTGGAAGGAACAGAAATACGAGGTCTCGTTTGCATCCTGTCACAGGCTCCAGGCCTGCACAGAAAATTCACAGCACGCCACAGACGGCGAGGAAGATTACCGACTTCTAATGTACATCCTATGGGGGTAACGTTGTAATCACAGTAACCTAGATATATCACAGGGATGCACAGATTGATAGGTTGTCGTGAAAGATGATTGCTCCCTGAGACGGGAGAGGGTTGTTGCTTACAGTCCGGTGGTACATTAAGTCGGGGAGTAATTTTAGCGTTATGGCGTGTAACAGGGTCTGTGCAGTTTAGTGCAACACTTCAGAGTCTAGTACATACATTGCAGCTGGCTCTAAAATATTAAATGGGTATTAGATCACAAACAGGACTTTGAACATGCACTGTGCATGCGTGCTGTCTCTTAAAAAGATAGTTCACTAAAACATGAAAATTCTGTCATCATTTACTCACCCTCGTGTTGTTCCCAACCCATGACTTGCTTTCTTCTGCATATTAGTAGGATATGTATGATCATAATCATGATTATTAGCAGCGAGCTGTTAGTGCCTTATTATGTGTTTGGTCCTTTTTTTAAAAGGATGAATTATTCACTTATGCCAAAATGGGGCATATTGTTCACAATTGTTCATGGAAACTCTAGCTGCCTGTTTGCCTGCAGGGCAGCTTTGGTGTGATGGGAGAGGATGTGGAAGTGTGTGTATGTATGTGTGTGTGTCTGTGTGTGTGTACAGCCACTAGATAACAAACAAAACCGTTTCGGCAAAGAGATGACTTAATGTGCACAGACAGAGAGTCACTGACATACTGGTGTTGTGTGAAGTCATGCCAAAATAGGGATAAATCTTAAATGTGCAGCCTGTGTAATAAGTTGTAATATTTTAATTCATATTTGTTTAGTTAGTTTGTTTGTACTAATGGATTGTAGTTACAGAAGTCAGAACTACTTATTGGGAAACAAACATTTATTTTCTGTTAATGTCAAATTGAAGGATAGAGATGTAGTTTTTGTACAATAAATACAAGACAAATAAACACAAAAAATACTATTGTTGTCTCCCATTCACTGCTATAAACACCAAAAAAATTCCACACTTTAGCTTTAAACTTGGAAATCATTTTTCATTTCTTAACAGGATACTGTAAAGACAGTTCAGGATTCGCAAATGTGTCACTTCACACTTGTTCTTGTCACTTTAGGTATTATTATGTATCACACATTGCTAATGAACTACACCAGGCTAACACCTCTAAATGTGGGCAGGTGTGAACACTAAGTAACTACAGGTAAAGGCCTGAGATGATTTTTATTTTCTTTCTTTTTGTTTCGTGATTTTGTGTGATTAATATTTTATTTTTTTGTACTTTTTTTAAGTATAGTAAATCCACTGGAGGTGGATGGCCACCTTTTAAGTGTACGATATATTCGCCATGGATGTTTATCTTTTTATTTTGTATATTCACTTTGATATCTGTGAAAGACGACTAACTAAACTTTCACACTATACCAATCTTAGAAGTTAAGTCAACAAAAGCAGCATTCACAGCCCATTTTAATTACATAATGTTAAATTTTTATGAGTGAAACAGAATGTTCAACGAAAAAAAACATATGGATTTTTTTTTTTAAAAATGTAAAAAAAAAATTATTTGATTGTGAAAAGTGTGCATTCTGTACCAGAAGGGAGCCAGAGAGTTCGAGGGGAGGAGTTGAGTGACATCAGTCAAAAAGTAAAGTCATTTCAGAGGCGAAGCAAGTTATTACATTTTGATGAAAGATTGCAAAGACAAAATTTGGTTTTCTTTGAAATAACATACACAGATGGATCATGTACAATAAGTCCAGTAACATTATTAAAAAGTAAATAGGATCTGTTTAGATTTTATGTTGACTTTAAAGTGGTGATCTAAGTCTTTGTTAAAGGGATAGTTCTCCCAAAAATGAAAATTCTCTCATCATTTACGCACCCTCATGCCATTCCAGATGTGTATGACTTTCTTTCATCTGCTGAACACATACAAAGATTTTTAGAAGAATATCCTAGCTCTGTAGGTCCATACAATGCAACTGAATGGTGACCAGAACTTTGAAGGTCCAAAAAGCACATAAAGGCAGCATAAAAGTAATCCACACTTCAGTGTTTAAATCTATATCTTCAGAAGTGATATGATAGTTGTGGGTGAGAAACAGATCAATATTTAAGTCATTTTTAAATTCTCCTCCCTGCCCAGTAGGTGGCGATATGCACAAATAATGTGAATCGCCAAAAACTAAAGAAGAAGAATTTGAAAGTGAAAGTGGAGATTTGTAGTATAAAAAGAACTTAAATACTGATCAGTTTCTCACCCACACCTATCATATTGCATCTGAAGTTATGGATTTAACCACTGGAGTCACATGGATTACTTTTATCCAGCCTTTATATGCTTTTTGGACCTTCAAAGTTCTGGCCACCGTTCACTTGCACTGTATGGACCAACAGAGCTGAGATATTCTTCTAAAAATCTTTGTATGTGTTCAGCAGAAGAAAGTAAGTCATACACTTCTGTGATGGCATGAGGGTGAGTGAGTGAACTCTCCCTTTAAATGTTAAGTGTCTTTACTAGAGCCCGACCGATATGGGATTTTTGAGACCGATACCGATTTTAGTGGGGGAAAATTCACAGATTACCGATATGGTGGCCGATATAGTTAATTTTTGAGCTGGGATGAAAACAGACCTTTTCTATGTGGATTGTTCGCCGATTTTGCACCGATATGACTGCAAAGGTACTCAGAAGGCTGCTTTATTTAACAAATATTTTTATCAAAGAATATTTGACATTATTTTACATTGTCAACAAATTAGAATATAAGAGAAAATAAAGAATATATTCAAATAAAATAAATAGCTAAATAAACATCAGTACTGTTTAGTATGTCAAATGCTGACCATTAAAATAAAGAATAAATCAAAATAAAATAAATAGCTAAATAAACATCAGTACTGTTTAGTATCAGTCAAATGCTGACCATTAAAATAAAGAATAAATAAAAATAAAATAAATAGCTAAATAAACATCAGTAGTTCTGTTTAGTATCAGTCAAATGCTGACTATTTTAATACTGCCATTCAATTATTGGCAGGTTGTAAAAGAAGAAGCATTTACACAGGCCGAGTCAAGAGATAAATAGCGGCAGTGGTGTTACACTGTATTCTGCTATACAAGTTCAGGGGAAACATTCAATGGTGGAAAACCAGACTTTTAAAAATTACATTTTATAAATGCAACGGCTGGAATTGTTCGGTTGAAGGGGGTACCAAACTGTGAATCTTGAACAAAACAGTTTGGTGAATACATATTTACACATTAGCTTCCACTCAGCTGATAAGCAATGAAAGTAGCTACGCGATTAGCTAGTTAGCTATAAGCTCGTTGTCACAGAGAGTAAAAGATGGACCAGCATTGCATCTCACCAACTAGGTAACAGTGTAGCATGAAATCAACACTCAACAGACACAATCCACCACCGCACCATTGTCTGCTGAGCTGCAAAAAGATGCTCTGATGTTTACCTTTCAATCTGCTACATTACTTATTGCACTGACAAACTATAGCTGGCTAACAGCAAACAGACATGAGTGACATGGTCGTCAGGGACAAGGTTAATGTTATAATAGTTATATTGAAAAGGGAAAATGATGGGGTTATTGTTTATTAACTTTCCAGTATGTATTTCACAAACTAGTTAGCAACTTACTGAGAAGACACCGCTCAACTCCGCACTGCTTAAGTCCGCCCTGTCTGCAGAGCTACCGTCAGTTCAGAGTCAGCTCTGTAAACAGTGGAGTCGGAGCGCACTTTGCTGGACAAACTATGCTATGACACCAATTCTAAAGCATTGTTTTCTGCGTTATATGTTCTGAAAAAAGTTTTCATATCTGCGCATATCGGTAAACATATATGCCGATACCGATATATCGGTGAAAGGCTAATATAATAATAATATCGGCCAACCGATATATCGGTCGACACTAGTCTTTACAGAGTGTATGCACATTTATTCTCATCGTCATTCAATCACGTAGAAGCTGTCTAACTCCAGAGGCTACCAGTGTCATATAATTAATTTAAAACTGGTTCTGTAATCCTGAAGTAATTGCTTTTGTACAAACTGACGGCATATTTTAAGCACATATGCTTTCCAGTTTGCCAGAACGCATAAAAAAGGTGCTAAAGACATGTATGCTGCTAAGAATTATATCTTTGAAACTGACTAATATCATTGACAGGACCATAGTAACTCTCTGTGAAGATCCACTTTAGCGAGAAAGAAAATGCATTAAGACATTTCAATATGGAAGTGTGTCAAAACTATTCATTTTCAGTAACAAGATTCACAAGAACATTCTAATTTTGTTGATTTAGTTTTCAATACAGCACATTTCATGGGGTTCAAATGACCACATTGAAAATCTGGTACTGATAATCTAAATTAAACCTGGAAATAAATAAAAAAAAAAATCAGTATTTTGAAAAAGTTAAACAAATAAATGTTATGTAAACTGTATAAAAAACATATTTAACATCTCTAGACCACTAATCAATTGAGCAAATATGTGACATTGACCATGTTAACTCTGTATGAAAGATCTGATTTCCTTGCTTACAAATCATATGGTGATCACTCAAATTGTTATGCTGATAATATTATTTGTTATAATAATAAAAAAAAAAAGTTCAGTTAAATTAGAAAGACGTGGTCTCAGACTTCTGGACCCCACTATATATTAATATTGGGTTATATACATACATACATAGGATGTATATGCAGTACACCCAGGGTTTTATGTATATAACAGATTTTGATAGATATAAACAAGTAAGTAAATTAAAAACAGGGCATGTACAATTCACATTGGCACATGGGGACAAGTAATTCTAATGAGCAACATGTAGATCTAATTAATGTGCAATTATTTTGTGGAGCTGCTTGTAATTACACATTGTTTTTGGTATTATTACAGTAATTAGTGCAATATGTGAAACACGGACACCTTAAATTTAAATATAAAGTATTACCAATTTTCAGAGTCGTTGTTGGGGGAACAACCAAAAATGTTGTCACAGGCCCTGTGATGAGGGGGATCTACTAAGGTCCTCTATTGAATAAAAATAAATAAATAAATAAATAAATTAAAAAAAATATTAAAGTTTTAAATTTTAAATTAAAGACTTTACAAAAAGGTTAAATTTGTTAACATCGATGCATTAGGTATCATGGATTGACAATTATATTAATTTTAGTTCATATTAATTGATTAAAATCCTATTGTTCATTCATTGTTTGTTCATGCTAGTTCATAATGCATTAACCAATGTTAATGTATATGACTATTAATGTAAAAATGTACTGTATATGTAGACATTAACCAGAGTTAATAAATGCTTTAAAAATGTTTCTCATTGTTAGTTAATTTTAACTATTGTTTTAAATTAATGAATAATGTAAATTAATGTAACCTTATTGTAAAGTTACCGTTTATATATAAATTATTTTATATTTAATATAAACCCATCATAAAAAAAACAAAAAAAACAACAACATCAAAATGTTGTCTGGTACTCCATGAATTTAAGCGACAACCCTTCCGATTTGCGCTCCTGTATTCAACTTAACATTACACAAGAATTCTTTAACCTGCCACTATACACCCCCACCCTATGATTCAGTTTAATCTGTGGATGAACGTGGACATCCTGGTTCACCTGTCGCCCTGAATCGTACTGGCCCACTCTGAGTTCTTCTCAGGAATGACCCAACGGACTCCTTTAATTCAAAAGCAGTCACTGTCAAACATGACTCTCTATCTCTTTATGGTATTCCATTTTGACGGTGCAGCCAGTATTTTCCTCAATCCCTGGCTGACGCATAACCTTTTCTAGCCTTTTAATATGCAGTGTTGTCTTCTTCGGCATGGCTTCCTGAATGTCACTCTCAATCTCTTCTGACATTTGTGCTGAAGACGCCACATTAGGTGACAAAATGCAACACGCGCTACAATGCTCTTTTAAGACTCGGGTGACAAACACGGAAACACAAAACATGCTGGTGTGGCACTTTGGTATACATGAGTGATATTTGCAGACATAATGCTTTCCTGTGTTGTCATTTTATTAAAAGCATATCTAAGGTTGTACTGTTCTATTCAAGTCAAGGTGAAACTGGTAACACTTTACAATAAGGTTCCACTCGTTAACATTATTTAATGCATTAGGTATCATGAACAAACAATGAACAATATACATATTTTTAACAGCATATATTAATCTATGTCAGTGTTAGTTAATAAAAATACAATTGTTCATTGTTAGCTCATGTTAGTTCATAGTGGATTAGCTAATGTTAACATATACAACTTTTAAATTTTTAAATGTACATGTTGAAATTAACATTAATTAAGATTAATTATTGCTGTAAAAGTATTGTTCATTGTTGGTTCATGTTAACTAATGCTGTTAACTAATGTTTACAAATGGAACCATATTGATAGGCACTTACAATGGAAGTAAATAGGACCAGTCTATAAATGGTAAAATACACACCGTTTCAAATATAGCCACAAGGTGTAAACAATATACTTGTTTACATGATTTTAGTGTGATAAAAATTGCTTACTAACCTTATCTCTGTAAAGTTATATCCAATTTTACAACTTTATTTTCATGACAAACAAAACCCTGTAATAAAAACCTGGTATTGGATGTACAGTAACTTTACACAGACGAGGTTAGTAAGTGTTTTCATCGCAATAAAATCATGTTAGCAAGTATAATGTCTTGTGGCTATACTTGTGAAACTATGTGTATTTTAGTGTCACAGACTGGCCCCATTCACCTCCCCATTCACCCCAATAAATGAGGGACATGTCTAAAAAAAATTTTTTATGGTAAACAACATTACAGAACAAATGCTGTTGAATGAGCATAACTTGTATTGAACCCAGAACATTATTTTAAGAAGAAAATATTTAAACATCGTTAGATGTTTAAGAGCATCTCTCAAAACGCTCATAAGTGTGCAAAAGAGGTGAAGACTTTCACTGAAAATTACTTACATTTCGGGTTGTTGCTCACCAAAAACGTATCTCTTCAGGGGACTTGGAATATTAACACACGAGTTGCATGGACCAATTTTATAATAAATTTTTTTTTAAGCTTTAAAGTGAGTCACTATCAGCTACTATTGTACTGAGAAGACCGAACATAATCATTGAGCATTTTCCATTTGTCTTCCACATGAGAAAAAAAGTAATATGGGTTAGTTAATAAGGCACAGGCTTTTGGGCTGAAATACCACTTGCAGAAGTGACGCAACTGTTTTGTAAATGTACATTTTTCATATCATAACCCCATGATTCTTTATTGTGTTGCATTAGCCTGAAAAATCTTAACAGAAGGCCACAGAAGCTGATCTAATCTCAAGCACTGTGTTCTGAAGCCCTCAGAACTCATTTTCAACAGTAGCTTCAGTCTGCCCCTCTGGACCGAGTGTAACTATCGTTGCTCAGAGCCAAATTTGATCTGGGAATCTTGGGACTGGATGCCCTGTGTACCAATCAGCAAGCTAAAAGTGTGGTCCTCTGGCTCGCTGCAAGATCATTTGTTTCCAGGGGAGAAACTGTCCACCATTGCAGCCAACCGGGGTTGACAGACTAGTCTCACTCCATTATGCTATCACAGAAAGAAAGATACTGTAGAGAGGGTGTGCTCTTTTATCATTGTACTATAACTCTTCTCTCATCAGCGCTTATACATGAAAAGTTAAAGAAAACCACTGGAGAAAACTCACATTGGGGTTTCAGAACCCAACGGTGTCTTCTACAATTCTCTCAAATCAGCGCCAACTCGTTTAAAAGTTTAACCCAGAAATGAAAATACGGTCATCATATACTCGTTCCGAACTGTCAGCTGTCAAGCTACAAAAAAAAAAAAAAAAAAAAAAAGCACATAAAAGTAGTTCATATGATTTGCGCTATATTTTGAAACATTTCGGAAACCATACAGTAGCTTTATGTGAGGAACAGATCAAAATTTAAGTCGTTATTCATTGCAAATCTTGCCTTCCACACTTACACTGAAATCTGATTCATGTGGTAAGACACATCGCACCATATTTGACATCACTGAAAAGTGCCATTGATTCTTGCATGTCGCTCAACTGATTACAATGCTGCAAATTTCAATATGCTCAAGACATGTATGACTTTTGAGAGCTACGACAGAGGGCAAGATTTTTTAGATAATTTTGGTCGTTTTCTTACACAAAGCTATTGTGTGGCTTCAGAAGACTTGGAATATTTTTGTCAGTTTTATAGAATTTAGCAGCTGTCACATTCTACCTGTCATCTCCTTTTGTGTTTCACAGACGAAAGTAAATCATACAGGTTTGGAAAAATGATGTGAGCAAATAATGGCAGAATTTTCTATTTTGGGTGAACTCATCCTTTTAGAGCACCTCCAATCACACCAATCAGAGATTTTTTTTTCTTTCTGTTGATTTCCTTCATATCAAGGTCATAAATATATGTTACTTGTGTGTATTAACACAACCAATGTTTGAAATGTGGTCAGGCTTATAGCTTGTACATTGTAGGAAATATTAGAAGTTTTTTAGAAATGGATCTGGAATTGGTGTTGGGGATTGAAAGTTGGAACAAACATTGAGGACTTGACCAAAACTGACAAACAACCCTCTCCAGCTGCCCAAAGATTCATCACAGTCAGTCTGGTCCATCTGTGTGATCAGCTGCCAGATAACTGGGGTCTGGCACTGGTTGATCACATTTTTTATTATTATTTATTTAATTTTTTTATCACAGGCCGAGAGTGGGAGCAGTGTGGGACCAGGCTGGAATAGGGGCCCCTTGCATAATTGAGCTGTCACACACACACACACACACACACACACACACACACACACACACACACACACACACATACAGAACACCCACACACATATGTGTGTGCCTGTCATTTAGCATGACCAATGAATAATGTGCAGGTATGTTTAACACAAACAGGCTGTTCCCATTTCACATTTAAAAGTCATACAGCTGTGATATGAGATGGACATATATGGTCACCCTTCCACCTGTGTGTAGGTCAGATCACTTGTATATTGCTTATACTTGGTAAAACACAGCACTTGTATGTATAGTTCATCTTAATTTGACATTAATGCAAGATTCGCTTCCTGTAGGTCACATTTATTAGTGTTTCTCGCCATTATAGGATCAGAGATATGGATGAATAAATGGAAAAACTGAAGGATAATAAAATGGATGATGGACAGACAGACAGACAGATAGACAAGTGACAAATAACTACAGAAATAGCAGCAAAATAATTTCTTTATCATATGGACAAATGTTTAAGTTTTGTAAAAAACACAACATACAGGATATGTTTCATTATAAGAAATATTAATGGCTGTTAAATTTCTTAGTTTACACTCCATTGGCAGGAAAAGTTCATTTTGGACCCTGTTTCCAGCATAAATCTGCAAGATTTTTCATGTTGTAACTCCACACATCATTGGATCAAAGCAGCCAGGGCTAAGATATAACAGCCTTTGGCAGTGGAGCTTCTTGGATAGCAGGAGTTGGCCACCCTCACCATAGGAATGGCCTGGCTGGGTAAATGGCTCGAGCTGGAACCATTCAAGTCATTATGAAGTCATAATGATGGGCAATGATGTAAAGAGGCGCTCTCTCCAGAGTACACCAGACACATGGACCGACTATGACTGTATATCTGTGAAATTCAAAACCCTGGACCCAGATAGGAGCCCTCACCTTTGTTTGTATATTATATCACTGATTTTAGGCTCTTTGAAAACACTTTGTGTTGGCCACCATACTGTTCTACACTTTAGGCTTCTTAGAGCTTTTCCAATACCGCTAAACAAAGTCCAAAATGATTAAATGTAATTCCTATACCTTTTAAGCTGCACTCACCAAACTTGGTACAGACCTTCAGACTGTTCTGTCTTAGTTTGCTATATCTTTGCTAACTGATCAGGCTTACAATTTTCCCATAGCCTGCAATCAAATGTCCATCCCTTCAGATTTTCTCTTGACACACTTTACCTTCTGTATCTAGTTACATACAACTGTGGACTCGCACTGTAGACTGATCTCACATTGAAATCGGAAACAGTACGTTGACTGTTCTCTTGCTTAAAATGGTCTGTGCTTACTAAAATTCGAAATACTGTCCCCAGTGACCAAAGGCATGAGTGTTGTTGGCTGTATGGGCATGCGTGAGCTTCATTTTCCAGGTGTAATGTCCATGTAGTGGCGCCAAAAGCAAGTTGTTTTCAGCTGTACAGGCTGTAATACAGTGAAGAGGAACCCCCGAACCCAAACACCAAGCCTAAACCTAACCATCTGTGGAGTAAAACTGTAATGTGAGAGGGAAAAATGCAACCTCTATATCGCAGTCGTCATTGATTATGCGAACGTGATTACTTCCTGGTTTCAACACGGGATCTGAACCGGGATGTCCCATAGTGCTGGCGCAGCGCACTTCTGGGCAAGCCACAAGGAAAGGTAAATATGCTGGAGCTGATGCAAAAATGTCTGATAGGAGATGCCACTTGTAAGTGAGTCGGCATAATGTGGCCGAGCCTAGGGTACTGGAACTGTCGGAAACAACATGCCGACATCCTGTGTGATCATGTTGGCACTATATGCAGGCTAAAGTGTGAAATAGCACAATTAAATTCTTGATTATTCTTACTTGTATTGACAAAAAAAAAAACTGAGATATACCATCTAAGTTCTAAAATAATAATACATTTAGTTCACTGAATTGAGCCATTAACATTTTCTGAGCGTCTAAATAACACAATTTCAGGATATGCCCTGTTATTCACAAAAACACAATAACATTAAAATAAAGGTCTTTAGAAGTGTTAAGCATTAAACTAATTTGAGCAAACAATCCAACCAAGTCTTTTCAATAATTCCCACAGGACAGGACATTTCAAATGGAGAGACGTCGCCACTATTGCAGACTCTCTGGCTAATTACCTCAATAAGGTTTAAACGGAAAAAAAACAAAAAAAATTAATTGAGGGTTTCGCCCACTTCAATGCTTAGTGCTTCCTCCCTGTTGCAATATACAGTATATTGTGTTCTACAGCTTGGTACAAGATGTCACAACTTAATAGAATCTATCTGATAATGTGTACTTTAATAAGGCTGTGAGGTGTTAATGAGATTGAATATTGCACAGAAAGGCCAACAAGTCTTAAAATGGACACAGACACTGGGCTGTTTCCCTTAGGAGGGAGTGACTAACTATATCCTAGTAAAGATTTTGTTGCTGAGGGAATGTAAATGGAATAGTACAGGCCCTAACTCAAGCTGTTTACGATGTAAATTTTCCAAGAGGAAAATTTTACTGCTCAGAGGCTGTTCTTTCATAGCTCAGTAAATCCAAAGGGATAGTTCACCAAGAATTGGAAATTCTGTCATCATTTATTCACCTTCATGTTGTTTGAAACCTGCATGGCACTGATAGACACATGCAGTCAGCTAAAACCATATGTGTGATTAAGCAGTGGTTTCTTCCAGCTCTATCAGTGGAGCGGTTGCCAAAGCCAACCAGAGGATCAGACAGCAGGCGCGGTCTAAACAGCATCCACTGATAGCCACAGTACCTCTTGTTAGGCTTCTTTTAAGTGGTGGGAGGTTGCTGTCACGTCCTTTGTTTTATCTTTTGAGGCTGCTCACTTATTGTGGTTCCACCTGTGAGTAATTAACAGCTCACCTTTCCAGCCCAACTGACGGATACTGGTTTCCAACAGAAGGGAAGATAATTAGAGAGGGAACCAGGTGGGAAGGAGGCAAGGTGAGGTCCCATGGCACCTACAGTACATACCATCAGACAAGACTGGAACAAGTCTCATTTAAAAGCATGCGCCACAGTGAACCTGTGATAAGTATCGGATTAAAAGACGAGTCACAGGAGATGTAAAAACGGGAAAAATTTTAAATTAGCATAGTAGTGTTGCGGGACGTGTAGGATTGGGAACCAAGAGTCAGTTCTTACACTGAACAAGTTCCATAAAAATAAAAAATAAAATAAAAAAATGGAACTGTATAATTTTCATGTTGTTTGGTTTCTTTAACAGTTAAAGAAATTCTACATTCGTCCACCAGTGTGAATGGAACATCATGCTAAAATACTTTACTGCACCACTTCTGAATTAACAGCACCAAAATAATTTATGTTTTAGTGTTGTTGTGAGCTTACAGTCTGAATTTAATTTGATGAGAAAGACTGGGTACTATGGAATAACACAAAGACAAAAAATAGACAACACACACAAGAACAGACATACAGTATGACCAGTATAGTCTGATTCCAGCCTGATCTCATGAAATTTATGTGACAATGGAAACTTTTTTGCAGACCAAAATTACGTGCTTCATTACACATTTAGCTGCAGTTTCCCATGTAAATGTCCAGTGGGGGCACCAAAAGCGAGTGAAATGATGTAATCAGACAATATTTTTAAGGTGAATATAAGATGGACGTTTTAATGAGTAAAACATACAACCCCCCCCCCCAACCTAAACCTTTAACCTAAACCTAACCAATAGAGAGGTAAACAAAACAGACATCCTTACTCATAACCAACGCCTAAACCTAACTGATAGTGTTCAAAATGATAAATGAGAGGTGAACAAAACAAACATCCTTATCCGTAACCATCACCTAAACCTAACCGAATTCAACAATAAAAGCACATTTGCTGAAGCAACCACGTAATTTTGTGTTGATTCTTTGGCACTTTCGCTTCTTTTTCACTTTTGTTCCGAGCGTCCTAAGTTCAACACTCTATCAGGTGAGCTACCACAGAAGTTAATCACATTTGAATAAGTGTGTAAATGTAGCTGGGTCTGTAAAAGTAATTGTTTTTCAAATAATGCGTTAGAGTAAAAGTGTTTTGATATAATAACAGCAGGTGTGAGTATAGTGTGAAAAATAAGTGTTTATAATATCATAAACATTCACAGTACCCGTGGTTTGTATGAAAGTATATTAAAAAAGCACAGCTACGTTTTATGTTACAAATGTATTAGTTTTTGTATGAACTAACATTAACCAAGATTAATAGGAGCTGTAATATTGTTCATTATGCTACAAAGTGCTACACAGTGTTGTTTTTATTTTTTTTTTTTATTTATTTTTTTTTGTGGCCCTAACTATATCAAAAATGGCAAACAAAAACAAAGAAAAAGAAAAAAGTGTTAAAGTGCACCTATTATGGTTTTTAAACGTGCCTAATTTTGTTTTAAAGGTCTCATACAATAGATTTATATGCATCCAAGGTCAAAAAACACTTTAATTTGCTCAATTTAAATTGCAGTATTACCTTTTTTTTTCCAGTGTCTCAAACAACTTGTTCAATGATCCTTTCTAAAGGATTCATTCTAAACTCCTCCTTTCAGAGAGCCTACTCTGCTCTGATTGGTCAGATGTCCCAGTCTGTTGTGATTGGTCTACCGCTTACAGCACGTGTTGGAAAGGAAACGCCCACTACCATATCAGAGTTTCAGCTCCATCTGAAAACATTTCTGTTTTACCTTACCAGTTTGAGCCCGAGTCTGATAGTGATACATCGGAAGATCAAACCGAACCACCATCGCAAGCACGACGAGAACAGGATGTTTCTCAGTGGTAAGTTTATATGTAGTTTGACAATAACGTGAGTTAGCCGGTTAGCAGAGGCTAAAAGCCTGCACTGGCTGTACATGTAAACAGACCAGAGGCGGGTTTTTTGTTACCAAATTACGTAGGTTAGTACAGGAAGTAAGTCTGGAATTACTAACGACTCGTTTCAGGTGTTCAGAATCGGTTCTTTCTTTTGGGAGTCAATAACTCCATATTTCATGCACTTTGATTTTTGAAACTTTGCAGACTTTTTTTACATTCACAAACAGCTATATAACACACTACATGAAAGGTAATATTTGAAAAACCATAATAGGTGCTCTTTAATGGAATAAATAAGGACGGAAATCCTAATGTGAATCGGTAATCAAAATGGTTAAATTCATTACAATTCACATCTTTAGTTATCCATCCATCCATCTTGTCCTATGCAGGGTCATGGGTAGTGCTGGAGCCTATCCCAGCTGTCTTGGGCCAAAAGCAAGGAAACACCCTGGACAGGTGGCCAGTCCATCACAGGGCAACACACACACACACACATAAACATTCTCACTCACATCTACTAGCAATTTAGGGTCTCTACTTGACTGCATGTCTTTTTGGACTGTGGGGTAAACTGAAGCACTCAGAGGAAACCCACAAGAACACAGGGAGAACATGCAAACTCCACACAGAAAGGCTCAGCTGAGCTAGGACTCAAACCCAGGACCTTCTTGCTGTGAGGCAACAGTGCTACCCACTAAACCACCATGCCACCCTCGTCTTAAATTATGATTCCATTTAAAAATATATATATATCTATATCTGTCAATAGCAATTTCTAAGATCACTAAATGAATATGAAAGAAATAGTGCAAAAGAAATGCTGACGAGTAGATATCTGGTCTTGCTGTATTAGGTGCTGCCATTCAAGAAAAAGGACACAAGGTCACCGGTCTGATATCATCTTTAGAGGTACATTATTTTCACTTCTATGCTAGTACATTACAATGTCTCTTCAAAAATGTCTAAAGTACAGTGTACAGATTCTTCTGTTCCTCATACAAACCTGTAGGTTACTTAAGCACTGACCTGTCCTTGAGGTTCCAAGATTTCCTTTCATGGCATGTCATTGAAAGAAAGCCATGTGAATACCATTTAGGGTCCATATAAAACCTCCAGCTTTCTTAAATGTAAATGCGTCTCTGTTGATAGATCATATGTGTATGAATTGAACACTGCGAATAGAGGTTTCATTTATATGTAGATATCACATCCTGAACGATGTTACCATGGCAATGGAAATATTTATAATAGGGTGGACGTGCACAGCATATCTATTTATATTCTAATGCACCCGTGATGACATCATAAAGAGGCCACCCCCTACCTCTACCCAGGCTGATCTAGGGATGAGAATCATAAGGAATTGAATGATTCTTGTTGTGATTCTGATTCCTCTCATGATTCAGATTCCTCAACATTTCCATTAATGATGCTTTTAGGACTTTTGAGGATGAATTATTTGGAAATAAGATGTTTGTATTGCATTTACTGTCCTCAGCAGACAGAATTTAGATTTCAAATGAACATATACAACAAATCAGTTTAAAACTATATTTGAAAAAAAAAAAAAAAAAAATCATTAATAAATAATGTCTTGAACATTAAAAACAGTCAATCCTTCAGGAATTAGTCTACACTGATCACACTGTATGTTTGCTGTAGCGTACAACGTAATTTCTTTCTAATATTTCACATTTAAATCTGCTTTAGATTTAGTAGCAACACTGTAGCTTGAATAGTAGTAAACATTGTAAGGAGTAATTCACATTGAAGGTGAATTTGCGCCTGTATGTGTTTTTTAGCATAAAAACATGCGCTGGATGAAATTTTTGACCGCTGCGCCACATCTTGCTGCTTTTTCAGTGTCTTGTGCAGGAGTGCTGCATTTTTAAGATGCCATGTTAAGCTAAAAAAAAAATATGCATTCTGTATATCAATTTTATCACAATAATGCGTTCGGTTGGAACAGCCATTAAGAGTGTATGGTCTGTGAAAAAATGCACGTTCGAGAAATGTTAACAGGATTTTAATTCATAAAATTATTATTTGAAACCAGTTCTCGGTCCCAACTCTAGCCTGTCTGGTTTGGTTTTGGTTTTTCCCCACACCACAACTGCCCATATCCGTCCAGGTTTTTGTCCACTCAGTTGTCACCCTGATTTGCTATTAGAACAAAGGCCGTTTCTATTTTATTACCCTACCTTTTATTATTTCTTACTTTCTTCTTTTGAGTGATAGCTGAGCATTCAGCTATGAAAACAAATAACATGAATACGCAGCGCCTAACCAGTGGGCACAGACTGACTGGCAGATTAGACTGCTCTATTCTACCTGTTTTAAATAACCGCTGAAAAGGCCTTTTTAGGAATGAGTGAGAGGTAAATACCCGCAAGGAAATGATGGTGGAGCGTTGGATCTGTTTTAGATTAACACACAAAGAGGTGGTTTTAACCTTGAAATCAAAAGGTGACAAGAGATCAGCGAAAGTTCAAAGGCCCTGACGATCATTTTCACAGCTTTTGAAAAACTACTAGAGCAGGCAGTTGTTTTTGACAATGTCAAATTACGGAGCAACATTTTAAAAGATATTTTTAAAGGTAGATAACCTTATTTTTATTTTTACCTCAGTGATGTAGCAGAAGCACAGAATTGTTTATAAAACATTGCAGGAGGCGAGTATTTTAGCAGGTGCGTATAGGCACAATTTGTCCTTACCCTCATTCTATTGTTGTTGAATCCGAATAATTCTGTTTATGCATAACCTATCCCAGATCAAATGCAAAAAATTTTTGTTGCGTCTAGCTTTTTAGCACATTAGCGTGTTCCGAACACGTTTTGCCTGTTTTTCAGTTGTTTTTCTATGTAAGTGTAGGGACCCCTAAAAATTTAAAATTGGAGTATAAATTGCAACAATGTGGTTAAAACTTTAAGGTAAAGTATGTTAAAATGTATTTTTATTTTTATGTATTTTTGTTTATGTTTTATAGGAGCGATGTAAACTACCTGTACCAGAATGCTTTGTTTCATTTTTCCTGTTTATTTTTTGTTCATAGCCAATGCAAGGTGTTCTAGAGATAAGGTGTTGTTTCGCTGGCCAATCAGTGATTAGTCTGCTTGGCTCACATCTCTACGTTCCTGCTGTATGAGGAAGAGGTTGGGAATCCCCGCGCCGATTGCGAGATAGCGCACGTCTCTCATTCTCCGCTCAAGTTTTGCCATTTTGAAGACTAATATACTTTCTGTGCATTAAGGTTGCGCGGTAGACCGGTACTAACGAAATATCGCAATGCCCAACATTTTTAAAAGGTACAATATTATCTTGTTGTTAATTTCGGTACCATATTAAAGTATGCTGCAATTAGCTAAATGCAATGTAATGTGAGAGTTTTGAGATGAAATCAAAGACCATTTGAAAATAATAATAAAAAAGCTTCTATATGACCAAGTGTGATCTTTAAACAGCAGAAGGATGTCATTTAACGAAATAACATACGGTCACATGCACTGCTCGCCCCAGTATGAATTTAAAGGCGCCTCTCTGCCCTGTCATCTCCTTCACACACACACACACACACACACACACAAACACACACTACTAATGCTTGATTTTCATGCAGTGTGTCCAATAGTATCCATCTGCAGAGCCACAGATCAGTGTGTTGAGTGTATAAATGGCTGTAAACTCTATAATGAACTCATTCCATTGCAGCTCGGAGATTTCAGCTCGCAAGTCGCGGGAAGCTTGATATAACAAACTCTTCACAAACAGGAAGAACTTCAAAGATCTTTAAAAATACAAATCCCACTGAAATGAGAGCTCTGTTCAACTGATTGTGTGAAATTGAAGACATTATGACAGAAAAATATTACTACTGTATAAAAGTGTAATATTCAAAGCAGTCACAATAATACTCATAGTAACAATAATATAATATTAAATGATTATATTATTAGTATTATTATCTGTAAGCAATATCACATAAGTAAGTGTACTGAATATCAGCATGTTGTGATTCAGTCATGGCAGCCTTTTGCCTCAGGTAATCAGATTGTTTTCATTTAATGTTATTATTAATACTGTAAAGCTCTGTTGTGCATTGTTTTTTTTTTGTTTTTTTTTTAATATACCAAAAATTATATATATATATATATATATATATATATATATATATATGTCTGTCATCACCAGCAATAAGGGCGAAAATGAGCGAGATCGTAACATCGACCACTCCTCTATTCCATTTGAGGTCTGATTTAGGGCCTGTTGTTTTTATATCCATAAATACCTCAAGCACAGGAGTGCACAATGCTTTATTGGCCGGTGCTGCTCTTCACTGGCAAAGCTTTACAAGGGAATGGGTGTCAAATAAAGCCAGTAATATACCAACCTTCCTCATAACTGTTAAGAGGCCATCCCTTGTGCTTTTCATTTATCTCATTTGTCTTACTGCGGCAGAAAAAATTCTGCTTAAGTGATGGAAAATCGTTAGAGATATTCTTCCCTTTGAAATTCTGATATGTTTCTTAGTAAATTGAGTAGATTTATAATAGCAAATATCACACTGACAAGAAAATGTAAATGCATACATTCAAACTATAGGCCTTCTAACACGGGCACAATTTGAAACAGATGGTCTTCTAAAGACCATTTCCACCTGCTGTTATTTTGCTCCTTTTGCACGGTTGTCCTAGAAAAGCATGTCATCGGGAAAATAGCTACCCCGTCAAAGGTCAAACAGAGCTGACAGAAATCGAATGCTAGTTGTGTTTTTGCTTTTTCTAAACTTTGTCTCCCACACTTATGGATAACCTTTTATCAGTGCACTGATAAAATGAAAATTGACATTATTTACTGTATTTGCACTCATGTCATTTTAACCTTGTATAATTTTTTCTTCAATGAAACACAAAGCAGAATGTCCGAGCTTCGGTTTTCCATACAACGAAAGTGGATGTTGATTGATAATAGAATTTTAACAATGGAAAAAAATATTCCATCTCGTATCCCAGCTTAATATGCAAAGTCAACTAAAAGGAAGCTATTTTTAATGTCGATTTCACCTAAAAGTGTAACACTGTGGCTCTGTTGTTTGAGCATCCCAACCAGCCCGACACAGCAATGTTGGCTCAACCAATGGGGTGTGACTATCTTTTTGTACAACCAATGGAAAACAGACAGAGTTTCTGGAATCAGTTTGAAAACAGTCATTATTTTTGTCATTCTGTTTGGTGGCGCAGAAATTACACATTTCAGCTTTAAGGAAAAAAGTGTGTTAATTTGTCAGCCTGATCTCATGAACATTACGTGACTGTGGCAACATTTTTTAAAAACAAATGTGCTATTTTACACATTTGGCTGCAGTTTCCCAGTAAAATGTCCAGCGGAGGGTGCCAAAAGTGAGTGAAATGGTGTCGTAATTAGACAAGGTTTTTAAGGTGAGTATTATGGAGGCTTTAATGAGTAGAATGTAGCTCCCTAATCTAAAACTTTAACCTTAACCAATAGTGATCTAAGTTCAAATAAGAGGTAGACAAATTCTGACATCCTTTACCGTTAATCAATGCCTAAACCTAACCAATAGTGTCCAAAAGCAAAATGTAAAATGAAAAGCACATTTTCTGAAGCAACCAAGTCATCTCGTCTCTTCTATGACACTCTTGTCTCACATGTCAGCTTGCGTTCTTGATTAGTCCAAAGTCCGTGGAAGCTAATCACATTGGAATAATTTTGTAAATGTAGAGTCTGTAATACAAGCATTAACATGTATCGTTTTTAAAATTATGCTTTATAGTAAAAGTGTTTTGATATCATAACGTATCAGTGTTTGAATAATAGTGTGAAAGTGTTTATAAAGACATAATCAGCCATTGTAGTCGTGATTTTGTGTAAAAGTGAATAAAACGCACAGTTGTTGTAGCGCCTCTAGTATTCATTTCACCTGGAAACTGTGACAAAATGTAAAATTTGGCACATAAATGTCAGTTTGCAAAATTTTTGTTATAGTAATGTTCATTCTGTGAGACTAGGTTGTCATTTGTGCTCTGTTGGTTTGAAACACCCAATGAGTTTTTAAAAAGCCTCAGCCAGCTGAGCATAAAATGGCCATTTGTCCACTCTCAAACTGCACATCCTGTAGTCTGACATAATAATTATTCAGATCAAGCGCTCTGTATTTTAAATGCTAATTTCACTTTTCTTGATTCGCCCTGCTGGTATGGTTCAGCTCAGTGAGACGTTGATCTTATCTTTAAATGTTATACTGCAGGTTACTTCCATGAGAGCAGCAGGGAATAGATTGCATCAAACATCTGATTGGATGCTAACGCAGCGACTTTTAGATTTCAATGACGACAATGTAAACGTGTACCTAAGAATGCAAGCTGTGAGTACAAATGTAAATACATTGTGATTTGATAGATATCAGGCTACTCTTATAAAGATTAGACATTATCCAAAATTGTAACTTGCTCATTACACGGCTCTCGGAAATATTTGATTCTGATTGGTCAATAGCGACATTTCACAGTCAAATATTTATGTATAATGACTGCTAAATTGAATTGACCGTTGTCCATGGCAACCAATCTTTTACGCTGTGCTAGTTCCATGTCTCTCGTAGCACTCACAGTCTATATTGTTGTCACATAATAATTCAGCTCAAATTATTATTTCATGTCCATTTTGTGAAATTAACCTTGATGACCCTGTCGAGGTTTATTTTGCATAATGATCTGATTACTGTACATTTTCCCTTCTTATTTCAAAGCACCCAATGCATTAATTGAAGCCTTTATCAGTATTGTAGACTGTAAATCAAAACTGTAAAATGCTGATGTGCACGTTGACTGCCCCTATCTACTTGTTCTCTTACCGGTACTACAGTTAGATAAGATGTTTTTCTCAAGGAAAAATATCATATAAAACTAATAAATATGACCATTTGCCGAATGCAATTTGAGACGAAAGCAAAAACAAGGAGTCATTTTATGCACGACTGGCATGCACTTGCTCTCTCAACTCAATGATTACAGTGCATTTTCTCAAATAAATAGAGTCAGGCCTTAAAAATTGGTGTTCAATTAAGCAAAAGGACCAGAGGATTGCAGGGACAAACACTGCAATCAGCAAGATGCAGCTCTTGCGTTTGCCACAGGAGTCGCTCAATTTAGAGCCAATGGCATGTCCTGATTTGCCAGGCTGACCAGTTTGCCGTGACCCACAGAGCTGAATTTGTGTCACCAGTAACCTAGTCTCATGTAGCTACCAGCTAACAGTGCTTAGCAACAGTTTTTTTTTTTTTTTTTTTAGACAAGTGAACTATAGAGAATTAATCCAATGCAATCCGCCCTTAGACATCCAAACACACAAATAAAGAGCCTTTAGTCTGCTAGATGTGTTATGGAATTGAATTTGATTAACTTCACACACACAGTCTCAATTGCAGTGTTGTGTGTATTGCATTACTAAGTAATTACTGTAATTAAATTACTTTTACATTGAAAAAAAGGGATTACTCTTAATCTTTCAGTAATTTAATTACAGTTACTTCTGATGTAATTGTGTTAAATACTGTATAGACTATAGAACAATTCTATATAAAACAATAGTGAATTAAATATTGAAATTTAACATCTGTTAAAATGTATGTTTTCTAATTTAATGCAGCCCCCTTAAATTCTTTGCACAGTTCATGAATAATTTTATTTTATATGATTTATTTGACAGAATTAAAGTAATAATTTCATGTCTATCCTTGTATTTCTCATCTGGTCGAGGTTGATAAGGGTTTTAGAAAGTAATTAGTAATAAGTAATGCAATTACTTTTCAGACAGAGTAATTAATACAGTAATCAAATTACACTGTAGAAGATCTAATTAGTAGTTAGTAATTAATTACCTTTTAGAGTAACTTACCCAATGCTTCTCATTTGTCCCCCAACACATGAAGCAGATAATAACCAGGATGTAGCGAAGGTGTTTGGTGCCGTCATATATGTAATTCATCATGGTCACATTTCTTTCCTCG